>NC_057725.1:55176042-55231913 GCF_004010195.1 Chiloscyllium plagiosum | reverse complement strand
AGTTCTGTATCCAAATGGCTAGTTCTCCCTGTATTCCATGAGATCTAACCTTGCTAATCAGTCTCCCATGGGGAACCTTGTCGAACGCCTTACTGAAGTCCATATAGATCACATCTACTGCCCTGCCCTCATCAATCTTTTTTGTTACTTCTTCAAAAAACTCAATCAAGTTTGTGAGACATGATTTCCCATGCACAAAGCCATATTGACTATCCCTAATCAGTCCTTGCCTTTCCAAATACATGTAAATCCTGTCCCTCAGGATTCCCTCCAACAACTTGCCCACCACCGAGGTCAGGCTCACCGGTCTATAGTTCCCTGGCTTGTCTTTACCACCCTTCTTAAACAGTGGCACCACGTTTGCCAACCTCCAGTCTTCCGGCACGGGGAAGGTAGCTGAGAAAGCAATCGGTAGATGAAGTTGGAGGTGAAGGCGATAGGTCAGAGAGGAGGGTGGGGAGGATAGATGGGAAAGAATACAAAGTTTAAATTTTCCCACATCAGAGCAAAAGTCAACTGCGCAGCAGCAACACAAATCTCTGACACCACGTAAAAAGTGAACAGAGAAAGTTCCTTCTTATTTTTGTTAGAATTTTGAAAAACCTGTGGAATTGGAGCCCTGTTAGCAGCAATTGCTGTAATCATGGCTGCACAACTCCAGCAAGGCCACCCATCTGGCTTCATTTTGCACTTTCTCAGCAGAACATTCAAAGAATGCGCTTCTCAAGTCTTGGCCTCAAGCAATCCGGAGCAACACACGGTGTGCGCTAATTGCCTCCTTGTCATGTCAACGCAGCAACTCGCATGTGAACATGGCATTTCAAAATGGAACTTGATGGCTCCATTTCAGAAACACATTCCACAGGAAGACAAAGCTTCACAGCATAGAATCCCTACAGTGTGGAAGGAGGCCACTGACCCTCCAAAGAGCATCCCACCTCGGCCCAACCTCTTCTCTCCATAACCCTGCATTTTTAACCATTGCTAACCCACCTAACCGCCACATCTTTGGACTGTGAGAGATAACTGGAACACCCAGAGGAAAGTTGAAACTTTATTGCTGGAACAGCACAGCAGGTCAGGCAGCATCCAGGGAACAGGAGATTCGACGTTTCGGGCACAGGCCCTTCTTCAGGAATGAGGAATCAGAGGAAACCCATTTAGACAATGTGTAAGCTCCACACAGACAGTCACCCAAGGAGCCTAGAATTGTACCTGGGTCCCTAATGCTGTCAGGTAGCAGTGCAAAACCATCTGAGCAACTGTGTCACCTCAGATTCTGCATTACCAGATTCTCATAGTGAAACGTAAGGCTGCAAGGGCCTGGTCTGTACAGTGGAAGGGAGTGTGTGTGTATGTGTGTGTGCATTTGGTTCTGCTATATATAATTGGGTATTGATGCATTCCTAAAAGTTCATTATGGAGGTGGGGAGCTGACAGTGACCTCCTTGGGAGGCCCCCAGACCACAGTGTATGAGGGCATAAGATGAAACTTCATTCTCACAGATGAGAAGGCTGAGGAGTTGCTTGTGCTATCTTTCTGAGATTTCCCACAGATGATCTGCTCACAGGTCTCGCATGGCGATCGTTGTGGCTAGAGTCAAGGATATCATGGTCTAAGAATCACAGGTAGTTTATTTCACCTGTACTCTCTGGGTGTCTGCACAAAGCTGTTGTTTGTTGCACCGGCCATGCTTCACCCACAATTGAGACTTGGGCTCAACATTATATTTTTGGTGTGCCCCAAAATGTACAAATTCCCATCTTGGTTTCCCCCACCATCAACCCCGTCAGCTTTGAACTTTCCCGCATTCCCATCAATCTGTCTATCCAAATGTTCATCTCTCTATTTTAGCATCCAAAGCCAAGATATATCAAGTTGACGTGCCAGATATTGTCAGGCACTGTCCTCTGTCCAAGCCAGAGTGGTGCTGAATGTCTATTAACCTCCCCCCAACAAACCTACTATTAAGCCGTTCCCTCCCATGATCTATCATCTCCCCATATTATCTGAGTTGTTCCCCCTTCACAATTTTTATCCCCTCTGAACCCCGTTAAAAAGAAATCTGGAATTTTGAATTGACTGATGACCATGAAACCATTGTCGATTGTTACGAAAACCTATTTGGTTCACTCATGTCCTTGAGAGAAGGAAATCTGCAATCCTCACCTGGTCTGGCCTACATATGACTCCAGATCCACAGCAATATAATTGACTCGCAACCTGCCCTCTAAAATGGCTGAGCATGCTACTAAGTTATATCAACTGTTACAAAGTCTCAACGAAGAAATGAGACCGACACACCATCTGGCATCGATCTAGGCACCGGAAAAATCCAGTGAATGGATGAAACAACCTTATCGACCCTGCAAAGTCCTCCTCGCTAACATCTGGGGCTAGAGCCAAAATTGGGAGAGCTGTCTCTCAGACTGATCAGAGGCAAAAAAAACTGATCTTGCTGGAATCCAAGATCGACAAGCAGGAGACTGGAAGAATACAGCAAGCCAGGCAGCTACTCAACTGGGTCTGTGGCATGTGGTGAGGGGAGCAACAAGAGGGAAAAACATGCTTAAACTAATCTTTCTCGATCTGCTGACTGCAGATGCATCTAACCGTGATAATATTGGTTGTGGAGACGAAATTCAGGCTTCATATTGAGAATGCTCTCCATTGTGTTGTGTGGCACTATCGCCATGCTAAATGGGACAGGCTTCAAACAGATCTAGCAACTCAAGTCTGGGCATCCATGAAGCAGTGTGAGCCATTAACAGCAGCAGAATTGTGCTGGGCATCACTGAGTAGGTTATTGCTGAGCAGGAGATGTTTGATAGCACTACTGATGACACAATCAGCACAATCTGTAACCTCATGGCCCGGCATATCCTCCACTCAACTATAACCATCAAGCCAGGGATTCAGCCCTGGTTCAATGGAGAGTGCAGGAGGGCATGCCTGGAACAGCACCAGGCATACCCGAAGATAAGGTGTCAACCTGGTGAAGCTACCAAACAATGCTTCCTGCATGTCAAACAGAATAACTAGCAAGTGACAGACAGAGCTACATAATCCCACAACCAATTAGATCTAAGCTCAGTAGTCCTGCTACATCCAATGGTGGATGGTGGTGGACAGTTAAATAACTCACTACAGTAGAAGGTTCCACAAATATCTCTGTCCTCAATGATGGAAGAACCCAACACATCAGTGCTAAAGATAAGACTGAAGCATTCACAGCAAAGTTCAGCCAGAAGTGCCGAGTGGATGATCCATCTCGACATCCTTCAGTGATCCCCTGAGTTCCCAGGTTTAGGGTGAGAAGGGAAAGATATAGAAGAGACCTAAGGGGCAACTTTTTCATATAAAGGGTGCTACGTGTATGGAATGAGCTGCCAGAGGAACTGATGGAGACTGGTACAGTTGCAACATTTAAAAGGCATTTGGATGGGTATATGAATAGGAAGGGTTTGGAGGGATGTGGGCCGGGTGCTGGCAGGTGGGACTAGATTGGATTGGGATATCTGGTTGGCGTGGACGGGTTGGACCGAAGGGTCTGTTTCCATGCTGTACATCTCTATGACTCTAATTTGATTCACTCCACGTGATATCAAAAAATGGTTGAATATGCTGGATACTATAAAAGTTATGGGCCCTGACAACATTTCAGCAATAGTTGTGCTTATCCTCCAGAACGTGCTGCTCCCCTAGTTAAGCCGTTCCAGTACAGTTACAACACTGGCATCTACCTGAAATTTGGCCAGGCATGTCTTATTCAGATTAAGCAGGAGAAGTCCAACCTGGCCAATTATCATCCCATCAGTCCACTCTTAATCATCAGTAAGTGGTGGAACGTGTCATCAGCAGTGCTATTAAGCAGCTCCTGCTCAGCAATAACCCGCTCAGTGATGCCCAGTTTGCCAGGGCCATTCAGTTCCTGACCTCATCACTGCCTTGGTTCAAACATGGACAAAACAGCTGAATTCCAGAGGTGAGGTGAGAGTGACAGCCTTGTCATCAAGGCCACATTCGACTGAGTGTGCCATCAAGGACTTCTAGAAAAATTGGAATCAATGGAACAAACTCTCCACTGGTTGGAGTCACAGAAAAAGATAGTCATGGTTGTTGGAGGTCAGTCAGTCCCAGCTCTTGCACATCTCTGCAGGAGTTCCTCAGGGTAGTGTCCTAGGCCCAACTATCTTCAGCGGCTTCATCAATGACCTTCCCTTGATCTTTTGGTCAGAAGTGGTGATGTTCGCTGATGATTGCAAAATGTTCAGCACCACTTGTAATTCCTCAGATACTGATGCAGTCTATGTCCAAATATAACATGATCCAGATGATATCTAGCCTTGGGCTGACAAGTGGCAAGTAACATTTGATCCACACAAATGCCAGACAATGATTATCTCCAATAAGAAGCAATCTAACTATCGCCCCTTAATATTCAATGGTGTTAACATCACTGAAGCCCCTGCTATCAACTTCCTGGGGGTTACCACTGACTAGAAACTCAACTGGATTTGTGACATAAATACAGTAGTCATAAGAGCAGGTCAGAAGCTAGGAAAGCTGTGGCGAGTAATTCACATCCTGACTCTTCAAAACCTTTCCACCGTCTCTAAGGCATGGGTCAGGGGTGTGATGGAATACTCCCACTTGCCTGGATGAGTGCAGCCCCAACAATACTCAAAAAGTTTGACACCATCCAGGACAAAGCAGCTGCATGATTAGCACACATCCACAGGCATCCACTCCCTCAGCCAATCGATGCTTAGTAGCAGTAGAGTATACTATCAACAAGATGCACTGCAGAAATTCACCAAGAATCCTTAAAGAGCAAATTCCAATCCATGACCATTTCCATCTAGAAAGACAAAGGCAGTGGACACCATTACCCACAAGTTCCCCTCTAAGCTGCTCATTCCCCATCCCTTCAATGGGTCAAAGTTCTGGAATTCCCTCCCTCAGGGCATTTTTGGTCAACCTACAGCATGTGGACTGCAACAGTTCAAGAAAGCAGCTCACCACCACCTTCTCAAGGGGAAACTAGGGATGGGCAATAAATGCTGGCCAACCCATTTCCAATGAGTGAATAAAAAATAATTGGATTTCCCAGCTTCCCTCCCACAGCAGTGCGCTCGATAATCAACCTCTCCTTGACTTTTGGTAGGAAGACTTCAGAATCATGTGCCAGACCAGCATGGACAGACAGCCCTGACTGATGTGTGACCAGATCCCTAACTGATATCTGTGTAACTCCCATGACTGAGACTCTCCAGATTGTGGACTCACAGTGCGGACTGTAGCCCAATCCCAAACTGTAGTGGTACAGACTCTGTTATCCTGATACCTTCCCACAATAAGCGACCAACTGGTTGTGCTCAGGACTGATATTGGAGGCTGCCCTTGACTTCCTGTGCCTGGACTCCCTGACTGAAAGCTATCCCCTTTGACTTGACTGAAAACTACCTCCCTTAGACTTTGATGCATGGCCGTTTGGTTGAGGCACATACAGTGTGTTCTACTTCTGGCACATAGTGCAGATGTGAGGTTGACATAGCACCTTGCTATAACAGCAAGCTATTCAGCCCCATTACTGATCCCTGCTGAAAACCATGACAAGTTGCCTTGTTTTTGGCCTACACTAAAAGGCAAGCCAGGTTGCTAAGCTCCTAGCTGAAACAGCAAAGGCCAAAAAGACAGACAAGGCAAGCCAATGATACAAGCACATAATGATGAGGGGCTAAGGCAAGTGAGGAGTCATGAGATGCAATCTATCCATGAGCTGGGTGCCTGTCCCTGTGCACATTGCCATGAAGCTGCCAGTTCACTCCAAAGTTCAGTAAGTAAGTGCAGAACCATTCCTGGAGTTATACCTTGAGGACTCAGTGAGGCTGGTATATGTCAGATGCCAATGTCTGTGGCTGTGGTGTGCATGCAGTTGCTGCCCATGGAGTGTGCCCTGGGGTGTTGGTGACTAGTGTCCAAGTCAAAGATTTGGAGGAATAAATAGCAAGATGATGTCTCCAGGTAACTGCTCTCGTCTGCATGTCAAGAATTGTCATTGTCTCATTCCTATCCAACAGGTGGGAGATTTCGAAACCACATATAAATGAGGTGAGATGAATTAAGAATGGAGTGTTAATGTGCGCGTCTCACGGTACACGAGTCAGAGTTTCATCTCAGCCTTCAACACTTGTTTGGAAAATGGGCGGTTTTGCTTTCAACACTGAGAAGTTCCTCATTGCCAACATCCTGTAATTTTGCCAAATTTCTCACCAATGTGCATGTCATTCAGTCTCTGCCCAATGTTTCAACACTATGACAACACATGATAGGAAATATAAAGCAATGTAACTTTCCCTTCATTCCTAAAATTGAGACTTTCATTAGGGCAGCACCGTAGCACAGTGCTTAGTACTGCTGCCTCACAGGGCCACAGACCTGGGTTCAATTCTGCCCTCGGCCGAGTGACTGTGTGGACCTTGCACATTCTGCCTGTGTCTGTGCAGGTTTTCTCTGGATTCCTCCCACAGTCCAAAGAAGTGCAGGTTAGGTGGATTGGTCGTAGAAAATGCAGGGATGGGATGGGTCTAGGTGGGAAAGGCTCTTTGGAAAGTTGGTGTGGACTCAGTGGGCCAAATGGCCACTGCAGGATGCTATTCAGCAATAAAGGACTCTCTCTTCTACAAAGGCTGATGCATTTTCCTCATATTGTTCCCTTGTGCTTTCTCTTCCTTCTTGTCCATGTTCAACAAGTATTTTTCTGAAAACAAAATGTAAGTGACCAATTATACTGTTGTTCTTTGGTGGATCTGCCTCATGCAGTTCCTACCAACTTTAGGTTAATCTCACAGGGTTGACAGAACCCTGGCAGCAAGTTTCAAAGCTAGTTTTCTCAATGGCACATAAAATCAGAATGAATCATTCACAGCCACCCTGCCAAATGTTTGGAACAATTTGACTACTTTTAAAGAACAACAACAACTTGTATTGCTTTAGCAACTTTAATGCAGCAAAATGTCCCAGAATGCTTCCTACGAGCAATAAAAACAAAAACTGGCACTATTGAGCAATGACCAAAACTTTAAGCAGCATCACCATTAAGGAAAAGGAAGATAAAAATCTTTAGGAAGGAAATGCCAGAGTTAACAGGCTAGCCACATGAAACAATAATTCCCACTGGTGGAACAATTAAAACCAGTAATGCCTGAGGTGCCAGCATTGGATCAATACAAATAGTCTAAGTGTAGGTCTGGACATTTTTGATATAGGGAGCGGCTGCTCATTTTCCAGGGAGAAGGATATTGTCCGAGGCTAGGAAACTGCAATTTAAGCAAGAACCAAAGACAATGGTTCAGGTCTTGGAGAAAGTGAGGACTGCAAATGCTGGAGATCAGAGTTGAAAAGTGTGACACTGGAAAACCTCCACAAGTCAGACCGCATCCGAGTAGCAGGAGAATTGATGTTTCGGGCATAAGCTCTTCATCAGGAACGAGGGTCTTCCCAATATTTAGTGGGAAGAAATTTCTGCTCATTCTGTGCTAGATAGCAAGTCTGACAATTGAGACAGTGGTGCTGTTGAGAAATGTGCTGGTACTCTGGAACTGGGAATTGTCAATTTCCATGATAAAACTAATGCTGTACGTTCTGATGATGCCACTGAAAGGCAGCATGCAGATGAGATATAGAAGGATAGATCTGGGAAATGCCAGGGACAATGGCCCAAATCTTAGAATATGGGGAGAGGTGAACAACTCTACTTAAGCTGCTGGTGCACCTGCACTGTGATTCCTTACAAAAGTGGGATTGAATAGTCAAAACCATACATACTTGGGATATTGGTCCTTTGCATGCATTTTTTAACACACAGATTTACTTCAAAGTTTTTTTGTAGGAGGTGTAGAGCCTGTTGAACAGCAAGCGTACACAAACCACCTGGAATGTCAAAGCATTCCAACGCCCTGACAATGTTCAACCTTTGTCCCAGCAATATTTGTCCCAATAATCTTCGGTCCCTGTTCCAGCAATATGCGATCTCCAACCTGGCAACGTTCACCGCCCCACCTGACTGACCCCTCCCCTCTCAGACAATATTCACCCTCATCTACAAACCCGCTCATGACTCACGTTCTGGGATTCTACAATCCCTGCATTCCAGAAAGTGGGATTCCACATTCCAGAATTCCTCATAGTTCAGCTGATGGTAGAAGAGCCATTACAGATGGAAGCTGGCGAAGGGGGATGTGAGCATATTTTGAGTGAGGTGAACAAGACACTTGAACATGAGTGGGGTGTGAGGGAATGGGTTGAACTCTTTTGGGATGGAGTGATAAGTTTGGGGATGAGAGAAGGTCAGAGAGGGGAGGCTCACTGACTCAATGAAATGAAAACAGACCTGAAGGGCCATGCCTTCAGTTTATGACGAGGAAAGGGATGTGCTTTTACTAGAATTACATTTACCATTCAGCCTTCCATGGATTCCTGTTTGGAGTTAGAAGGTGTGAAAGTTCCAACTTAAACTGGGAGGTGGGCAAAATAAATCACAGTCAATCACAGTGACTCAGTGACTGGAGGATCTAAGCCAATGTTGCAGATTTGGGAAGAGAATTCATTGCAGACGATTCATTGGCCAAGATCGTGCCCTTGTCAAAGTAACTCTGCTGGTGTGGTCCCACCCAGTGAGAGGACAGTGACGAGGGTTGGAGGAGGATGGTGTGGTCAAGCATGTCAAAGGTGAAGAAGAGCTAGGAGCAGTGGTTTACGTTTCTCATAGTCACACAGGACAGTATTTTTAACTTGTGAAAAAGAGCTGTTCGGTAAATCAATGTTCCCTGCAGCAGCCAATTCAACAGGTCAGCGAGTGCAGGAAGAATAATAGAAACTGGATGGTTGCATGCAGAGGCTTCCAGCTTTACCCTAGCTGAACCTCTTATGTATTTTCAAGTCATGGGAGGTTGAGCATGGTCTGTTAAAAATTATTTGAGCGATATAATGTTAAGGGGCCCACCTCCCAGTCAGGTCTGCTCACTTATGTTAGGTGCCTCCCTACTCAGCAAGGCGAGGGTGTGTGATGTTTGTAGTGCAGAAAATCTAGAAAGAACAACTAAGCTACAAGAATGATCCACATCTCAGACAAGTCAACAAACATGTATTTTACACATATAGTTAGTTGTGTTGCCAGTTTGCTTTGTGAACTCTCATCTACAAATGGTTGAATGTGCCAACAGTATATTTTTGAACTGACAGAAAAAGGGCAAGCCTGACTATAATACATTCACACACAAAGGTTGGAAAACGCTATTTACTGAGCGTTTAGCATGCAATCTCAGTTGGGATGTAACAAAGTGAGAGGAAATTCACTGTGGCGTGCATAATTTGCCCTTCTACTTGCTGCAGTGAAACACTAACGTGCTTTACCTTGGCAGGCTCTTTGAGACAATTAATCTTTCTTTCCTCATTTGCCTCCAGTGTGTTTGTAACTATGTTTACTCTGGCAGTCAACTCCTGCCAAGCAGACTTTGTGGAGTGATTTTCCCCTGCGCTGCAATGGCGACAGATTTCGACTGGCTTTGGCCTTCTCCTACCTTGTGCCTGCCACTCTGACCTTGGCTGATTTCCTTTGGTTAGGATAATTTTCAGAAGTTGGTTGGGTGCCAAGCCTGATGCAGTGATTGCCAGGATATCTGCCTCTGGTGGCTGGAAGTGGAATTTCTGGGGTGACAAGCTGCACGTCGCTGAGTTAAGTGTATGTTGGTGGTGTTGTGGTGGGGTGGGAAATGACAGCTATTTTACACATCGACATTTCATTGCTTAAAATTCATGCTTTGCCTGGGGCATTTGATTGAATGTCACATAACTAGTCATTGCCACATTGTTTTTTTGTGGTAGCTTGCTGTATAAATGAGCTGCTGTATCTCCTTCATAACAACTTGAAAAATTGTTGTAAATTTGGTTGTAAAGTGCTTTGAGACATCCTGTGATCATGAAAGGCTCTATGTAATGCAAGTCTCTCTTCAAAATTGAAAGGTCTCTTCCTGAGCAGACCTGCTTCATTCCCTGCTCCTGTGAATGCTGCAGGGTAGTCCGGAAAATGGTGTGGACAATTGGCAGGAACGGCTCCCCTAGTGAATCTTTTCACCCAGACGGCCTACTTTCTATTGGAAATGGGAGAAACTCTGTCCCACCTTTCTTCAGTGAGGGCGCGCCTTTGTCATCCCTCACTGTCCAGTATCCATCAGGTTCCTCTCTGTGTTGTCATAGCGTCATACAGCAGGGAAACAGACCCTTCTGTCAAGCCATCCCATGCCAAACATAATCCCAAACTAAACTAGTCCCACCTGCCTGCTCTTGGCCCATACCTCTCCAAACCTTTCCTGTTCATGTATCTATCCTTTAAATGCTGTAATTGTAACCCCATTCACCACTTCCTTAGCATGTTCATTCCACACGCAAATCACCCTCTCTAAAAATTTGCTTATTATGTCTTTTTTAAATCTCTCTTCATTCTTTTTAAAACTGTTCCCCCTAGCCTTGAAATACTCCATCCTAGGGAAACGACAGCTACCGTTAGCTTTACCTATACCTCTCATTATTTTATAAACTTCCATCAGATTGCATCTCCACCTGCTATGCTTCGAATGAAAAACATTGCCGCCTATCCATCCTTTCTTTATAACTTAAACTTTATAACTTAAACCTTCCATACCCAGCAATGGTTCTGAAAGAGTTAATGTTGAAGCTGCATTGGCTCCACCCATTCTGTTGATGTTACACATAACCTGTGGATGGAGACAATGAGTTCTACTTGAGTCTCTCTGTAAGGAACAATTGTATTCTTTATGGCTGTCAGGAGTTCTAGTACTTATGTGTTGTTGGAAAAGCGCAGCAGGTCAGGCAACATCCAAGGAACAGGAGAATCGACGTTTCGGGCATAAGCCCTTCTTATGCCCAAAACGTCGATTCTCCTGCTTCTTGGATGCTGCCTGACCTGCTGCGCTTTTCCAGCAACACATTTTTCAACTCTGATCTCCAGCATCTGCAGTCCTCACTTTCTCTTTGTTCTAGTACTTATGCCTTACTTGTAATGTATTTATTGTCATCATGCTGTTGCTATCATCTTGTAAATGAAGAGGTCTGCCTCTCTGTAAAGACGCTACAGTAGTGTACCCTCTATACTAATTATTAACAGACCCCAAACAAAAGTACAGACAAAGGAGCTTGGTGATAGTGAACTACGTCTAACAATCCTTAAACTGAATCATGTACTGGTAGAGGTGACTATACCATAAAGTGCCAATAGTGGCAGTCAGGGCACACATAGCAGACAGTGGCACAGATTTGAATTTCCATGCCAATGCCTCAAGTAGAAAGTCCAGAAACAAAACATATTTTGAAGACGAGTGATTTTTACCAATTTTGTTATTAAAATTCAATCATGAGATGAGGGTGTTGCTGACCATTTATTGCCCATCCCTAATTACCCAGAGGGCAGTTAAGAGTCAAATACATTACCGTGGGTCTGGAGTCACATGTAGGCCAGATCAGGTAAGGATGGCAGATTTCCCTCCCGAAAAGAAAGTGAACCAGATGGGCTTTTCCAACAATGGTTTCATAGTCATCATTAGACTTTTCATTTATTCAATTCAAATTTGGCTCTCTGCTATGGCAGGATTTGAATGCAGGTCCCCTGAACCTGCCTCTCTGAATCAATAGTCTAGTGATAATGCCATTAGGCCATCACCTCCCTGAGTAGCTCTTTAAGAGTGCTATTGCTTCAGCAAGACGATATTTCCCAGTCAGCAGCTGAAATGTGATTACCATCAGGGAGAGACCAAAGCAACAACAGAGCGAACTTAGCTTTCCAGAGACCAACCAAAGGCAACTCTTTTCCCAGGTTCCCAGCATAGGAGGCGACGTAACCAGACACAGTCAGCTTGGACAGACATCGCAGCCCAGCTCAGTGCTGTATCTGAGGTGAAAAGGAGTGCCTAGCGGTTCAGAAAGAAGGACAGTGGTATTTTATGCTTTCCAATGTGAAGGTTACTACTTACTTTCTGCTACCTCACAATCCCTGGACTGGCACTCACTAGGCACCCAGAAGCAGTGAGAACCAAAAACAAGGCTCCCCCCCAGAGGTCACCTCTCACAAAATTCCAGAGGCTGTCAGGCTTTCCACCTGCACATTGTGCCCATTGGGAGTTCAAGTCAAAGGGAATGCACTTATCTCTGGCAAGGGCACTCAAAATATCTGGCATATCTCAACTAAGAAGAGCCAGCATTGCCACATGAAACCTTCAAGGCCAACAAGCTCCTCTGTAGAGCAGGCTGCCCCCACCCCTCTCTACTGTATGTAGTATCTGCATTGAGACTTACTGGTAGGGAAAGAAAGAAGAAAGCCATTTGCATTTTTTAAAATAAAGAAATGGACAGTATGATGGCTCAGGGGTTGGCACTACTGCCTCACAGCGCTATGGGCCTGCATTTGATTCCACCCTTGGGTGACTGTCTATGGAGTTTGCAGATTGTCCTTGTGTCTGTGTGGGTTTCCTCCAGGTGCTCTGGTTTTCTTCCATAGTCCAACGATGTGCAGGTTAAGTGGATTGGCCATGCTAGATTGCCTATAGAGTGCAGGGATTTGTTGGCTAGGACGATTAGCCATGGGCAATGCAGATTTACTGGGGTAGTGTAGGTCTGGGTGTGATGCTCTTCAGAGGGGCAGTGTGGACTTGATGGGCTGAATGGCCTGCTTCCACACTAAAGGGATTCTATGATTATAAGGGCACATAGTTGGCATGGTTGACACATCATTGTAGGTAAGTTTTCTGTTTTGTCAATTGCTGTTGTCTTTTCACCACTTCTGTGAATGAGAGTCTCTGTCTAGCCACGCGTGCATTGGTGATGGTAATGAAGCTATTCCTATCTCTACACAATGTTCCATAAACCAAGCTATGAAGGGAGCAGTTGCTGCACCATGTGCAGGCAGTGGTTAAATCGCATCCAACTGTGACTTTGGCGACTGTTGCTCCATCTGCACAGCCATTGCCATTGCTTCACAGGTATTCAGTGAGGTTCAGTTATTACAGTCATCATCCAGCATGAAATGTTTGTGAGTGCTTGGGCTAAGCTGTTGGACTGCACACAGTAGGCTCATGCTCCAGGGTCGCAAGGAATGTGAGTTCTCATGGCTATGTTTCAGCTTTGCTTTATGGTTGTGTTAGTGTATTGCCCTTTGTAAGGTACATCATTCAGACTTGCAATATCCCCCGGCCCATCCTCTCAGAAGAAATCACTTACCCTGCCCACTCCGGGTATCGTCACAGCCATTTTCATTTCCGTTAAATAATTGTTATTGACAAGACAGTGGAAGGAGTCAGTGGCCGCTCCTGAGACAGAGAGTCCTGAGCACCCTCGCTTTGTGTAAGTGAACTCCCAAATGTACACTTCCCTTCCTGGTAGCATTGCCCATCAACCCTATAGGTTTCGCACATTGCCAAGTCCCCACCCAAACCCATCTGAGACACCTGAAATATCCAAAAAGGTGGCAACGGGGTGGGGTTTCTGAGCCCAGGCCTTGTTGGCTCCATCTAATTTTCTTTTTTTAACCTGTCTACCTGAGTCAACATAAGAAACAGGAGCAGAAGTAAGTCATGTGGTCTGTTGAGCTTGTTCCGCCATTTGACAAGATCATGGCTGACCTTTTACATGAACTCAGCTCCATTTACCTGCCCACTCATCATAACCCTTAACTTCTTTACTGTTCAAAAATCTATCAATCTTTGCCTTAGAAACATTCAGCGAGGCAGCCTCAACTGCTTCACTGGACATGGAATTCCACTGATTCACAATCCTTTGGGTGAACAAGTTCCTCCTCAACTTAGTCCTAAGTCTGCTCCCCTTTATTTTGAGTACATAAGCAGGAGGCTGGCAGAACACAGCAAGCCAGGCGGCATCAGGAGGTGGACAAGTCGACGCAAGGGTTACACCCGAAACGTCGACTTCTCCACTTCCTGATGCTGCCTGGATTGCTGTGTTCTTCCAGTCTCCTGCTTGTCCACTTTGGATTCCAGCATCTTTTTTGCCCTTTTATTTTGAGGCTGTACTCCCAGTTCTAGTTTCACCTGCCAGTGGAAACAACCTACCTCCTTCTATCTTATCTATTCCCGTCATAATTTATATGCTTCTATAGTATACCTCCTCATTCTTCTAATTTTCAAACACTACTGTCCCATTCTACTCAAAGTCTCTTGATAAGCCAACCCTCTCAACTCTGGAAACAATTTAGTGAACCTCTTCTGTCCATTTTACCCCCTCGTTCCCAGTAATATCAGTTAAAGGCAACAGTTTTGGTAGTGCAGTCTCCAATTGGAAGCCAGGGTGCTCCTCATTGTTGATGACAACTCTCTCACTCATTACCCCTTTCCCTCTCGTGATTTATTGACTCTCCCACTATGAATTGAGTTGCCTTCAGTAATGCTATCCCTCCCCCACATTTCAGCATTTTGTTTCTAATCACAGCAATTACGTTTCCCAGCTTCCCTCCTGCAGCACTGGCTCTATGATAACTTCGTTTGATTTATAGTGGTCAGACCCCCTGAACTGACCACTGCCTGTCTCCTTGAGCGACTTCGAAGGGCAGTCCTGAAGGAGAGTGATCGGAACTCTGACTGACATCTGTGCAGCTTCTTGACTTTCTCCCTGTGACTCCCTGGAATGCCAGCATTGAAGTCTCAGGGCCTACTATCACCCACTTCCCTAACGTAGTGACATCTGAGCATGCTCAAACCCCTAGACTGGTATCAGAGAATGCTATTGGCTTCCTGTGCCAGGAACCCCCGACTAATGGCTGCCTTCCTGGACTTCAGTGAGAACTACTCCCCTTTGAGACATGGCTGTCTGCTTGCCACACATGAAATATGTTTGCCGCATTCGCTATCTACATAGAGCAAGGCACAGACTTATGGGATGATTGGGTAGGTTCAATCCCCTGTCATCTATAATGCAATGGTGAACACTCTGGTGACAGAAAGAGAGAGAGAGATGAGTGATTAGCCATGTTTCAATAATGTGACTGAGAGTCTGAAAAGTCCACTTCACCACACAGTGTGGTTGCCAACATTTTGCCTGATCGACAAACTAAGGGAGATGGGCCGTATGGGACTCCATGGGAGCTAGATCAATAGCCACAGATTCAGGGCACGTTTGAGACAGGGAAACTGCCTGGTCTAAGTATCCAGGATACTGCAAAAAAGAGTCTCCTGCTTCCAATTAGAAAGGTATTGCTTGGTCCAGAACCTGGATACTATAAGGAAAAACGTACTTATTTTAGCAGTGGACTTCCATGATGGATGTTCACAACATTAAAGTTCCCTGATCTGCTTTATGGAGTAATTACTTGCTTTACCAGGAAAGAGGACCTCTCAAAGGGAATTCAGGAGATTAATAAGGTACTGGACCAACAATAAGGACTAAAAAAGCACAATGTCCTCCACAAAGGATAGCTGAGAGAGAAAACAGCCTCCAGAGGAGATTAGAACCAAGTTAGTGGCCGTCAAGTGAAAGACCTACTATCCTTCCAAATACAAAGGAAAATTATAAAATATGCTCTGATTATATAATGAAGTAACCATGAGGGAAATTTGTAAACGGTAAAGTGTCTGAAGGGTTAAGGTTGTAGCTGCATTAGCTTCATTGATTCAGTTGATTTTACACACACGCATCAGTGAAGACAATGAGTTTTGTCCTAGCCTTTGCAGAGAGTAGTTGTATTCTGTACAACTCCTGAGAGTCCAAATGATTATACCTGGCTTGTAATGTTCTACTTTTGCAATAAACCACTTTGTTAACTAAGAACACTGTCTCCTCTATAAAGACTGTATGGTGGTGTCTCATCTACTAGTGATCATTAGATACGACCTAAACAATGTATAGGCAAAGGAGGATTGGTGACAGTGAGTTACTTTGAACAACTCCTACTCTGCCATTAATGGCAATATGTGGTTCAATCAGCATAATGCTACACATTGAACCTTGGTTCTATCTTGTCTTAGATAATTTAATATTAATTTTTAATACCTGGAAGTGCTATCACATAAGACCAAATGGCTTCTTCACCACAAATCACTTGTTGAAACATCAATTTTCATAAAAGAATATACCTTCTAATCATTCTGTTCAGGGATGTTATCACACACATAACCATCCTCAAAACATACACCCACTTCAGATATTTTTAATCAAGTTAGAATCATAAAGTCCCTACAGTGTAGAAACAGGTCACTTGGCCCATTGAGTCCACACCAACCCTGCAAAGAGCATCCAACCCAAATCCAACTTCCTACCCTATCCTTGTAACCTCGCAAAAGTGGCTTTCTTATTGCAAGTGGCCATGACAACATCCTGGCAATGGTGCTGAAGACTTGTGCTTCAGAACTTGCTGCTGCCCGAGCCAAGCTGTTACAGTACAGTTACAATGCTGGCACCTACCCAGCAATTTGGAAAATTGTCCAGTTGTGACCTGACCACAAAAAGTCGGACAAATCCACTCAGGCCAATTACCACCCCATCAGTCTACTCACAACTTGCTTAGAGATGCTATGATACACCTTTGGAGCAGGTGGGTCTTGAACCAAGGCCTGCTGACTCAGAGGAAGGGATATTATGACTGTGCTCCAAAATACTAATTTTAAGACTGAATACTGGTCAGTGTGAGGATTGAAGCTGCAATCTTGGCATTATTTTTATACATTTGCTAAGCAACCGATTCATGATATTATTACACACTTCGAGAGCAGATGGGACTTGAACCCAGGCGTCCTGGCTTAGAGACAGGGACTCCACCAGCCACTACAAGTGCCCTTAAAAGCACTCATTTTGTTTCTTGATATGCCCGTAAAATGCACATTTTAAATTTTCTGATCAACACGTGTAGAGATGTTATCACACACCTCTGAAGTATGTGTGACTAGAACCTAGGCCTCCTTTCTTAGAGATAGAGAAGCAAGCAATGCTGCACAAGAGCTCAACCCACCCATTTCAACAGCATATCTTGAGAAACTGCATCTCATTTCTCACCTTGATTGGTCAAGCTCTCTGAAACTGGAAACACATCCAAAACATGAGGCTCAATTTAGAACGTATGATTGTATGGCTGAATTGTAATGTGATTCTGTCTCCTCTCTGGCTGTATAACTGTGGCGCCTTTGGCAAAAATTAACTGTCCAGTGTTAATAAAAAGAGTTCATGGCGGAAGGTACATTCCAAAATGATACTTCTGCTCTCCGTTTGAAAATCTGTTACAAACTGTGGTCTCCCACTTTGATTTCACCCTCCTAGAATTCCATCAGAATTGCATCCACTCTGAAAGTCTCTCACTTTCAGCTCAGTTTTTTCTTCTGCCCTCATAAAACATTTGTCTAAATGAGTAACAAATTGCTGTTCCTGGAAATTGTTATTTGAATCCTGAGGGATATCAGCGAGTATTTGCTTATTTTTCTGTCAATGGATTTAAAAGAATGTGTTGACTGCTTCTGGACTTCCCCAAAATTTGGTTTGCTCTCAAAGCCAGCAGCCTGACTAATGTTTGTCACACTCTATATCTGGTGACTGGTTTGACACTAGTTTCCATTATCTGTTGCCTTGCTGTAAACATGAGCAACCACTTTCCGTCAACATATCCAAATGACTAATTTCTAGAAGTTGTGATTTTTGCAGAGATGTTTTCACAATTTGTCGACCAGTTTGGTTTACTGAGTTCCACTTAGAGCCCACTTCCCAACCATGACATATTATTATTTTAATCTTAAAATTGACAAGAATGCTGATGATTTGCACAGCAAATTTCATACCTATCCATCCATCTGCTTGAAGCTAGAATTGGTGATTGACTAAGGTTGCTTTCTCAATGATGATTCTCAATTAGAAAGATCAGAGATGTGCTTTTGCTAAAACCATCCAGTTGTTGTGTATATGCAATGGAAGGGTCTGCTTTCAAGAGAGCCACGCAAGCGTTATTCAATGAGTTGACTTCAATCTTTGAGTTATCATTAAAAAGCAAATAGAGACCCAGTTATGAAAGTGGCCAGAGCGTCTATGTTTATTGGTATTTGGGATTGAGTTACTTCTTCTGTCATCTCCAAAGTTAGTATTTTACATTCTGTGATATTTTCTGCATGTTCCTCTCTCTGCAGCTATAGGTAGTCTCCAGAAATCACAAGTAAATAAGGCTCAGGTTACAGGAGAGTCCAGGGTTGGATGAGGATTGACCCATATTGTATTCTAGATTACTTACAGTGTGGAAACAGGCCCTTCGGCCCAACAAGTCCACACCGACCCACCGAAGCGCACCCACCCAGACCCATTCCCCTACACCTAACACTATGGGCAATTTAGCAGGGCCAGTTCGCCTAACTTGCACATTTTTGGATTGTGGGAGGAAACTGGAGCACCCGGAGGAAACCCACGCAGACACGGGGAGAATGTGCAAATTCCACACAGAGAGTCGCCTGAGGCGGGAATTGAACCCGGGTCTCTGGCGCTGTGAGGCAGCAGTGCTAACCACTGTGCCACCGTGCTGCCCTGTCCCATAAAGAGTGTTGAAATCTTTCTTAGCTGCTGGATCTGACAGCTCCCATCACCCTTGAGGTTCCTGAAGCTTGCAAAATTCTCTGCACAGCTGGTAATTTAAATGCCTCCCAAAATCTAAAGAATTGACCCTCATTAAAATGTGAGGAAATGACCATCACTACAGTACTACAATTACACTACAACCACCGTCCAACCTACCGTGTGGGCACACCTGTGGTTATTTAGATTTGAGGTTCCCTGTCCCTCAATCCTCTCAATCCTTGAGTATATTGGCAGTCTTAGTGGGCAGCATGGTGGCATAGTGGACGGCACGGTGGCACAGTGGTTAGCACTACTGCCTCACAGCGCTAGAGACCCGGGTTCAATTCCCGCCTCAGGCGACTGACTGTGTGGAGTTTGCACGTTCTCCCCGTGTCTACGTGGGTTTCCTCTGGGTGCTCCGATTTCCTCCCACAGTCCAAAGATGTGCAGGTCAGGTGAATTGGCCATGCTAAATTGCCCGTAGTGTTAGGTAAAGGGGTAAATGTAGAGGAATGGGTGGGTTGCGCTTCGGCGGGGCGGTGTGGACTTGTTGGGCCGAAGGGCCTGTTTCCACACTGTAAGTAATCTAATCTAATCTTTTCTGTTTAGCAAACTTTTACTTTGTATCATTTCATGTCATGGACATTCTCTTTTTCACATTTCAAAAAGTTGTAAAAGATACATAGTTTGGAATTTACAGAGAAACTCTCCAGGAACTGTGAACTTTGGAGCGAGTAACTTAAGTGTTGAGATGCTATAATTCCAATCAGATCCATGGCAGTCAGTGCCATGATTCCAATCAGATCCATGGCAGTATGGATACAGTGCCCACTCACAATGTTTCACACGATCATAGTGGGCTTGCTGGGTCAGATGGATTTTCATATTGGAGGCTGTCTGTCTGTGGTTTTTCTATAGTAACCAAGAAGATTCAGTTAATACCACACACTCTCAAGTAGTGCATTCTGGACTCCAACTACTTACAACCTTAAAACCATTCTCCACTTTTCCACCAATAATTCTAAATAACATAATCCTGTAACTCATGGTTGTCTGTACATCACTGTAAACCCATGCAAAATATTATTTAGGGAATTGAACACCTGAGTTTGGCTTTGAAGACTACATCTAGTGAATATCTTTGTCGATTCTAATTAGACGTTGTTTACATCAATCATTGTTAACCCCTCCCCTCCGTTTTTAGTTAAATTACAATTAATGATTCAACCCCATTGAATGAAAACAACATTGAGTTAACTTCCCTTACGTAACAAACAGCAGTGTCATTAGGAATAGTCACAGAGGATGGACAGAATTAGATTATGCTGTAAAATAATTATCTCTCAATGCTGAACCAATGATTATTGACCGCATTCATTTACAGAAGGGGTGGTAGTGTATGGCATTGGATAATCAATATCAGGGTGGAAAAGAAAGTTGTCAAGGGTTTTCTCCTGAGAATAGGTTAATTTCTATCAATTACAGGCCACAAATTGGAAGAATAATCCTTCTGTCTTTCTAATAGAAATGTTCTATAGTTCTGTATGTAACTGGCACAGTTCCCTTTTTGGCCACATATTCATTGCTTGTGGCAGGTGTTTGATCAGTTTTGAGAAGTGGGAGTGAAGTATTTATCTTCTGGAGAGCTTTTGAAGCAAACAAGTGTCCACTAAATTAAAATTCACAGGAGGTGGTGTCAGAAGCAGTCCACAATGAAATAATGTGAATGGCTTTCTCTTGCTATGGATGTTATTGTATTATCGGGGCTGAGCCAAATACACATTGCCTTTTGCAAGGTTAACTACTAACATAATATGGAAAAGCTAATGAGTTTGTGATTACCATCAAAAACAATCAAAGTTACACCCACTCATCCTTTTTGAAAAAAAAAGGCATGAATATCTGATTAAAGCTGAAACTGCATTACAAAGATAACTATAAGCAAGATGCTGAAACTCTCGATGGAAGACAATTATTTCTGGTCTGCTGGATACATGGGAATGTCATCTGTGGAATGCAACTGCTCAGGCTTGAATAATTAAGGTTGCAATATTATATTAACACGCTTAACTTGAGTTTTCCCTGATTATCTAAGGTTCAGAAAGGAATCTCAGACAATTGTCATCTTGGAAGGTTTATCAGCTGTTAACTCACACCACAGCAGGTTAGATGTTTTGGGTGGAGATGTCAGGGTGCCGTTTGTATATGTGGGGATAGAAATTTAATGGTGTTCCAACTCAGGTATGAAGGCAGTGACGCAGTTACAGCACACACCTGAACTAAGAGCTCAAGACTCAGGCTGTCCCATGAATGGGCCTCATTAATATTAATTCAGTGAAAGACCAGGGTTTCTGCCTTTGCAGGGAGCTAGCCCAGTTGAACAAACCGAAAGTTGGTCAACTTGACAAGAATAGCGAAGAAGTTAGTTATTTGGGGAGATTAGATGCAGTCTGGGCATTTCTGTACTGTCAGTGGTGGAGGGGTTAGTGTTCTGATCTGCATATGATGGAATCCAGAGAACATTCATCCTCCCTACATGAATAGTATTGGTAGTTCTGAAAGTAATTTGTTTTTTAAACAAACCACCTGTTGGTGGCAGCCTCTGCTTAGGCCATAGCATCTGCTAATGGCTCTGAACGAAACAGTCACAGCCACTGCTTCGCTTCATAGAGATCATTTAAACAGGACGATAGTTAAACCGGTAGTAGGTTCCTCATTTTCATACACAATATGCTCAATGATTGCTTGAGACAACTGAAGGACCCAACTAACTCCGCAGTGGCCCTAGGTGATCAAGACCACCCCGCTGTTAACTTTCCATTCCTATATCTGAAAACTTGACACAACAACGATCACGTTTTACCTCAATTTTTGTAAAGAGGGAGTTGCACGAAATAATGGCCTTTTTCTCCATTGTGTTCCTCTTCTGTTCGGATGTTGTACAATACTTTTGTGAAGACATACATCTCTTTGTTTTCTCCCCAGTCTCTCAGCATCACTGAGACCTGTACCTGTAGTAAATAAGCAGATAGGTTAGAGACTGTGTTGTTTCAGTGGACTTCTGGAGGCATGTTGTGGTCATATGCAGTCAACTATCCTGTCGTCTTTCAATGGCCCAGAGGGGTGTAATGGGTGAGTATTGAATTGAATTGAATTGAATTGAAATGATTGTCACGTGTACCGAGGCACAGTGAAAAGCTTTGTCTTGCGAGCAATACAGGCAGATCACAGAGTTAAGTAGCATTGATAAGTAAATAATAGGTAAATAGTGGCAAAACCAAAAACACAGGTACGGGTGAATGTTAAGAGTTTGTGAGTCCATTCAATATTCTAAGAACAGTAGGATGGAAACTGTTTCAAAACTGGTTGGTGTGTGTGTTCAGGCTTCTGTACCTTCTCCCCGATGGTAGAGGTTGTAGAAAAACATTGCCAGGGTGGGATGGATCTTTGAGAATGCTGGTGGCCTTTCCTTGACAGCGGGTCTGGTAGATGGATTCTGTAGATGGGAAATTGGCCTTTGTAACCTCCAGGCTGAATTCACCACTCTCTGTAACCATCTCCGATCTTGAATGCTACAGTTGCCATACCAGGTAGTGATACTTCCAGAATGCTCTTGATGGCGCACCTATTAAAGTTGGCAAGGGTGTTCGCCGATATGCCAAACTTCCTCAGCTACCTGAGGAAGAAGAGACGTTGTTGGGCCTTTGTAACCAGTGCGTCCACATGAAGAGTCCAAGAAAATTTGTTGTGGATGACCACTCCCAGGAGCTTGATACTCTCCTTTCGTTCCACCTCTGTGCTGTTAATGTGTAGGGGGGATGAGTAACATTCCGCCGAAAGTCAATAATGAGTTCCTTGGTTTTGCTGGCATTGAGAGCTAGGTTGTTCTCAGTACACCATTTTTCCAGGTCCAGTGACAGAGCAAAATATAGTAGATGATTGTAGATTCTTTCAGTAAACTGATTATCTCTATTCCAAATGAGCCTGTTATTAGTAACTCTGCTTCCCCTCTCTCAATCCAACCAGAAAGAAAGTTACTGTCAGGATTTTCATTAGTTTCTGGCATGGATGAAGGATGCACTTCAGGCTCTGCTGTAATTGCACCCTGGTCAAGGAACTAGCCAATAGCCTTGAAGATTTTGATTAGTTGCAGAAACAGAAACATTTGGCAACTCACATAATTTAATGTTTTTAAAAATGATTTAAAAATTCATGGACTTATCGGTCTTGCTGGCAGTGCTAACATATATTCCTCATCTTTAGTTGCCATTGAGAAGTTGGTGGTGCGTGTCTTACTGAACAACTGCAATCCATGTGGGCGAATGTAGTTCCGCTGTGCTTTTAAGATGTTGGCCTATTGACAGTGATGTTCCCATGCTCCGGCTGCCCTGGCCCTTTGGTGTAATAGAGGTCAAGGGTTTGGAAAGTTCTTTCAAAAAAGCCTTGGTGACTTGCGGCAATGCATCTTGTACATGATACATACACCAACGATTCATTAAGTAAATATTTGAGGTGGCACATGCACTTACTTTATTCGGATGGTGAGGAGCTTTCTGAATACTGTTCAAGTTGCACTCACCCAGACAAGTGGTGAGTATTCTATAACATCCCAGCAGACAAGAGTCCGGAGCAGAGATATTTTTGGCAGAATAATCATTGTGACCTGCAGTTGAAGCCACATGTTATTGGGGTATTGTAGAAAATAGTAGCTTGTGTTTAAACTGAAACATCACTACAGCTTGGAAAATAAACAATATGAGACAGTAGGTCTCATGTTAGGCTTAACAAATATGAGAATTATGGATTATATGTGGCATATGCATTAATGCATAAAAGGATACTGTGAACATACTGTGCTAGATAAACAATGTCAGCAATTAGAAATCCCAGACCTGCTGCAGCATATTAAGCTGAATCACTTATGTGCTCCATTCATGAAACCTTTGATTTAATAAAGGAGCAATCTGGGAACGTTATTGATGTGAGAATGGGGTTAAAACCATTCCAAGTGAATGAAGGACTCTTCACGTGGTCATCTGGTGAGGAACACCTTTACGTTCATTGGATTTCAACTCTATTACATGACCTACAGCAGATAGTGACCCTCGAGTTAGCAATAAGTGGGAAGTATGTTCTGCTAAGATATAAGATTGACTGAAATTGTTGGGTCAAGGTAAGGGAAGTTTGAATCTGATTCTGACCCATGCAAACTGAAAAGGCAGTTTACTTGCTAGTGGGTGCAAATAGGGGTGAAATTGTTCATGTTCAGCTATTTGCATAACTAATTTCGAAAAAGAAAACTTTGCCATTTTTTCAAAATATTGTGCAAACTTGAAAATAATGTTTCACAGTGCGAAATTTGATTCATTATTTGCAGCTGATTGCAGACCTAGTTTGCTCCAGTATTGTGATGATGCAGTGAATGGACTTCTTCTGTATTTAACACTTCTATGATGTGACAGAGTGAGAGAAGAATGAGAGAGGAGGCCAAGGGCTAGGTATCAGAGAAATGAATACAATTTTAAAAGGCTGCCCTACACACTTCCTGGCATTTGTTCCAGACTTGGCAGACAGTGGGAAATTGGCGTCCCATTGTGTGAAGAGTGTTCTGGAGGTCCTGGAATTAATATTAAATTAAAAGGTTAAACTTAAGATGATAAAGCTTGAAGAAATTCTTGATTTTAATTGCCCTTAGCCAGGCAGCCTGGAAGAATAAAAAGCAGCGATGAGTTGGGAAGAGTGGTTTGGGATCAGATGAGAAAGTCATTGCCTTGTTTGTCATGCCAGGTGAAGAAGCAACATGGGTGAATAAAATGCATTTGTTTTAAGACCTAGCTCACATGTCTAATTGACCACTGGTCTCAAGCTTCCATCAGCTCACTATACAGGGATAAAATATTCACAATCAGAGAAACAGTGTTGAACTACTTGGAGTGCTACACAACCACATGGTACAACTTCAACTTTGGCTGAAAGCATGTATTCTCGAAACCAGGCCGGTTTGGAAAAATGTCAAGCTAAAATATGAAAAGGACTCAGTAGAGAGAAGAACAAGAATAAAGGACCACTAATGAACCCCTTTCTTTGTATTAGAATAGTCTTTCCTTCAAAGAGAACAGATGAAATATTTTTTTGGAAATGCTGCAGTAGTTACAACTGGGCAATGTGAAAGAAAACTGAGCCCCTTCAAACAAATCTACATTCAGTCTTAATGCTGGGATTTAGAGGCGTCCTGAATTAATTATTGCAGACAGGCTTTGGTGTCAAAGGTCAGATTAGAACTTTAACATCTCTTCAAAAAATGTTTATCCGAGATAACCCTGATGTTTTAACAGTACGCTGAAAATGTTTCCAGATCTGCCCCATCTCATAGCATTTGGATAAACCCTTGATGCACTTTCTCATTCAAGAAAAAAATTGCTTCCTGCAAATTAAGTATGGGATCTTGGGTCAAGTCAGCACTTCAGTGCAACGAGCTGAAAAAGCTTTTGCCTTTACAGAATTTACTTGTAATAAATAGTCACTACATTCCAGTTTCAATCCAAATGATTTGAATGCTTTTCAGATTACTTCCTTCATTTGCATTGTATTTGGATTAAGGAAGGCACACAAAAACAAACCCAACAGACAAGCATAGCTCGTTTGTGTTCATGCTTATCTTTCAATAGTCTTTTTTTAAAAATTGTCAATGTGAAATGGTACATTTTGTAAACTGGAATACTGACCAACTGGAATACAAGGCTGATAAGGTAATTCCAGCAATTGTCCACTTTGTTGTCAGTCTTCACACTGTTTTCATTTTTCCCATTTCCCCTTTAATAGATTGAATTAATCTGGCATCAAGGCAGTTTGCTGGTTCCAAATGTTGCTTCATGTCTAGCCATGTGACATTGTTTACTTTCTGTGCAGGACTCTCATTTATTCAACATCCTTCTCTCACAGTGCTTCCATGCATGATCTGCCTGAGAACAGTGGCATGGCTTTTGTCCTCATAAGCTCCGCAGTCTGTTCAAGGTAGACCCACGAGGTTTCTGCATAAACATTTTGCAAAAGCTGAACAAATAATATCAGATCTGTAGCAATTTCCTTCCTGAACCCTTTTTTTCTCTCAAAGTTTAAAGTGTTATTGCTTTTTTCAACATACCTGATAAACTAGTTGTATATTGTTCCGAAGTGGTTTGGCACAAAACACTGATGTGATTTTATAATTATACTTCTAATGCCACCTTGGTAGAATGGTTGTTCTGGTGACCTTTGAGTCTTGGGGTATGTCAGGCGTATGAAACAAAAGAAAGTAAACAAGATAACTCTTCCCACCTCCAAAAGATCTTTATATACTAAGCTGCTATCTCAACCCATTTGCTTAATGGACTCCTGGAGGGAAATCAACTAGGAGAAAGTGAGGACTGCAGATGCTGGAGTATCAGAGCTGAAAAATGTGTTGCTGGAAAAGCGCAGCAGGTCAGGCAGCATCAAAGGAGCAGGAGAATCGACGTTTCGGGCATGATTCCTGAAGAAGGGCTTATGCCCAAAATGACGATTTTCCTGCTCCTTTGATGCTGCCTGACATGCTGCGCTTTTCCAGCAACACATTTTTCAGCTCCTGGAGGGAAATGTAAACATTATTTGGACTTTGACAGTTTGTGACAGAAGAACATTTTATAGGTTACTTTATAAGTTACTAAACACACCTCCTATGTTCACATCCAAGTCATTTATATAAATGACAAAAGGCAGTGGACCCGGCGCTGATCCCTGTGGCACACCATTCACAATCTTCCATTATATAAAAAAAACTCTCCATCACCACCCTCTCTTTCCTATCTTCAAGCCAGTTCTGTATCCAAATTGCTAGCTCTCCCTGGATTCCATGTGATTTAACCTTGCCAGCGAACACCTCGCTGAAGCCCATATAGACAACATGCATCACTCTGCCTTCATCAATTTTCTTTGTCACTTCTTCTAAAAACTCAATCAAGTTAGTGAGACACAATTTCCCATGCACAAAATAATATTGACTTTCCAATCAGTCCTTGCCTTTCCAATTACATGGAAATCCTATCTCTCAGAATCCCGCCCCAAACCAACAACTTACCCACCACTGACATCAGACTCATGGGTTTATAGTTTCCTGGCTTTTCTTTACCACCTTTCTTAAATAATGGCACCACATTAGGCACCCTCCAGTATTGAGCACCTTGCCTGCGGCTATCCATGATCTAAATATCTCAGCAAAGGGCCCAACAATCACATTCCTAGCTTCCCACAGAGTTCTCGGGTACATATAATCAGGTCTCGGGGAGTTATCCACCTTTATATATTTTATGAAATCCAGAACCTTTGTAATAGGGACACTTTTCACTATGTATGTCTCCAAGTTCTTAGCTTCCATATTCTTCTGTATATAAAATACTGACACAAAATTCTCCTTTAGTATCTTACCCACCTCATGCGGAAAATACATGGATGGCCTTGTTGATCTTTCAGAGGCCTAATCTCTCCCTAATTACTCTTTTGCCCTTATGTATTTGTAGAATCACTTTAGATTCTCCTAAACTCTATTTGCCAAATAGATCTCATGCCCCCTTCTTGCCTCCTCCTTTCCCTGTTGAGCATACCCCTATTGCCCTTATACTCTTCGAGGGATTCACTTGATCTCAGCTGTCTATACCTGCCATATGCTTCTTTTTACCTGGCCAGAGCCTCAATTTAGCAATCCCTACAAGTACCAGCCTTGCCCTTCATCCTAACAGGAACATATTGTCTCTGGACTCTCATTATCTCATTTTGAAGGCTTCTCACTTTCCAACTATCCCTTTACCTGCAAATAGCCTCTCCCAATCAACTTTTGAAAGTGCACGCCTAATACTGTCAAAGTTAGCCTTACTCCAGTTTAGAAACTTAAATCAGGTCTCCTATGTAGGGACCATTTTTTCCTAACCTACAATATTGCTTTAGACAGTACTACTGCCCCTAAGTTCATGGACAACTCACAAAATCACTGCAAGGACCATTACTCTGCATGAGGGAAGAATGTGACACGATATGGCCATGATTTGGAGATGCCGGTGTTGGACTGGGGTGTACAAAATTAAAAATCACACAACACCAGGTTATAGTCCAACAGGTTTAATTGGAAGCACACCAACTTTCAGAGCGCTGCTCCTTCATTAGGTGATTGTGGATGAAGGAATGGCGCTCCGAAAGCTAGTGCCCTTCCAATTAAACCTGTTGGACTATAACCTGGCTTTGTGTGATTTTAACAGGATCTGGCAGATGCCTTTTTATTATAAATATATTTGGCATTGGGTTTGTGTGTAGAGTTAATGCCATTCGTCCTGCATGTTGTGGGTATGGGGTCTCCTATCCTGGATAGTAGCTGGCGAAATGTGGCCAGGATATAAGACCCCATACACACAACATGCAGGACGAATGTGATATATAACATACCATGCAGCAACTGCGAGTAACATGATATAGGACAAACAGGCAGGAAACTTGCCACCTGAATACATGATCATCAGCTTGCAACAAAAAGATATGACCAGTCCTCCCTCAGATCAATACACACTGACAATGAAGGACACTAATTCAACTGGGACAATGTTACGATACTGGGACAGGCTAAACAAAGACAAGCTCAGGAATTCCAGGAGATCTGGTATTCATCCACTGGTTCCATAAACGAACATGTTGAAATAGACCCCATCTACAGAACAGTACAGAACAAAACTGGGAGTAGAACAACCCGCCACAACAGACAGAGCCATATAAATTTGAGGCAGATCACAATGACAGTGCTTTCTCCGGAGGCCCCTCAGCAATGAAGATGTCACCAGGGAGGGAGACGAAACGTTTGTAAGAAAATCACCTATCTCGGTGAACTGACCAACAACTTTAACCACAGCCCGAGCTACAGATCTTCACTGGAACATTAACCATTTCACAATAACTCTGAACACGTTGATTAAAAATAATAACCATCTAGCAGGTGGACTAGAGCCAGCTGATATTAATACCATTAGTCTCTAGACAGGAGTCCTACCATTTTGCAATGCGGACCTGGATAGAGGGTGTTGCACACCGCAGTCTCGTGTAACCACAGATGGCTGTGATTCATGGGCTCCTAACCCAGCTGTTTACTTTGTGGTGCTGTGGAGTTTGTGGACCAGGTGTATATTATTGGTTGTAGGTGGTTGTACCCCCTTTATTGGTTATTCAAAAAATCTTTCTTTGTGCTTCTAGATGAACTTCAGCCCCATACTCCTGATCTTTAGACATTTGGTGCACAGGGATTGGAGGACCTCCTTGTGCATCTGCTCCTGGGCCTGGCCAGGCTGGTTATAAACAGGTTCAAGCAATGGAGGGGGTCACGACTGCCAACTTTCTGCCCCTCTTGTGGCTATTTTTGTGCCTAGGTGTCCTTGGAGAGATTGCACATGATGCTTACCAATGCTTTTCATAGAATCCTTACAGTGTGGAAACAGGCCATTCGGCCCAACAAGTCCACACCAACCCTCCAAACAGTAACCCAACCAGACACATTCCCCTATCCTATTACACTACATTTAACCCTGATTAATACACTCGTCTATACATTCCTGAACACTACGGGCAATTTAGTGTGGCCAGTCCACCTAGCCTGGACAACTGTGGATTGTGGAAGGAAACCAGAGCTCCCGGAGGAAACCCATGCAGACACGGGGAGAATATGCAAACTCCACACTGCCAGTTGCCCGAGGCTGGAATTAAACCTGGGTCCCTGGTGATGTGAAGCAGCAGTGTTAAACACTGACCCACCACAGTACTTTTAGAGAGAGGTGGGCACCACAGTGGTAAGTGTGCTCTATCTCTCCTTCCAATTCCATTTGGATGTAACCCTTTCCCATTGTCCTTACCTCTCCCTCACCTTTAGTGGTCTTCATTGTGCTAAATGGGCTTTGCACGTAAATTCATCACGCCCACTCTCTGGACCTATTGATGGAAGAACTCAACTTTTTTTCCTCAAAGAGAATCAGTCTGTTCGTAGATATTATGACACACCTCTGCAGCAGATGGGACTTGAACCTATGTCTCCTGGCTCAGAGATGGGGACTCTACCACTATGCCTCAACAACCCACAAGAACTCAGCTTTTTTTATTCTTGTTTTTTATTCCAAACCTAGAAGTGCTCTTACACACAACTGAACATCTGATATCCCCCAGCAGGAAATCACGTGTGGTATCTTTTTCACCTATTAACCATTAGCCCTGTGTTTTCAATTTACTCACTGAAGAATGACAGTTATCTATTGCATTATTGAGATTCAAATCATTGCATTTGAGGAAAATCACATCAAATTCCCCTGGTGGGCAGTGTTTACAATTTGCTCTGAGATGATATTTAACTTAGTGGTGTGATAGTTTGTATGAAAACCAAAAGAACTGAGTTTGTCCCCAGTGGGGGAGTTGGCTTCTGAACAGGGAAAGAATCCAGAAAGTAAAGATGGAAACTGATATTTGCACTAAAGAATAGATATGCAACAAAACGGTGTCAGTGTGAACTTGATGGACCAAACAGTCTGCTTCCACACTGTAAGAATTCTATGATTCTATGAAAACTTTTATGAATCTCTAAGAAACGTTCACTACCTCATTCAACATATGATATCAGTATATGAAGCAAAGTATATAGAGAAAATTTGAAGATGGGCACTGTCAAAGAGGTTATTGAAGGAAAATAAAGTCCTCAGTTGTATAGCTAGGACAATTCTGTATAAAAGCAAAACAAACTAATATTGTCATTTAGAAAGACTATAATAAGACCCCATGTAGACACTGCTTTCAGTTTTAGTCCTTCACATGGTCAATAATAAAAGGTCTGGAAAATATTCAAAGGAGATCCTCAGGATTTTCCCTAGCTTAGACACTCTTAGCTCCCAATGGGTTAGAAAACTGGATCTTTGCATTCAGGCAAAAGTTAGGGATACAGGAAGATTTAATTTGAATCAAAACTGATGGTGTCCTCAATATTAATTCAAATAGTTTGTCCTTGCTTACGGCGTGAAGGTCAAGTGAGGGTTTATGCATATAAGCTATGCAACCAGGATAGCTGACAGATTTTTTTTGCACATGTACAGAGAGTTGTTGACACATGGAACAAGTTACAGTCGTAAGTGGCTATTCACTAGAACAGTTCGAAAGGGGTTGAATGAATTTCTAGGAACAATAGTTTAGCACAGTTTTAACCTTATGAGGCAGGAATGAGTCAGTGGTCAAAGTGGATGGTGAGGATTGAAAATAGTGACTTAAGAATATATTAATTTATATTAATAAAGAAAGCATTTATTGGGAAGACAGACAATGAATTATTTGCCTCAGAATTCCCAGCCTTTAACCTGCTCTTGTAGCTACAGTATTTATAAAGCTGGTCCAGTTCAGTCCCCTCTCAATGATAGTCCCCTCTAGATATAGATTCTGGGTGATTTAGTATTGGTAATGCCTTTGAAAGCCAAGTTGTGACCGTTAGGTTCTCTCTTACTAGCAATGTTTTTTTTTGCCTAGAACTTGTGTGGTAGGAATTATTCTTACCATTTTATCATCCAGGTCTTTCTACCTTTTTGGAACAGACTACTTCAGTGGCTGAGGAATTGCTGAACTTTGTACAATCATTAACAACTTCCCTACGCCTGAGGGAAGGACATTGATGACGCAGCTCAAAATGGCGCACTACCCTGAGAAATCACTGCAGCAATTTCCTGATGCCGTGATGATTGGTCTCCTTCGGCAAAACCATCTGCACTTATACCAGGTATGATTCCAGTCAGTAAAAAGATTTTTTTTCTCTCCTGACTCGCATTGTCATCAATTTTGCTAGGACTCCTTGATGCTGCATTCAATCAAATACTTCCTTGATGTCAAGTATAGCACTTGCCATCTTGAGTTCAACCCTTTTGTCTCAGTTTGAAAGAAGGCTGTAATAAAACTCTGGGAGGACCCAAACTGAGTAATTAGTGAACAAATTATTCCTGCATAAATGCCACTTGATAGCATGATTAATGTCACTTTCCATCACTTTGATGATTAAGTGGAGGTGGTAATTAATCCAGTTGAATTCGTCCTGCTGATTCTAGACATGGCATATCTGGGCAATTTTCCATGTTGTTGGTTAGATGCTGGTGTTGCAGTGTGCAAATGGCTCAGTGCATGTCTGGATTTGAAGCACAACTCTTCAGTACTATTGCCAGGATGATGCTAGGCTCTGTAGCTTTTGCAGTGTCGAGTACCTTCAGCCATTTTTTAGTAATGTATGGAGCAATCAAAGTGGCTATAGACTGGCAATTGTAATGTTGGTATCTCAACAGGAGGCCGAAATGGATCACTCAACCAGGACTTTGGATTAAAGATTTTAGCGAATGCTTCAGCCTTGTCTTTTGCACTAATATGGAAATGTGTTGCTGGAGAAGCGCAGCAGGTCAGGCAGCATCTAGGGAACAGGAGAATCGACGTTTCGGGCATTAGCCCTTCTTCAGGAATGAATTTCTGCTTGAATTTTTGCACTAATATGCCTGGCTCCACTATCATTGACAATGTGGACATTTGTGGATGCTTCCCCTCCTGTTAGTTGATTAATTGTACACCACCATTCCCAACTGAATGTGACAGGAATACAAAACTTTGATCTGATCTGTTGTTTGCAGGATTGCTTAGCCTGCCTATTGCACAATGTTTCTGTTGTTTGTCATGCAGGTAGTCTTTCTCCAGAGTGAAACTTCAGTAGGTGTGCCTGGCACTGTTTCCGGCATGTCCTTCTGCATTCTTTATTGAGTCAAGGCTTGATGGTCATCTTGATCATGAAGATCTACCAAGCTATGTGGTTACAGTTTGTGGGTGAGTACAATGTTGCTGCTGCTGATGGCTCATAGCACCTCATAGATACCCAGTTTTGAGCTGCTAGATCTGCTCTGAATCAATCCTATTTAGCACAGTGATTGCAATACAATGGAGAGTACGCTCAATGTGAAGGTGACTTAGTGTAGTGTGTGAATACTGCCTATACTGTCATGGACAGATTTGTCTGTGACTAGTAGATTGGTGAGGACAGCTCGAGGAGACTTTTACCTCTTTGTTGGTTCCTGCAACAGTAACCTGGCATCCATGTCCTTCAGGTTCAAGCTGACTTCATCCTGATGAAGGTCTTTTGCCTGAAACGTCAATTTTCCTGCTCCTTGGATGCTGCCTGACCTGCTGTGCTTTTCCAGACTCTAACCTAGACTCTGATCTCCAGCATCTGCAGTCCTCACTTTTGCCCAGACTCTATTAGGACCAGAGTTGATGTTGAAGACTTCCAGGGGAACTCACTCACTGCCGTATCATCACTATTAAAGGGACAGGACCTGCCCAGGGATGGTGATGATTGTCTGCAAAATTATTACTTGGCAAGTATGACTATATTAGACTGTAGCTTGACATATTTTTGGGACCCATCTCCCAATTCTGGCATAAGCGCCAGAAGGAGGACTTAACAGGGTTGAAGGGACCATGTGCTCTCTTGTCACTTTTGGTGTCTCGGTTTGATGCCAATTTCACTCTTTTTTGACTTTTAGAGTTATAGAATCATAGAGATGTACAGCACAGAAACAGACCCTTCGGTCCAACTTGTCCATGCTGACCAGAAACCTAACCTAATCTAGTCCCATTTGCCAGCATTTGGTCCTTATCCCTCTAAAGCCTTCCTATTCATGTACCCATCCAGATGCCTTTTAAAAGTTGTAACTGTACCAGTCTCCACCATTTCCTCTGGCAGCTCATTCCATACACACACCACCCCCTGCATGAAAAAGTTGCCCCTTAGGTCCCTTTTAAATCTTTCCCCTTTCAACTTAAACCTATGTCCTCTAGTTTTGCCTCCAACACCCTGGGAAAAGGCCTTGGGTATTCTCCCTATCCATGCCCCTCATGATTTTATAAACTTCTATAAGGTCACCCCTCAGTCCCAGCCTATTCAGCCTCTCACCACAGCCCAAGCAGTCCAACCCTGGCATTATATGTTGCTTTTGTAGAACTGAATGGTTTGTTAGATCAGTTAGGAGTTTACATTGCAGTTGGTCTGGAGTCATATGTTGACCAGACCTAGTTAGAATTCCCTCCCACATGGGAGGGAACTCTTTCCCTAATTCCCTCAAGACAATAGTAAACAGATTTTTTTAAAAAATGACAATCAATAATAGCGTCATGGCACCATTCCTAAGATTAGCTTTCAATTCCTGATTATTTTTAATTATTGAATTAAATGAATTGAATCGAAATTCTTCCAGCTGCCCCATTCTCCCAACCACTGGATAGAGATAGACAGCAGCAATATCCAACATGAAAGTCTGAATAGTTATCTGCACGTCCAACTCGCCACTCGCTCCTTCAGCTCTCCACCTTGGACACCAATCACCAATATCTCGGGGACACTGCTTGGGCAGTCATCACATGCATCTCCAGTCCACGGACATTGGCATTGGATTCATACTAACCTCCCTGCATCATCATTGGAACATCTCTGGACCTAGTACACTCCAGGTTTGCACTTCAATGCTACACTTTGGTGTACATTGACACTATGCATTGTAATGTTGCCAGCAGGACACTTGAAGGTTAGGACAAACACTTTCTTCAGGGATTATATCAGAATGCACCTCATTTCTCCTTGCTTGTTATCTTAGCCACCATTCACTTTGCCCCTGCTTAAATACTCTCAGCACCTCTGCCTTTAATTGACTTTTTATTCTTTGTCCCCTCAGCTAGAGTTAACAGGTACACAATACTTCTGGCTTGTCATGTCTATTAGCGCAGACACAAAGCCAGGATCCTAGTCATAGCTGTCAGCAGTGATCAGTCAAAGTTGGACGAGTTGCTGTATATTACTGTACTGCATCAATCTCACACCTACAGAATGTGCCAGTAATTTATAAGGTAAACACCCTGTATGAGCTTCAATCAAATGGCTATTTCTTAAAATTGAATGAGAGTAGTCCTCGGTCAAGTCAAGCGAGACAGCTTTTAGTCAGGTGTCTGGTACAGTCAGGTGTCTGGTCAAGGGGAGCATATACATTTGATCCAGGGATGGTCAGTCAGGGGTCTGTATCATGATAGTCTGTGGAACATACCACAGACAGCTCTGTAGGTCCAGTGAAACCAGATCGGAGAAGCCATGGTATGTCAGTCAGGGAGCTGCAGATATAAGTCATTGGCTCAGTTACTCATCAGTAGGAGTGTCCATCCAAGTCAGTCAGGGGAAGATTTACAGGCAGTTCTGGGAGTCGGCTCATTGAGGTAAAGAGGAACACCTGGGGCCACTGCTCTGCTAGGGAAGTTGGAGAGCTCAATTGTGAGGAATTGGAGACATCATGCTGGGATGCAGAACGGCAATAACTGTGATGGTCGCACTCAACATATAAAAGGAGGAGACAGTACATTGAAGGGCAGGGGTTACTGGAGAAGGAGTGGTCAACCATGGTCACCATCACCCTGGCCTTGAAGGGAAGGCAGTGAAGCACGGTGGCGTGACTAAGCTGTAGGGCTGAAGCTGAGAGGATTATGTTGACAGATGAAATGGTAATTGAAAGAAATGTCTGGGAAAGTGTGGAAACTCAGCACTGATGATGTTGAAAGAGCATGCATGCAAGAAAAGGGAATGGATGTTTGGGGGTTCCCCTGGTTACCAGGCTGAGCTTGAAACTCATAGTATGAAGCAGAATGTGATGCCTTCTATGCTCACATGACTCCTAAGTGCACACTAGAAATGAAAGATGGCTGCGACTACAGCTAGAGTGGGCAAAGTGAGTGTTTTCTTTCTTTCTGAGCATATGAGTGCTGAGCGATGTGAGATCCTTCAAGGGCCAATTGCATTAATCGGACACTTTCACAGTATAGATGAAGACAGCTGTAATCGTAGCACCTTCCATGTGGAATGCATGCAGCGTCCAACTGTGTGGGATACGAGTTTCGGGCACTTAATCTTGACCATGTTATTGATCATTGCTCATTGAAGATAGTCATCTCTGTGAAGCAGAAATAATCTGGGGTGATCTTAAAACTGATGCTTGAGGGCCACAATTCCCAACGGTAACCTAATACTTCCATTGGGTGCACAAGGCTACCGAGCTGATTTCCTTGAAGTGTGTTTGCCAACATGCTCTATAGTGCTGCCCCCTTGACTAGTGGGGGTTGGGGGGGGGGAGGTGGAATAGACAGACAATGAGTAATCATTCAGCACTTGCAATGTCTAACAGTACTTGTATGACATTTTGTGCTACGTACATAGGAATAAGGTCACTCTGTCAAAGGTCCATTTGCAGACATTCCATGGTCCTTCTTGTCAGAGTGCTCCATGTCCCACTCTATGGAGGACTATAGCTTGTGATGTGAAGGCTGACCTCCCATTTTACTCAGAACCTGTTCTGTTTTTGATATTCCTCACACATGGTTCATTGGGAGTATGATCAATGAATCCAACCACAGTAGGGATTATGGTCACAGCAAAACGCAGAGAAATTGAAGAACAACAGATGTGTTGGAAAGCCCAGGACCAGCAGCAGTGGATGCTGAACAGCCTAAATGCAAAGAGGTTTCAGCCAAAGGTTTCCTCAGGATGTTCAGGAGGGCCATTTGATGCCATTCCTTTAGATGAGTGAGGTGCAGTATTGCTGCAGACTGAGGAATACCCAGTACACTATTACAGACTGTGCTAGCTGCTGGTTTGGGACCTGTGACATGAAGGAGTGGGTGGCCATCCTATCCCAATGACCATCAAGGTGACCGCTGTGTTAAACTTTTGTGAGATTGGCCACTCCCAAGGATCCACTGGAGACCTGTGCAAGATCTCTCAACCCTTGACCCATGAAGGTACCAAGATTGTTATTGCTACAGTTTATGCCAGCTCACGCCGCTTCACGTCATTTCTCTGTGATTGGCTCAGTGCTGTTGCCTTTGGCGACAGTAGGCTTTGGCGACAGAGATGTGCACCCCCAAGGACAGGGAACTACAGACTGTAACATGTGTGATATTGAGAATTCCATAGCGCAAGGCATCTGTGACCATTGATATCCTTTCTTAGAAGTCTGCACCAAGTACTGTGGGAGATACTACGATGCTTTGAAAACTCTTACATCCCTGCTTCATCTCCAGAGCCGGATGCCTTGCAAGAGTGGTTACCGGGAGATAGTTGCTAACCCCGTGACCATGCCTGAGGCCTCTATTGTGCAATCCCCTGACTGAGAAAATGAGGTCTGCAGATCTGCTGCGCTTTTCCAGCAACACATTTTCAGCTCTAATCCCCTGACTGAGGCTGAGTGTATACACAATGCAGCCCATTCTTTAACCAGGGCTGTTGTGGAACAGACAATAGACCTCCTGAAAATGAGTTTTTGATGCTTATCCTTGTCAGGTAGGTGATGCCTTACAGAAGGAGTTTTCCACCTAGTCTTCGCATTCTGTGATCCACGCAACTGGTTCAGGAAAAGAGGGATGTGATGGAATTTGAAGAGCTGGAGAGAATACCAGCAATCTTCTGAATAGCAAGTGGAGGATATTGAGCAGCACAGACATCATCTTCAACATGATAAGACAGCGACAGCATTAGGTGTTGCAAACTGGTTCTAGTGGATGAGAACTGAGTGTAGTGATCACTCATTGACTGTATAACTGCTCAAAAGGCAGGCAGTTCCTGAAGCAAATGCAGCTTGAGTTTGTTTTTATTGTTCTCTGAGCTTTTGCTGTTACTGAATAAAAGTGGATGTTTTGAACATTTTTGGAGGCTTTCCAAATTGGTCCCACATTGAACAATGAGAGGATGCAGTTCTAAACTGGGCAGTGAGGAAAAAGTAGCGTTCCATAGACAAAGTTCTAAGGTAGGATGAGGCCAAGGACAGGCTGTGTCGCTTGGTTTTCAAATAGCAATAGAATTATAAAATGTGCACTTGTATTTGCAATGCCAGCCGTGTCAGCGGTGCCACTGTGTGTCCTGAGGGGCATTTATTTTTGATTCTCCTCCTCAATACGTGCAAAGTGAAGGACACCTCGTGACTGGCAGTTCTTGACCAGTTGCATGGCTGAACTGCAAAGGTAGTGCCAGTCCTGGCAGTGGCCATTACCACTGCCTGTGGTGAAACAGAAGATATCAGGAATATAATACATTAAATAACAGGGCGTCATAGAGGCATGGTGCATCGTTAATGAGTTTTGGAAAATAGTGTGAGAGATTGCGCTCGGGCTCACGGAGAGCAAATCTAGTCAAAATTGCCACTTTGCCACTTCTGCTGTTAAAATTCAGCCCGATATTTTTAACTGGTAAATAGGTACCTATATATATATTAAGGTCTCCATGATATAAATAGTATGGTTAGCTATTGAATATTAATTTGATTGGGGAGATGGTTGTGAGGTGATCAGATTCCATTAGTTCTTGACAGTATTGTGTATGGGATAACAGCAGAGTGCAAACAATAAAATATGCTGACAACTAAGAATGCAGATTGTCCTTCATAGTCTATGTTAACAGCAAACAAAACATCCTTTCCAAAATGCAGCCTTAATCCAATCTGGAATGACCTGAAATAATTTTGCTTTCAACCCCTGGGAGTTCCCAACGGTTTTAGATGCTGACTTGGCTGTCTTACTTTAGATTTGGACACAGATGTCAGAGATAGCCTACTCATTTCCAAACACTATGTGGGAAATGTTTTTGCAGTTCTGGGACTAAATGAATCAATAATGTTTTGTTTTTCCATTCTTAACTGGGAAGAGCAATGATTGAGTATTGCCAAACCAATGATAATGTAAATGTTAGCTGTTAAAGCCTCGCTAGCTGTAGCACAAATATGAACATTGTAATGCTTTAAGATAGAATATTAAACAATTAAACTCTCCCCCTGAGGTGCTTCCTTGCATGTTTCTATAGATATGAGCACTATCAGTATTCTATGCAGATAGTGGTCATTGTATTGTACATGCTACATGTTTGTGATAAGTTTCAGGAATTAGACATCTCCATTTAATTTTTTTTTGATGGACAACCTGAATGCATAATAACGTTTTTGTACCTCTTGGTTGAAAAAGAATCAATGGAACTATCACCATTGCAATTCTTTTTATACTTCATTGTGGAAATGCTCCCATTGCTAGTGGTACCTCACCATGTACCAGGCTGCTGATACAGAATGATCTGTTTCCACGCAGATTTAGCCTAATCTACCTGACAGGAACCAAATAACTTTGAACCATAAGTCCATTTTACTTCATTGCATTTTTTTTCTCTGTGGAGACTTCTGTGAAGTGGACAAGATGCGAAACTGCCATCTATTGAGAACTCTTTTCCATTAGGTATTAAATTCAGGATTGTATGTTCTGAACATGAGAAAGAGACTATACATATGAGATATTACTTTATTACTTGAATTTTCTTGATGGTGAGGTCAGGGAGATGGTTCTTATTACATACTGTCAGGATCACGGCAAATAATCCATTTATCTGTGCATCCAGGCTTACTGACAATCCTCTGTGAAAGTTGGGGAGCTGTTGGAAGAATTTTTGAGAAAATTTGCAACTGAGTGTTTCTGATAGGAACTTTATCTTTCTCCAAAGACATTTTTTTTTGACATAATTTATGTGGAATTATACTGAAAAGCAAGCAAGAGTTCCCTCAAGCCCTGTTGTCTGATTATCTGGTCATTATCTGATTACTGTCTGTGAGAACTTGTTGTATCCAAATTGGCAATTCAGTTTGCTCCATTTCAATAGCAACAGTATCTCAAAAACACCGGCATCTCCAAATCAAAAATACTCCATTGATTGAAAACCATCTATCTGGTTGTCATAAAAAGCACTATATAAATGCAAGATTGTTTTTCTTTGCTTGTTCAAAACTACTACTTGTTTCAGAAAGTTGGTAGGTCCCACTTGAGAATTACATATGCATTTCATCTAGGTATCCTGGCATCATTAATGTGAACCTTGCTGCAATCCCTGGAAGATGAAAATATCTTTCTGAAGATGTACCATCCAGAATTGCTCACAGTACTCCTTGTATAGCTTAACTCAGGATTCTGATAACCCCCTAGATTTGTAGTCTTTTAGGTCTAAAGAATAAAATTCCATTTGCCTCCTCGATTACTTCCTGTATACCTGCAAATGACATCATGATGATTGAGGTATGTGGATCACTAAAGTTTTTTTACTACTGATAAAGTTTCTTGCTGTATTCTTTCTGGGAACAAAGTGGATGACCTTACGTTTCCCAACATCATAATCCCTTCACAACAGCTGTGTCCATTCACAGTGTTACAAGGCCACCTTGAAATTTCATGCTCCCATCTAAACTGCTTACAATTGTATGTGGCTTTCTTCTCCACCATCTAAGTTGTAAATGAATAGACTGAAAAGTTGAGACTCAAAACGTTCCTTGCAGGACATTACTTGTCACATCTTGTTAATAAGAGTATATGTCTATTATGGATGTGGGTTTGCTCGCTGAGCTGGACGGTTCATTTTCAGAAGTTTCGTCATCATATTAGGTGACATCTTCAGTGAGTCTCTGGACAAAACACTGCTGATGATTCATGCTTTCTATTTATATTTTTGGGTTTCTTTGGGTTGGTGATGTCATTTTCTGTTCTTTTTCTCAGGGGTGGTAAATGGGGTCAAAGTCAATGTGTTTGTTGAGTTCCGGTTGGAATGTCATGCTTCTAGTAATTCTCATGCGTATCTCTATTTGGCTTGTCCTAGAATGGATGTGTTGTCCCAGTCGAAGTGGTGTCCTTCCTTATCTGTATGTAAGGATACCAGTGAGAGAGGGTCATGTTGTTTTGTGGCTAGTTGATGTTCATGTATCCTGGTGGCTAGTTTTCTGCCTGTTGTCCAATGTAGTGTTTGTTCCAGTTCTTGCACGGTATTTTGTAAATGACATTAGTTTTGCTTGTTGTCTATATCGGGTCTTTCAAGCTCATTAGCTGCTGTTTTAGTGTGTCGGTGGGTTTGTGGGCTACCACGATGCCAAGAGGCCTGAGTAATCTAGCAGTCATTTCCGAGATGTCTTTGATGTACGGGATCAAATCTACATCCAGAACCTCAACCCGAGCTACAAATCTTCTCAAAACCCACTAATATGTCTATTAACCATATTCTCCACCTCTTGCTCCTCAACCAGGTCAACAATTTGCCTTTAGTTATCAGTATCTTATGAGGAATTTTATTGCATGATTTTAGGAAGCCCAAATTCATCGACATTCCCCTGTCTTCAGAAATTCAATTATATTCATCAAGCACATGCTACCTTTAACAAACTTATTCCAACTCTCTGTGATCAGCTGAAAATATTTAAGATGTTCAGTTACCTTGCTATCTAGACTTTATTAATTGCCCACAAAACAGTTATGCTAAAATGGTCTATCATGTTGTTTTCTCCCTCTCACGTTCTTAAATAGTGGTGACATGCACACATTTCCAATCTAAAGCTGTTCCCAAACTGAGATAACTTTTGAAAGTTTATGTTTAGTGCAATAGCATTGTTGCCACCTATTCCCTTTAAAACCTTGGGATGGAAATCATTTCTTCCTGGGGATTTGGCACTCCTTTGTGCCATTATTGTCTTCATTGCTGTTGTTATGTTCATGTTAAATTTGGTGAGTCCCTGACCCTGGTTCAATTTCATAGTTTCCTTGGGATGTCTGGCATGCTGACCTCTTCCTCTACTATAAATACTGACATAAAATATTTATTCAGCACGTCTACCATTTCCTTAATTTCATTGACAATATCACTGTTATCAGTTGTCTGAGGAGCCCACATTTCTCCTGGCACATATTCTTTTTTTCCTTATTGAATTTGTAGAAGGTTTGTATTGAGTTTAATATCCTTTGCACATTTCTTTTAATTTTCACTTTTTGTACCTTCTACTATTGGTTTCATCACCCTTTGCTGTTTTCTGTGTCTTCCTCATTCACCAGGTCTGTACTTTTTCTGTTTTTTTATATTTTTATTCTTTCAGTTTTATGATTTTTTTTAACCTTTTTGAATTGCTCCTGCTTGAGCGGATGTTCGTTTAATCCCTTTTTGAACACTTCCCACTGATTCATTTACAGATCTGCTCAGTTTCTTATAGATAGTATCCCATCCCACATCTGAAATTCTGGGAAGAAATTTCACATTTCTTCCTTTCAAATACTAAGTTGATCTTGATCATATTATGATTGCCTTTGGACATTAATTTAATAGAAATTAGGCTGTTACTTCAATCCATTTATTTATTACTGAGTCTAATATGTTATTTCGCCTTGTTGCCAGTTGGAAATATTATTGTAGAAAACTATCCTGCACACATTTAAGAAGTTCACTGCTTTTGTGATTATAGTAATTCCAATGAAAATAGCCAGGTGGACCTCAGTTCTCTGATTGGTCCTGTTAATCTGGTCTAATCAGGGAGCCCTTGCTGACAGATAAGAACAGGAGTGTCAGAGGTTTTGGTCATTCTGAGAGCTGGCCCTGAGGGAGCTGGATCAGATGACAAGGTCTCTCCACATATTAATAAAGGATGGGAGTAGTGTGGTGCTGGAAAAGCACAGCAGTTCAGGCAGCATCCAAGGAGCAGTAAAATCGACGTTTCGGGCAAAAGCCCTTCATCAGGAATATAGCACTCAACTCCAGAATCTGGTTTCCAGCATCTGCAGTCATTGTTTTTACCATAAATAAAGGGTGACTTGGTGACAGGATTCCAGCCTCTGTGGAGTTATTTCAGTGATCTGTTGTAGTCTCGGTGGTTTCCTGAGTTGGGTACATATATCCTTATGGGTAGCACAGTTGATTTTAGGGAGGGCTTAAGAGAAATTGTGCTGATAGATAGATTTTCTTTTCATACTATGTATTTCCATTCATTCATGTACTGCTGAGCTAGGAAAAGTTTTCACAACATGTCGACTAAAATCCTGTAATTAATGTTTTCATCATATTGTTAAAAAATGTAGCTAGAACACTCATTTTAAAATATACCAATGAGAGAACAGCAAATGTGGAAGAAAATGCAGCTTTTGCACCCAATGAACATGTAACAAAGTGTCAAACTGTTTGACCCTATTTGAGACTTTTGGATTGTAACTTTGCTACTTGTATAGGGCAAAGTATGTGAGAATGTATCTCTCCAAAATGAGCAGAAGTAAAGGCAGACAATTGTTTTAGAAAAACACCAGTGTTGACAATGGAACTTTTCTTCTATTATTTCATGGGCTGAGGGCATCACTGATTAGGCCAGCATTCATTGTCCATCCCTAATTGCCCAGAATGCAGTTAAGAGTCAACCACATTGCTGTATCTCTGGAGTCACATGTAGGCTAGACCAGGTAAGGATGGCGGTTTGCTTCTCTAAGAGACATTAGTGAACCAGATGGATTTTTCTGACAATCGATTTGTATTCATCATTAGACCCTTAAATTCCAGACATTTTTTGAAATTGATTTGAATTCCATCTGCCATGATGGGATTCAAATTTGGGTATTTGGAACATTACTTGAATCCCTGGATTAACAGTCGAGTGATAATACCATATAGGCTGTCGCCTCCACTTGTAAACTATAAGTACATTTTATGACTGCTGTGGATATCACAGTATTTTTTCTATTATTCATACATGGGATGTGGACATTTGCTGGCTAGGCCAGAATTTATTTCCCATCCATCCCATCCATGAGACGGTAGTAGTGAGATGCCTTCTTTGTAGATTAATCCACAGGGCATTTAGAGAGTTCCAGGATTTTGACTCAGCAACAACATTGGAAATGAATACATTCATTAATCTATTGACACACACAGATGTGATGAGGGTGCCATGTTGACCTTTCCAAGCCAATAAAGTAAAGTTAGAACAATAGCAGCAGCATGACAGGATGGAGTCAGGCTCTCACAGAACTAAGGTTTTAGTTTAGCTTTGGGTTGTATGAATTTTGAAATTAGTTGTGGAAGCTGGTATACTGAAGCTAAAAGCTTGAGTTCTCTCTGTCTACCAGAATGTTTTCTTGGTGTTCTTTTCTCCTGCACTAGAGAAATATTGCATGTGAGACATTCTATTCTACTGAATTTGCCTTTGCCAAGATTGTGTTTTTAGGAGCTTACCATATTGGAGCAGTTGCTGTTTAGTTATAGAACTTTAGTTAGGCTACTCTTGGAATCACGTGTTTAGTTCTGGTCACCAGACTACCAGAAGGATGCGGATGCTTTGGAGAGGGACAGAAAATGCTTACCAGGATGTTGCCTGGTATGGGGGATTTTAGCATTGAAAAATGGTTGGATAGACTGGGTTTGCTTTCACTGGAATGTAGGAGGTTGAGGGGTGACCTAATACAAGTTTAGAAGATTGTGAATGGTGTGGATAGAGTGGAAAGTATGAGGCTTTTTCCCAAAGTGGAGAGGTCAATTACTAGGGGACACAGGTTCAAGATGTGAGGAGGGAAGTTTAAAAGAGATGTGCAAGGTAAGTTTTTCACACAAAGGGTGGTGAGTACCTGGAACATGTTGTCAGAGGAGGTGAGGTGGTGAAAGTAGAACCACAGCAGCATTCAAGAAGCATCTGAACAAATACATGAATAGTAAGGGAATACAAAGATACAAATCCTGTAAGACAAGACAGCTTTAAAATGGAAGGGCAAAATGTGTCATTGCAGGCTTGCAGGGCTGAAGGGCCTGGTCCTGTGCTGTATTGTTCTTTGTTTAGTAGTTAAATAATCTATTGTTCTGTTCAATAGAGTTCAAATTAAAACTTTCCTGATGAAGGGCTTTTGCTCGAAACATCGATTCTCCTGCTCCTCGGATGCTGCCTGACCTGCTGTGCTTTTCCAGCACCACACTCTCAACTCTAATCTCCAGCTTCTGCAGTCCTCATTTTCGCAGTTAAAATTTTACCTGTTCTTTTTTCTTCCTTTGTATTTTAACTGGGTGTAAGAATAAAGTGTGTTTTTGCTTAAAGCCAAATTGAATTACATCTGGAACACTTGCCTTTAAATAAAATAAAAGGTAGGGTCCACACCATCTCCTTGGTATATTTGAAGGAGGTTTGGTCTGGTCCATAAAACATATATTTTCTTGTAACAAAGTGTTGAAAGTGAAATTATTTTTCACAAATTAAACCCCCAATTCTCTCTCCTCAATTCTCTCTCTCTGCATGTCATTGCTCTCACAGATGCACTTCTTGTTAGATAGTTTCTTTCACCTAAAGAAACAACTCCACAGACAGTGTGTGACAGTACTCAATGTCAACAAAATTGAGACCAGGTTTAGAAAGTCTAGAATTTTGGACTCAAATTTTAACAGCAGCATTGAAATATCTCCAAGCCTCCAAAAATTCTTAATGATTATCAAGTTAAACTTGCAAGACAGTATTAAAGGTGTCATTGATCAACAGTTCACTAAAATCGAAAAGCAGTTACATGATTACTTCCTACAAGTTGACAACATATAGAGCTAGACTTGTGAACCATTCTCAAATGTTCCTGGTGTTCCTATGTTAGCTGACCACAAAAGAACAAGAGAGGCCCCTTGACATAGCAACTAATAGAAAACTTAAGAGCTCTTCATTGAGAAGGGCACTGCTTGTCACTGGCCACTCGGGTTTTACTTTCTTCCTGATGGTGGAATATGAAAAAAGATTTATGTACTTGTTGTTCTTCATGTGTCTTATACCTATACACACATGGAAAAAGAAAAAGAATAAAAAAACAAAAAAATGTGGAGTTTTCAGAAAAGTCAAGATAAACAGAGGTTTTGTTCACTCTGAGAAAACATAATGGAAACTTAAGATTAAGTTCTAAAATGCCAACTGGTGGACTTTTGGTTCCAAAAGTTAAGCAAGCAGAACATCCTTTGGAAGAGCTGTCAAGTTTTTGATGGAAAAAAAACCCCAAAGAAGTGTGGAGGCTGGAATTCTGAAAGAAAAACAGAAATTGCTGGAAAACTTAGCAGGTATCTGGCAGCATCTGTGGAAAGAAAGCGGAGTTAATGTTTTGAGTCCAGTGTCCTATCTTCAGAATGGATTCTAGCCTGGAAAGGGTTGGTGTATATGCTGAAGATGGGGAGAGGGCGGGAGTAAACAGGAGGTGGAGAGGAAGCCTAGAGACAGAGAACAGCACTTGAGCAGATTTTAAACTGATGCCACAGTGGATTAAGACCATAACGAAATAGGAACAGGAGTAGGCGTTCAGTCCCTTGAGCTTGCTCCATCATTCAACAGGATCATGGCTGCTTCTTCTCATCCACTTTTCTGTCCTTTCCCTATAATCAATGATTCCCCAACTTCTCAAGATTCTATCTATCTCAGCCTTAAATCCACACAGGGACTCTGCTCTGTGACAAGGAAGAGAAGAAATTCCTTCTCATCTCAGTCTTAAATTGGTGCCCCTTAATTCTGAGCCTATGTCTCTGGTCCCATGCCCTCCCATGAGGGGTAACATCGTCTCAGCATTTACCCTGTCAAGCCCCCAAGGAATCCTATATGTTTCAATGCGATTACCTCTCATTCTTCTAAATTCCAATGAATGGAGTCCCAGTCTGTTTAAGCTTTGCTCATAAAACAATCCTTCCATACCAGGGATCATCGAACTGAACATTCTTGAACTACCTTCAATTAAATAATATCTTTCCTTAAATTAGGGGACCAAACCTGCTCACATTGCTCCAGATGTGATCTCACCAGCACCTTGTCCAGTTGCAGTAAGACTTCCCTACTCTTATCCTCCAACCCCCCTTGAAATAAGGGTCAACAATCCATTGGTCTTCCTGGTTAGTTGCTGGTCCTGTCTCCTGTTGTTCTGTGCACAAGTACCTCCCAGTCCCTTTTGTTGCAGCTTTTTCAGTTTTTTTCTCCATTTAAATAATATTCTGTTCTTTTGTTCTTCCTTCCAAAATGAACAACTTCATATTTTCCCAAGTTATGTACCATTTGCCAATGTTTTGCCCACTTACTTAACCTATCAATCCCTCTCTGTAAAATGTTTATATCCCTCTCGCAGCCTGCCTTTTCACCTATTTTCCATTCTTTTCCTTCCTCCAAATCATTAATTAGTATTGTAAACAGTTGTGGTCCCAGCACTGATCCCTGTGAAACCCACTGGTCACAGGTCACCAACCTGAAGGAGATCCCATTGTCCCCATGTACTGTTTCCTGCCCATTAGCCAATTCTCTATCCATGCCAGTATACTACCTCCAGTTGACGATGCTATCCACCGCATCTCCTCCACTTCCCACTCCTCCGCCCTTGAACCCCGCCCCTCCAATCGCCACCAGGACAGAACCCCACCGGTCCTCACCTACCATCCCACCAACCTCCAGATACATCATATCATCCTTCACCATTTCCGCCACCTCCAAACAGACCCCACTACCAAGGATATATTTCCCTCCCCTCCCCTATCAGCGTTCCGGAAAGACCACTCCCTCCGTGACTCCCATGTCAGGTCCACACGCCCCACCAACCCAACCTCCACTCCTGGCACCTTCCGCTGCAACAGCAAGAAATGCAAAATTTGCACCCATACCTCCCACCTCATTTCCCTCCAAGGCCCCAAGGGATCCTTCCATATCTGTCACAAATTCATCTGCACCTCCACACATATCATTTACTGCATCCGCTGCACCTGATGTTGCCTCCTATACATTGGGGAGACAGGCCGCCTACTTGCGAAACGTTTCAGAGAACTCCTCTGGGACACCCGCACCAACCAACCCAACTGCCCCGTGGCTGAACACTTTAACTCCCCCTCCCACTCCGCCAAGGACATGCAGGTCCTTGGCCTCCTCCATCGCCAGACCATGGCAACACGACGCCTGGAGGAAGAGCGCCTCATCTTCCGCCTAGGAACCCTCCAACCACAAGGGATGAATGCAGATTTCTCCAGCTTCCTTATTTCCCCTCCTCCCACCTTATCTCAGTCCAAACCCTCAGATTCAGCACCGCCTTCCTGACCTGCAATCTTTGTCCCAACCTCTCCGCCCCCACCCCTTCTCAGGCCTATCACCCTCACCTTAACCTCCTTCCACCTATCGTATTCCCTATGCCCCTCCCCCAAGTCCCTCCTCCCTACCTTTTATCATAGCCTGCTTGTCACACCCTCCTCATTCCTGAAGAAGGGCTTATGCCCGAAACGGCGATTCCCCTGTTCCTTTGATGCTGCCTGACCTGCTGCGCTTTTCCAGCAACACATTTTTCAGTTCTGATCTCCAGCATCTGCAGTTCTCACTTTTTCCTACTACCTCCAATACCAGGGCTCTTATTTTAAGATTTAACCTTTTTGTGAGAGGCAACTTGTCAAATGCCTTTTGCAAGTCTAAATACAACACATCTACTGGTTCCCCTCTATCTATTCTTGATAAGATTTCCTTGACAAACTTTAGTCAGACACAATTTCCCTTTCATGAAACTATGCTGATTCTATGTGAATAGATTATGATTTTCTAAACGTTCTGCTATTACTTCCTTAGTAAATTATTCCCATACTTTTCCAACAATAAATGTTAGGCTAATCGACCTGTAGTTACCTGCTTTTTGTCATCGTCCCTTTTTGAATAAGGTGTCACGTTGATTGTTTTCCAATCCACTGGTCCTTCTCCTGAATCCAAGGAGTTTTTTTGAAAATTATAACTAATGCATTCACTATCTCTATCGCTATTTCTATTTTATGACCCTGGGATCCTAAATCCAAGAGAGCCAAGAGACTCATCTGCCTTTCGCCCCATTATTTGCCTAATACTGCTTCTTTAGTGATAGTGATTTCTACCCTGTATTCTTTTATATTAATGTTTGAAGTATATTCCACATTAAATATCTGTTTAATACCTCTGCCATTTCCTTGTTCTCCAAAAATGTCTGCCCAGATTCATTTTTTATGTTCGCTTTAACCTCTCTCTTCCCAGCTATGTATTTAAAAAAGCTCTTATTAATTCTTTTCCCTCTTAGTTTTTTTTTCTCCCTTTTTAGTCCTCCTTTGCTGGATTCTGATTTTTTCCCAGTCTTCAGGTGCGTAATTTATATTTATATTAATTTCACTCATTTTGGAGATTGGATTTTGAACTAGAGGCATATGGATTTTGGTCTGTCACTGTGAGGGAGTTATAATTAACTTGACTTTCAGAAGCCATGATTGTTTAAACCAGTATGAAGGAGAGAGAGAGACAGGGCTCCTGGAGTGATGAGGGGTATTGGCATTGTTAGCATTTTACAATTAGACAGAAAAGCATGAGCTTGCTTATGGTTTAGAAGAATTAGATTTTCTTTGCTGAGAGAAAGAACCCAATGATTGGAAAGCTTTTAGTTTCAGGTTGCAGAAGACTAGGTTGAAGTTTATTATCAAAACAGGAGTAAATTCAGAATAATTAGGAAAAGACTACTTCAATGTAAAAGTTGTAATTTGAAAGTTCCAGACCAGAAGTGTTTGGTTAGAACTCATACAAACTGAATTATATGCATAATGAAGAAAATGAGTTACGAAAATCTCAAAATTGTTAAGTCAAACCTATATGGTATGATAGAGAGGGGAATCCTCTCAGTTCGGTTAGACCAACATTCTCTGAGGCTGACTTAGACTTCTGCTACCTTCCCAAGTCACATTTAAAATAAGAACTGGGTTTTTCTCAATAATTTAGCCCAACAATTCAGTCCTAAATTCATTCAAATCATCTCTTTATTTGTTGATACATTTGTCCTTTAAAATGCGACACTTAGCATTGAGCACCCCATTCATGCTGAGTCAACAGCTGGCTTCAACTCGAAACCATATTCCCAAAACAAAAGAACCAGTTTGGAATGAGAAGTGTGAATGAAGGTTGTTGAGTTCTGAGTGGAACAGGGAATGGATAAGTGACCAAACGGTGCAGAATTATACTCCTGACTGCTTGCAACATTTAATTCATTAAATGAGGGTCATTTTCAAAATGCATTCAGATTTGAGATGCTCAGTGGTATTACTGAGTAGCATTGGCGATTTATTCAAGTTATAATTTTCAATAATTTCAGAAAATTGTAATTTGTTGCTATATTGAGGACCACATTTAGAAATGGCTGTAAATGCATTTTATCTATCTCTAATAAACATTTCTATTTTTCTGTTAGATAATTGCCTGTAGTCCCTTCTAAATTATTTGTAATCAGGATTGAATTTTACTTACTTAAGTTGTCTTGCATGCTGTACTATGATTTTAGGTCTGTCTCCTGTTCCCATGAATCCTACAGCTCCACACTGGCTTCCTTGTTGCGTCAGTGTTTCCTGAAGAGAAAGGTGCTCCCTCTCTAAGGGCAGGTCAATCCTGGTGGTGACCATTGTTAGTCTTCTGCTGTGGCCCAACTGAGTTCCTTCGATGGATCATGAAGGACTAATTAAAATGGCAAGGCCTCCGCGAGGTTGAATGTTTAAACATTGTAGTGCCTGGACAAAATTATCCAGATATTGGGATGCTGAGGGGAGAAACCTGGACTGTTCTGCCCAAACTGGAGTTTCTGGTCACCTTATACTCCCCTTATTCATTTGTCTCTCACTTGTATTTCAAATTACACTCAACTGGATAGATTCCAGATGGGGATCCCCAGAGCAGAGGTGTTTGCTCAGGAGAATCTCGCTGTCTATTAGCCCACACATAATACAATCCAGGCACAGGAGCTGTTCCACCATATTTTAGTATAAATAGATCATCGAGACCAGAATGATCCATTATCTGTTACAGCTCTTGGAACCTGATTGCTGTTAATTGATCAGATACCCCACTGATTAGCCTGCAGTTCCAACACTGCAAAAAATGTTGAGAAAATTTATTTCTAATTATTTACTATCAAAAGTGTGTGGGTGGCACGACTTGGATCTGGAAACATAAGATTGTGAGGCAAGTAAATCATAATTTATTCCTTAATCATTTTGATGCCAACTTCAAACCAAATGCATAAAAGCATATGTGTTTCCTATTCCTACTGTGTCCTCATGTACATAGGTTATTAATATGTAATAGTGAGTTAGAAAATAATCAAAAAGGCCAATATGTTGCTGGTCTTTATATCCAGAAGAGGAGAATACTCCAAGCTAAGGAACTAGTTCGAATCCTGCATTTAATTCTCGACATCCCAGGTTATAAAATATATATTAACTTTCCAAGGAATGCAGTGTACACTTACTAGAAAGTTGTCAGGGCTTGAAAAATGAAATTATGAAGCTAAATACCATGTTGTGACACTTGAGGAGTGTTCACTGATGCCAGGGGATGAACAGGCAGTTGATATGGAGTGTGTTGGTCTCATTAAAGTTATGAAGATAGCATCTTGTTCTCTAGGCCAAATGTTAAGGAACTCTTCCCTGTGACTTCGTTCAATCTCTTCTGGTCCATCTTCCATCTGAAGATGACTGCTTCCTGATGAGGACTGCCCCATACAAAGAAAAATAGTGAACATAAATCAACTACTCTCAGTGTCAGCTTGACCCATTGCCCACCTTCGACTAAGGGTGAGTTTTAAAAAATCTTTTGGGTGAATGAAGCTAAACAATTCATTGATAATAGTATGCATATGTTGCTAAATAATTATGTGATGTCAGCTTTTGGAACATATCGATCTCTGTGGTATTTATTGTCACTTTCCTTTTGCCTTGCTTGTTAGAAATTGTTTATGTCTGGGGAAAGCAAGTAACAGTAACTGACAACAGTTCCATCAGATCTCATGCTACGTAGGAAATACTAGAAGAAAATCAATTTTAAAAGGACTCCAAATTCTAATATCCTACTGTGCTTTCTTCTGTGCCTTTGGTCAATGTTTGAAACAAATCTCAAGTAGAGTTATATAAATTCATAAAGTGCCTTTCATGCGCTTAGGGCATGTCACAAGGTATTGTACAGACAATGAAGAATTCTTGAAGTTTAGTGTGTCCGGTAATTTTTTTTTTCTATATATATCAACCATCCTTTGCATTTGACAAGTGGTTTCACACTTCTTGAAACAATCCTTCTTATTTATCCAGGCTTGAGACCTGCATAGATGCACATTGTCTCACCTGATCCAATGTCTGTATTGCTGGGTGTTGATATGGACATGTCGAATGACAAGAAGAGACAAGATCAAGAACCAGTGTATTAGGAATGTAGGAATGGATCCATGAAAACTGTAATTATTGAAATGGAATTATAAGTTTATTTATTATGGAGTGAGAGAGTTCATGGGGTGAGGCGAGTGATGAAGTTGATCCGACCAGGAAGGAGGAGCAGAGGAAGGACTAAGATCAAATTGTTGTATATCAGTTTGAAAGGGTTCCTATTTAATAGATTGCAGTAAATACCACCCACTGTGGTGAAGTCATGGAAACTTGTTCAGAGTAATGAAGGAACTTAGAGGAGACAAAGCTGAGGTTAGTGTGCCTTAGCAGTCTCTATAGTAATATAAAATAAAACAAACAGTTTTAAAGAAAGATCAGTGAACTTGAAAAGTTAACTCTGTTTTCTCTCCACTGATGCTGCCAGACCTCCTCAGTTTCTCCAGCAATTCCTGCTTTTGTTTGTTTCACTCTCTGTAGTAACATAGGCCATCCTCATGTAATCTGTAAATCATTGCAGTAGTTCCATTGCAATAAACTTCATATTGTTTGCACAATAAGGCTTTTCTGGTTCGACCATTATGGTAGCTACCCACATCCACATTATTCAATTCTGAGCTAGTGGAACCCAAACATACAGACACAACCCAGACAGAAAGATGCAAGAGGCTTAGTTGCAACAGCCTTGGAAGAGTAGTGGGTGACTGACAGGAGAAGATGGAAATCAACCAGCATTGTGGTGACTAAGTGAAAGTGAGAAGCTGAAAGAAGAAGTGACTCTTGTTATGTTGGAACATTTGCCGCCAAGACCCATAAACGGCAGCTTACTTTTATTAATTTAGCTTGAAATATTGATTAGGACTCTGGAGAAAACTCCCTTTCCTCCAAGGCCCTTTTATATCTAACTGAACAGGTTGACCAAAATCCAAAAACTGTTTCCATTAGTATTACAGACTGTCAGTCTGAGCTGAAGTGTCATCCTGGCTTACATGCTTATGACTCTGGATGGAAGTCAAATCCACAATCTCCTGACTTGGAGACAATAGTTCTAACGCTGCAGAAACAGTCTACTTGGCTCTTTTAATGTTACGTCTGCATAAATTCAGTGTTGAATCCAGCATTATAGGGTTTTACATTTTCACTGAAGCAATTATCAGAGAGAAAGAAAAGGCTGTTAATTTATCCATGAGACCATTTGACACTGTTTTCATGCATTAACAGAGGACAAGAGATTTTCATAATCATAACTTCCCCCTGATGATATGTGTTTTTGCACATGACACGGGTTGATGCTTTCCTTGCCAAGATAAACTATCTGTTTCCACATTGGCGGTGGCCACTTCAAAGTCAAACTCAGTTGGCTTCTCTTTTTACTTGAACAATGCAGTTGGAGTGCACGCTACTTCTGGGCACTTGTCTGTAGGCGTTCTGCTCTGCTGCTTTGTGCCATTTGCTGATTCCTTTTATGTGTAGTTCTTGTTACTGTGTGTATGTTTATGTGTATTTTTGTGTTCTTTGTTTTTGTGAATAGATAAGGCCCAGGAGACAAAAAAGTCACTCCTTCTCTAAAACCTCCTAAGTTATTAAAATATAAAATTCTTTCCCTTCCCATATTTCACATGCCATTCCTCTCTCCAGATTGCCTAGCAAATGATGGATTAAACCTTATTCAGTAGTGGAGAACAGGATCAGTGCTAACTGATTTCAAAGCTCATGGGATCCCTGCTTCTTCTAATGTCAGATTGACTTCTGAAATGCGTAAAACCCAATGGTTGTGTTAAATGGTTTGGCCGGACTTCTGTGGTAGAAATTTGTGCTGCAATTCCTGTCCCACATTGGAGGCATAACTCTATTGCTTTGATTGGCAGAGGCTTGCAATTTTCCTTGTGTTTCTCCAGCATAAGAACACGCAAGGCTGTCTGTGATGCACATCAAGCATCAGGGCAGGATCTTGTTTCTGATCCTGACTGTGGGCTCTGAGGACTGGGTTTGTCTGAGATATTGCATTTGCTGGGTCCTTGCAGTTTTAAATCTCAGCACTGATATTTTACTACAATGAGGTTGAACATTTCATCAACTTCACTAACACCTTTCACCTGGACCTCAAATTCACCTGATCCATCTTGGACACCTCCCTCCCCTACCTGGACCTCTCCATCACAGGCATCTACTGCAAGCACACTGACTTCCATGGCTACCTAGACTACACCTCTCCCACCTTACTGCCTGTAAAAATGCCATCCCTTATTCCCAATTCCTCCACCTCCACCGCATCTGATCACAGGATGACCAATTCCACCATAGAAAATGCCAGATGGCCTCCTTTTTCCAAGATCGCAATTTCCCCTCCCATGTGGTCGCTGATGCCCTCCAGCGCATCTCCTCCACTTCCCGCACCTCTGCCCTTGAACGCCACCCCTCCCAACACAAAAAGGACAAAACCCCCCAGTTCTCACTTTCCACCCCACCAACCTCCATATACATTGCATCATCATCCGCCACTTCCACCACCGATATATTTTTCCCTCCCACCCCTATCAGTGTTCCGGAAAGACCATTCTCTCCGCGGCTCCCTTGTCAGATCCACACCCCACACTAGCCCACACCCCTCACCCGGCACCTTCCCCTGTCACTGAAGGAAGTGCAAAACTTGCATCCACATCTCCCCCCTCACCTCCATCCAAGGCCCCAAAAGATCCTTCCACATCTGACACAAAATTTACCTGTACCTCCACCAATATCATCTACTGTATCTATTTTACCCAATGTGGTCCTCTCTAGATAGGGGAGACAGGACGCCAACTTGCGGATTGTTTCAGAGAACATCTCTGGGGCACCTGCAACATCCAACCCCACTGCCCCATGGCTGAACACTTCAACTCTCCCTCCCATTCTGCCAAGGGCATGCAAGTCCTGGGCCTCCTCCATCGACAAACCCTAACCACCCGATGCCTGGAGGAAGGACACCTGATCTTCTGCGTTGGGATCCTGCAACCACATGGGATCAATGTGGATTTCACCAGATTCCTCATATCCCCTTCCCCCCACATTATCCCAGTGCCAAGCCTCCAACCTGGCACTGTCCTCGTGACCTATTCCATCTATCCGCTCCATCACCTTCATCTATCTATCGAATTCTCAGCGATCTTCCCTATGCCCCCACCCATCTCTAAGTCCTCCAGCCCACAAGCCTCATTCCTTAATTAGGGCTTATGCCCGAAACGTAGACTCTCCTGCTTCTCGGATGCTGCCTGACATGCTGTGCTTTTCCAGCACCACACTCTCGACTCTGATCTTCAGCATCTGCAGTCCTCGCTTTCTCGCAGAGCCATTTCTCTAATCTATTACTCTACATTTACCTCTGACTAATGCATCTAACCTACACATCCCTGAATACTGTGGGCAATTCAGGATGGCCACTCCACCGAACACTACACATCTTTGGGTTGTGAGAGGAAACCAGAGGACCCAGAGGAAACTCCAGGGGGAATGTGCAAACTCCACACAGTCGCCCGAAGCTGGAATTGAACCCTGGTCCCTGGCGCTGTGAGGCAGCAGTGCTAACCACTGAGCCACTGTACTGCCCTGTCCATAAGACCATAAGACATAGGAGTGGAAGTAAGGCCATTCGGCCCATCGAGTCCACTCCGCCATTCAATCATGGCTGATGCGCATTTCAGCTCCACTTACCAGCTTTCTCCCCGTAGCCCTTAATTCCTCGAGACAACAAGAATCTATCAATCTCGGCCTTCAACTGGACTTCATTGAGTTGTAGAAATGAGTTGAGTTGCTATAAATGTGTTTTGCTTATTGCTGATGTCTTTTCGAAGTGGATTGAAGCCTACCCTCCTCCTAACGCTACTGCTGAGACTGTGGTGAAGATTTTGTTTAAGGAAATAATTCCCTGCTTCAGTATACCTGCGTGCATTAGCTCGGACAATGGACCACACTTTGTAGGTAATATTAACGGAGAACTCTGTTCCCAGCTTTGTGTTTGTCGGCAACTGCATGGTGCTTATCATCCTCAGGCGGCCGGCATTGTTGAATGTTTTAACCAAACTCAAGACTAAGCTTGCCAAATTAATGGCAGAGTCTGGCCTCTCCTGGTTATGCTAATCCCTGTGGCCTTATTCCAGATGCGATCCATATCTGCGATCAAGACACAACTGTCTCCAGCTGAGAGTCTCTCTGGTCACCCTCTCC
>NC_057725.1:55170654-55175674 GCF_004010195.1 Chiloscyllium plagiosum | reverse complement strand
AATTCTAACAGGTTTGTCAGGCATGACCTCCCTTTACTAAATCCATGTTGACTTGTTCTAATCAGACTCTGCTCTTCCAGGAATTTAGAAACCTCATCCTTAATGATGGATTCTAGAATTTTACCAACAACCGAGGTTAAGCTGATTGGCCTATAATTTTCCATCTTTTGCCTTGATCCTTTCTTGAACAAGGGGGTTACAACAGCCATCTTCCAATCATCCATCCTGGAGGAAGGAAAGTCAATGGAAGGTGGTGGACCATAGTCAATCCTGGGGCTCTGTTCACTAAAAGACAAGGGGGCATTATCAGGGACCACTCCTGTGGTACAGAAGCCATGGGATGTAATTGTGGGGTTTTGAGGCAGCACACTGGGATGTAGAGGGGTTAATAGTTGTGGAGGGGGGCAGCTCAACATTTAACTGGGGAGAGGATAGAACATGGGGGGAAAGGCGTAATGTGAGTTGGTGGTCACAACAGCACCACCCTGGTATTTATGGGGCAACAGTGCATCACTCTATCTAGGATTTTATATGGATATGCCTGGGATAGGGGGTAAAGTGGGGACAGTTAGACAGACAGATTGGGTGAGGACATGGGCAAGTTCAAAGCCTTTGGAGTCGATGGGGAAGGTGACCAAGAAGGGAATGTGAACCTTAACGGGTTCATCAAGGTTAGTCTGAGATTTTCTGAGTGAAGTGCAACCGCTGTTTCATTCCATTGTGATGAACATAGCAAGTTCCCAATTGAGATGAAAATGGCTGCCACCACACCCAGGGTGGGCAGAGTGACAGTGTTTCATTCTGTGAGAGAGCGAGGCTTCACGTCTGAGTGAGGGCAAGCCCTTCAGAAGGTTACAGCATCACACAGACACCCTTACAGTACTAGTGACCGACAGCAGTGGGCACTACAGGCTGTATGTGACCCTGAGGCATTAACCTCTTGTATAGAATATAAATCCTGGTCCCAAACATTCCTGGCCACACCATGCAGCATCAGGAACCTATATCAGTAATGGATATGATGCACAAGCAATGTTTTGTGGTTGGGCAAGTTTCACTCTAGTTGCCAAAATGGCAAGCACCCTTCATATTCCCTTCATATTTCAGCTGCTCACTTCACACCTTGAATGATTTTTTTTTCCCATTCATTAGTGGGATGTGGCCAGCCACCATTTATTGCCCTTCCCTGGTTGGCCCTTGAGAAGGTGGTGCTGAGCTGCTTTGATAAACAGCTGCAGTCCACCTGCTGTGGGTTGACCCTCAATGCCCTTGGGGAGGGAATTCCAAGATTTGGACCCAAGACAGTGAAGGAACGGCGATATATTTTCAAGTCAGGATTGTGAGTGGCCTGGAGTGGAACTTGAAAGCTGTTCCCATGTATCTGCTGACCTTTTCCTTCTAGATGGAAGTGGTTGTGGGTTTGGAAGGTGCTGTCTGAGGATGTTTGGTGAATTTCTGCAGTGCATCTGTAATACACACTGGTGCTACTGAGCATTGATGGTGGAGGGAGTGGATGCTTGAGGACATGGTGCCAATCAATCAACCAGAAAACCTTATGTAGCAGTAAGGATGAAAAGGCTCTGTACCATCATTCCTATAGTTGCTGCTAGACGCACATTTACTCACATGGCTGTTAGAACATAGAATGTCGAACAGTGCCCTGTGAATCACCATGTCTGCACCAGCATGATGGTATTCTAAACCAATCTCATCTGCCCACACATCATCCCTATCCCTTCATTCTCTCCATGTCCATGCATCTGTCTAAATGCCTCTTAAACTTTGCTATTATATCTGCTTCTCCCACCTCCCATGGCAGTGTGTTCCAGGCAACTACCACCCTCTGTATATGTTAAAGAATGCATTCCTCGCACATCAGCCAGGCTGCCTCTGGTGTGTCTGGAGAGGAGAGTTGGCAGGGGCCTGTATGTGGTTCCTACTCTGGCTGGCTCCCTATTGGTCCAGCCCTGTCTCCTTGTGAGGAAGGAGCACCTGGATATCAATGTCTTTCATCTCCCAGGCATGGGCACTGAGCTGTGGCGATGGGGTGCAGATCTGTGCATTTAGAATCCGTACAGTGTGGAAACCATATCGAGTCCACACCAACCCTCCGAAGAGCATCCCACCCAGACCCAACCCAATCCCTGTAACCCTGCATTACCTGTGGCTAATCCACCTCGCCTGCACATCCCTGGACATTAGGGGAAAATTAGAATGGCCAATCCACCTAACCTGTACGTCTTTGGACTGTGGGAGGAAACCAGAGGAAACCTATGCAGATGCAGGGAGAATGTGCAAACTCTACACACACAATAGCCAGAGCATGGAATCGAACCCGGATCCCTGGCACTGTGAGGCAGCTGTGCTAACCACTGAGCCACTGTACCACCTCCAGCAGATTCTGCGGTGCTGAGCCTGGCTCTCTATGGCAACAGCCAACCTGTTCAGATGTTTGCATGTCAGAAGAAGCATGGTGCAAACCATATTGGTGGAGTCTTGCAATCTTGGATCAACTTGTCCAGTTGACAAACCTGCCTGTCGCTCCTGTGCATGTGAACAGAAATTGTAAGTACTGGTGCCATCAAGCCCTCTCCTGCCTGGAGCTGAGCAGAGACTGAACTCCAGCAGACCACCCAATGCCAGTGACTGGGGTGGCCGGCTGCAGAAATGTAGCACTGATGTGCTCACCTGCAAGGGGTCCCTGACTGAAGTATGCACCAAGATGTCAGTTTCTGAGCTGGTAAAGGGTGCAGGAGGCATCCTGTGATGAGCCTGTGGCTTCTGAGGTAGAGGGGAGCGGATGTGTTGCTGGGCCCGCCTCTTGGCCACTTAGAATGTGAGGATGCTTCTTGTACCTACAGGGCAAACTTGATTGACTTTTTTGAAGAAGTAACAAAGAGGATTAATGAGGGCAGATGTGATCTATGTAGACTTCAATAAGGCATTCGACAAAGTTCCCCATGGGAGACTGGTAAGCAAGGTTAGATCTCATGGAATATAGGGAGAGCTAGCCATTTGGATACAGAACTGGCTCAAAGGTAGAAGACAGAGGGTGGTGGTGGAGGGTTGTTTTTCAGACTGGAGGCCTGTGACCAGTGGAGTGTCACAAGGATCGGTGCTGGGTCCTCTACTTTTCGTCATTTAGATAAATGATTTGGATGTGAGCATAAAAGGTGTAGTTAGTAAGTTTGCAGATGACACCAAAATTGGAGGTGTAGTGGACAGCGAAAAGATTACCTCAGATTAACAACAGGATCTTGACCAAATGGGCCAATGGGCTGAGAAGTGGCAGATGGAGTTTAATTCAGTTAAATGCGAGGTGCTGCACTTTTGGAGTGCAAATCTTAGCAGGACTTATACACTTAATGGTAAGGTCCGAGGGCATTTTGCTGTACAAGGAGACTTTGGAGTGCAGGTTCATAGCTCCTTGAAAGTGGAGTCACAGGTAGATAGGATAGTGAAGAAGGCTTTTGGTATGTTTTGAAACTTTATTGCTGGAACAGCACAGCAGGTCAGGCAGCATCCAGGGAACAGGAGATTCGACGTTTCGGGCACAGGCCCTTCTTCAGTCATTCCTGAAGAAGGGCCTGTGCCCGAAACGTCGAATCTCCTGTTCCCTGGATGCTGCCTGACCTGCTGTGCTGTTCCAGCAATAAAGTTTCAACTTTGACCTCCAGCATCTGCAGACCTCACTTTCTCCTTTTGGTATGTTTTCCTTTATTGGTCAGAGTATTGAGTACAGGATTTAGGAAGTCATGTTGCGGCTGTAGAGGACATTGGTTAGGCCACTGTTGGCATAGGTTTAGGGTGAGAGAGGAAAGATATAAAAGAGACCTAAGGGGCAACTTTTTCACACAATGGGTGGTACTTGTATGGAATGAGCTGCCAGAGGAAGTGGTGGAGGCTGGTACAAATGCAACATTGAAAAGGCATTTGGATGGGTATATGAATAGGAAGGGTTTGGAGGGATATTGGCAGGTGGGACTAGATTGGGTTGGGATATCTGGTCGGCATGGACATGTTGGACCAAAGGGTCTGTTTCCATGCTGTACATCTCTAAGATTCTATGACTCAAGGAGAGAATGCCTAGTGTACACTGGGTAGAAGATTGGATGTGTTAAGAGGACAATCACATTGGCAGATTTGGGAAAATGACCCAGCAATGGACTTTATCTGGGACATGGATATCACCACATGAACGGTCACATTCTTCAGTGGCAAGGGCCAGGAACCTCTCCTCAGTGTGATTGAGGAGCCCAATGTCAGGCAGTCCATCACCTATCCTCTTTGCCCTGACGTGGGCTGCTTTCTCCTGCCAAGAGACAAAAAGAAGAATCGAGTCACATGGAAGTACATCAGACAGCTGCTGTTACTCGCTCAAGGTGGGGGAAAAGCGGTGAGATGATCCGAGCAATTAGTAGGCAGCGCACAGAGACCATGCAGCATTGCTGATTTGGTCAGTTTGGGCAGCTGAGAGTGAGTGAGAGGAAATGTCTGCAATCACAAGAGCACAGTAGACCGTGACCCTTGGTGGGAGGTGGATGTGGTGGTCGAGATGGAGTGAATGTGAAGTAGCAGAGAGAGAAGGGATGGTGGCACTTAGCCTAATGGAGTGGAGATCCTCAATGACTTACTTGCAGCATCATGTTCCACGCCAAGAAATTAGCACTGAGCAGGATGACGGGGCCTAGTGCCATGGTTTTCCCTGCTGGTCCTGGGGAAGGAGGGCCTCCAGGTCTTGGTAAAAGCAATGACTGCAGATGCTGGAAACCAGATTCTGGATTAGTGGTGCTAGAAGAGCACAGCAGTTCAGGCAGCATCCGAGGAGCAGTAAAATCGACGTTTCGGGCAAAAGCCCTTCATCAGGAATAAAGGCAGAGAGCCTGAAACGTGGAGAGATAAGCTAGGGGAGGGTGGGTGTGGGGAGAAAGTAGCATAGAGTACAATAGGTGAGTGGGGGAGGGGATGAAGGTGATAGGTCGGGGGGGAGGGTGGAGTGGATAGGTGGAAAAGAAGATAG
>NC_057725.1:55116781-55170444 GCF_004010195.1 Chiloscyllium plagiosum | reverse complement strand
GAGGTGAGGGAGGAGGTGTGGGCTCAGGTTTTGCAGTTCCTGCGGTGGCAGGGGAAGGTGCCAGGATTGGAGGGTGGGTTGTAGGGGGCATGGACCTGGCCAGGCAGTCACAGAGGGAACGGTCTTTGCGGAATGCGGAAAGGGGTGGGGAGGGAAATATATCCCTGGTGTGGGGTCTGTTTGGAGGTGGCGGAAATGTCGGCGGATGATTTGGTTTATGCGAAGGTTGGTAGGGTGGAAGGTGAGCACCAGGGGTGTTCTGTCCTTGTTACGGTTGGAGGGGTGGGGTCTCAGGGCAGAGGTGCGGGATGTGGACGAGATGCGTTGGAGAGTATCTGTAAAGTGTGGCGTCAATCTACCTTCGTCTAACACGTTTGGGGGGAATGACAGGAACTATGGAGGTTAGCTCCAAACCAACACTACCCCACTGGTGACTTTTAAATATGGCACCGGTGCCAGGAATCCAGGGATATTGAGTCTAATTCTGGACATCATACCTTGGAAAGGACATGAACACTTCCAAAGCAATTTGTGAGAACGGTTCCAGGGATGAGCTATGTGGATAGATGGGAGGAGGTGGTTTTGTTCTCTTTGGACAAGACGAGGTTATGAAGGGACTATGAAGGGACTAAACAGAATAGACTGAGAGAAATTGCTCCCACTGTTGAAGGATTAGGAGCCGAGGACACCAATTTGAAGTGATTGTCAAAAGAAGCAACAATATTTAAAGAAAAATGTATTCATGCAGAAAATGAATGGGGTCTAGAATGCTCTTCCAGATACTGCGATGGAGGCTAATTCAATCCTGAATTCTAAAAAATTGCATAAACTCTTGAAGCTTATATATTTGCAGGCTGCAATGTAGATGTGGAGTTAACTGAATTACAGTTGCAGAATGGCCTTCTGTGTTGTGACTGCTCTGTGATTCTATGATATATTATCAATCAGCTCATTTAATTATCATTTACAACTTGTGGACCTCCTAATCTAAAACTGTTGGAAGAATACATTCGTATTGGTTTGTGCACTTACCTTATCTTAGTCTGGTTGGTAGTTGGGCACTTCATCTAGTCCAGTGCTCCTGGCTTAGGGAGGAAGAATGTGAATGATGGATGGGGACGGAAAAAGGTTAAAGCACAATGAACAAATGATCTACTAACAATTACTGTCTATGTTCTTGTGTCAACAGAAGGGTCACTGAAGGGAGGTGCTTGATTATTGGATTGTACTATGCAGCAATGAAGATGGAAAGGAGGGGTGATAGATGAATTCAAAACTCAGGAAGGACTTTAACAAGAATAAATAAGCAGAAACTGTTTTTAGTGAGAGAATTGTTGGTAAGTTAAAATGATTGGTAACAGGCAGAAGCAATATGAGGAAACTTTCTCTTAACATGACACGTTATAATGATCTGGAAAGCATTTCCTGAAAGGGTGGTTAAAGAGGATTCAATAATTTCCTTCAAAAGTAGAATTGGATATATGCTTAAAGGGAAGAAGTAATACAAGGTTTTATTTTATGGTTTAAAGAAAGGAAAGCAGAACCGGATACAAAAAAGTGAATAGTTAATAAATTTTAACAGGCAATTATCAACTTAAAGGGAGCCCACATCATTGGTTTTATTTTGGAGTGAATTAGATTACTTACAGTGTGGAAATAGGCCCTTCAGCCCACCAAGTCCACACTGACCCTTTGAAGAGCAACCCACCCAGATCCATTCCCCTACATTTATCCCTTCACCTAACACTACGGGCAATTTAGCATGGCCAATTCATCTTACCTACACATTTTTAGACTGTGGGAGGAAACCGGAGCACCCGGAGGAAACCCACGCAGACACGGGGAGAATGTGCAAACTCCACACAGACAGTTGCCTGAGGCGGGAATTGAACCCGGGTCTACTGGTACTCTGCGGTAGCCGAGCGCAATTGCCCAAGCAGAAGGGATCATGAGAACAAATGTTCCAGTCATGTTAACAGAATATCTCAATCCTGAGATTCTGTTACTATATTGAACTGGCTCCTGGATATCTTTTTTTTAAATAACATTGTAAGCACAAATCTGATTTTCTTTGCTGAAAGTTTATAATTCCCAGTGCATTTCCAGCCTCTGATCTGCCTTAGTTTTATGCATGGGAAAAACTAACCACTGTGCCACCGTGCTGCTTCCACCCCAATGATATCTGTTTAATATCTTGTTCTTTTTTAATTCCACCATTTTCCCTCTACTCCTTTTTTTTAAAGTTAATAGCATTTCTGCAATTCTCCTCACACCTCTGTACATATTGCTACCTTTCTCATCAGTTTCAAAATCCACTTCCTTTGAGAGTGCTTTCAGTTGCTTCAGCTAATTGTCTCCCCCTTCCTACCCCTTACTCTGCAACGCTCCTTAACCTTTGAACAGTGCCATGATAAACAGGCTACTGTGACTGTTTTGACGATAAACTTTACGATGGGGGGAGTTAATTAAACAAGCCGTTGGTTCTTGTCAGGTGAATAAGAAATGACTTGCTCTTTGCCTGAGACATCCATGCCTCTTTAAGGTTGTGGTGTTTATTTTAAATTGTCAGGCTATTGTATTTTGATAATTATGACTGTACTGCAGGTCAAAAAGGCACTTTGTCTGTTTTGAAGCAGTTGCCAATCCTAATCCTTTCGCTGTTGAACTGAAGCACAATTACATTTAATTTGGCTTGAAGCATTTTTGCAGTGATATCTGTCCACATTTCAACGTTCTCAGACAGTTAGTAACAACGTAAAGCCCATTTCTCATGTTTACATCCTAAATGCTTGTTTGATCTCAGCTTATCTGCTCCCTCTATATATTTTTGTTTTCTTCTTCAAGTGATCAGTTTGATCTTAAACCTTTGAGGTGAAACTGACATTTTTTCAATTTGGAGCCAGTAACAAAAAAATATATACAAGATAGCAAATGACCTGGCAACTCACTCCAAAAACAGCCTCTTAATCCCTTACTACCAGTCATGCAATCTGATATCATGTATTTACTTAATCAGAAACACTTGTAATATGCACTTATTGACGTCACTTGGCTATGCTTTCCCGTGCATAAAACTAAGGCAGATCAGAGGCTGGAAATGCACTGGGAATTATAAACTTTCAGCAGAGAAAATCAGATTTGTGCTTACAATGTTACAAAAAAAGATATCCAGGAGCCAGTTCAATATAGTAACAGAATCTCAGGATTGAGATATTCTGTTTACACAACTGGAACATTTGTCCTCATGATCCCTTCTGCTTGGGCAATTGCTTGTAAGTCTTAATTTTCTATGAAGTAGCACACTCACTATCTCAATAGCATTTGCTAAGAAAATTGCCTTCATAATCTAAACAGCCAGGCTCCTTTGATAACTTGACATCAGCATATACCTGTGAGAACAGGGGCCATCTTTTGCCAAGTGCAAACCAAGACATCAAAGATCCAACAACAGTGTTTGGAAGCAGAGCAATGGTTGTTTTCCCTGATAATTTGGTCAATATTTTTCCCTCAACCATCATCAAATATAAAATCATCTGATTGTTATTATATTTCTGCTTGTGGGATCTTACTGTGCACAGTTTGACTGCTGTGTTTCCAACATTACAATAGGGCATCAAAAGAATTTAATTATCTCCAAATGCTTTGGGGCATTCTAAGGTTGTGTGGGAATCCCACTTGTCTATAATCCTGATTAGAGAGTTTAGATCAGAGTGGTGCTGGAAAAGCACAGCAAGTCAGGCAGCATCCGAGGAGCAGGAAAATCAACGTTTCGGGCAAAAGATTTGCATTTCGATAATGCTTTGCTGAAATCTCATCCCAACCTTTTCAATCTTGACATACGTGGCCACCATCACATGAGCCATATGGACCAAAAGAAAATCTCAGACCTGGCCATTCGGGGTGAGGCAGCCAACGTCATGTAGGGCATGGAAAAGACAGTAAATTGGCATCAGAGTCAAGTAATGCAGTAGGTGTGTTAAATGTAAAGTCTGTGTCTTTTAATGTTTGTACTCTATTAAATTGTCGACTGAGATGACACAGAACTGCTTTTCAAATCAAGTCTGGTAGTAACATCAGATTATCCATCCACAGATTTAGGAACTGAAGGATAGGAGTTAGCCCCATAAGTTTTTAACAGTGCTAGTCTCTTAAAGGGTGGTATGGTGGTTCAGTGACTAGTACTGCTGCTTCACAGCACAGGGGATATGGAGGGGGGGGGAGGGGTTCAATTCCAGCTTTGGGTGACTATGTAGAGATTGCATGATCGCCCTGTGTTTGCTCTGGTTTGCTCCCATGAAGAAAGATGTGCAGGTTAGATGGATTGCCCATGTTTAATTGCTGATATTGTGCAGGCTGGGTGAATCAGCCATGAGAAATGGTGGGGTTCTTTTTTGGAGAGTCAATGTGGATTCAATCACCAAATGGCCTGCTTCTACATTGTAGGGAATCCGTGGTTCTGTGAATCACAGTTACAAACAACCAGTTGGTTGGGCACGAATGATTTGGAGGTGCTGGTGTTGGACTGGGGTGTACAAAATTAAAAATCACCAGGTTATAGTTCAATAGGTTTATTTGGAAGCATTAGCTTTCGGAACACTGCTCCTTCATCAGGTGGTTGTCTGTTGGCACGAAGTGAGCTCAGCCTTGTACAAGTGAGGTGAATTAATACCACAGGCTCTTTAAACTCAAAGAAAGAGGAGCAGTATAAAAATTCATAGTGATATCATGAATAATATATGATCTTAAAATTTAGATGGGGGTGGTCATGTTTACCAATCAATTTGATAGGATGTCCTTCAACCAAAAGATAATAAGAATTATTGGTGAAGGTATTCCCCAGATAAGTAGCATAGATGAAGTCTGGAAAATGTTAAAGAGAAAAGGGAGACTCCATAACATAGGACACACGTCCTTCTTTTTTAATCTATGATTTTTTTAATGTAGGAATTTGAGACATTCAGTTCAACAGCAATGGGGAATAATTCCTGCATTAGAACAGTAAGACCTGAGACATTTCCAATCATGGAGCTTGGGCCTCATTTCTGTCTGACCAATGAATTGCTAACTGTGAGAGACAGCTCACTAATGTTGTAGTGAAGTTGATAAGTGAATGTGAGGGCTGATGTGGTGGCTGGGTCAACAGTAAGATGTGGCGGTAGGAATATGTTGCAATGTCTGGCAGTGTCTTATGGGCTTTGAATGTAGAGTGGGGCTGTTGTTCACAGATCAACATTTCAATGATGCAGATGGCTATAATTTTATAAATAATGATCTTACAGCTGCTCCTTTTTAAGCTACTTGTAGGGACTGTTGTGGTGCAAAGGTAGAGTCCCTACCTGTGGGTGAAGAGGCCTAGGTTCAAGTCCCAAAGGTGTGTAATAAGAAAAATAGGTTAGTTTTTAAAATAATGACTGTGGTCACTTAATGGCCCTCTTGGGGTGCAATGGTAGTGCCCCTGCCCTGAATCAGGAGGACATATTTCTGGAGGTATTTAGTAACATCTCTGAACAAGATGACTAGAGAAATAAGTTATTTTTTTTAAATTTGACTATTTATAGACTTGGTATTACTAAGTGTAGCTGATGCTGCATCAGGTTAAATGCATCTTGTCAAGGGGACGGCACGAGGGTTAGGCTCCAAGTTTACTTTATGTGCTGACATTTTGGTCTTTACCCACATAGCCGACTAGCAATGAGCACGTAATTTTGCTTCCTATACTGGAGGCTGAGGAAGCTATTGAGCACCTGATCTATGTGCACTGTGCAACTGAATTTCTAGGTTTCGGTTTTTAGATTTAATTTTTAAAATTTTGACAAGTTCCACCTCTCCACTAGATTGTATAATACAGAATCAGCTGAGTTGTAACCTGTGCAAGTGCGAACGGAACGACCTAGCTTGTCACAGAAGGAGGTTACATGACATTGGTGTCCCTGCAGAGTAATAGGACCAGCATTTAGCTAGGCACATTGTGAAACCAAACACATCATCAGACTTCACGGGGAGTCAACTGGGGTTAAAGGGAGTGCATTAATATCCAAACGCTTCATCTATTTTATCCTTCAAGCACCACATGCCACACAAAGTCTGCAGACGGTGCATCATATTAACAGCCATCTCGATCCTTTGAACCGGATTAGAAGTAAGTCATTCTTAATCCTGAGTGAATGTCTAAGAAGAGTTACACAGGCTTCAGATTATCCAATCCTTCACTTGTGTTGGAACTTGAGTGAAAACGTAACTAACAAATATTAACAACTTTGCTTATGTCCTTCCAAGTGTAATTGGATGAAGCAGTTGGCATGTAATATAGGACAAGGGGGTGTATCCATCCCCTGTCCAAATGCAACATGTTTTCTTGCTCTGTCTCACATGTAATGAAGGTAGCTACAAGTACTCTATTTCAAAGTAAGCTGGTATTGGCTAATGAGGATCAAAAGAGGCTAAGGAGGGAAGCAGGATTTGGCCTTGAAAGTACTGATCAGAGGAGTAAGAGTCGTCTTCAGTGCTGCTTTCTTGAGTAAACCAGTTGTCATCTTTGTTGCAGCCTATTCCAGGGCTGGTTTCACTAATTAAAGTCCAACATTGAGCTGTACGAGCATAAACTAATCTTGGAAAGGTGATCTCAAGCAAATATTACTCCTCTCTGGTGCAACTACAGCTTGTGGCTTCTTCCAAGATGGGTTCAGGCCTCTTGTCAGCACTTATCCAAAATGATGGGTGGTGTATCTTCTGGCAAAAACGTGCACCATTCCTGCTCACCGTTTGGGGCTTTTCAGGAGCAATGTTATTTCCTCAGCCGTGTAACATAGGAATGTAGAAATAGTAATCACAAGTAAGCCATTGAGTCATAGAGGTATACAGCGCAGAAACAGACCCTTTGGTCCAACTCGTCCATGCCAACCAGGTATCCTAAATTAATGTAGTCTCTTTTGGCCCACATCTCTCTAAACCCTTTCTATTCATATACCCATCCAGATGCCTTTTAAATGTTGTAATTGTACCAGCCTCCACCACTTCCTCTGGCAGCTCATTTCACACCTTCAGATGTACTCTGCCATTATGATCAAGGCTGATCATCCAGTAAAATAGCTTGTTCCCATTTTTCCCTCATATCCTTTGATCCCTTTCATCCCTATGTCGAGTTAACAAATCCTGCAAAGAAAACTCTAAATAAACAGGAAGTTAGTCAACACCTATGAAGAAAAATGTTGATTGTTGTAATTTTGGTTGTGTCACCTTTCATTAGATTAAATTCTTTCCTCACACAACTTGCTAATATTGTAAACTGCTCCTCCAAACCGAATTCTCTGTCGTGAGTTGTTTGTTTCTTTAATAACTGTGAGAAATCTTACCTCAATTTACCTTCCAAATAGCCTGCTGTGCGCTTCCAGCATTTTCTGTTTACATTTCACATTTCCAGCGCTTGTGGTTTCTTTTTATCTCATTAAGCTGTATTGCTGTTTTCCGTGGGGATAAGACCCTGAGGTCATTTAACACCAGCAACCAGAAATCACTGAGCAGCCGATCTCCAGTTTTCCTTTTGAAGGTAGAAGCTCAAAGCCCCCGTGAAATGTTAGCCTGTTCCTGTGGAGGAACAAAATTACGGCTGAATGGAGTTGGCCATCCTCGAATTAGGTGGAAGGTCGCCGAGTGGAAGCAGGTCACTGAGAGCCAAGTTGTTGTTCTCAAATGTAACGTTGTTCCAGAGGGTTTTAACACTTGTGGAATTGATAATGAATCAGGCACGTCGAGTAACTTCCACCAAACAAATAACCCGTTTCTAGGAACAGCTAAAAGATTTGAAGAATCAGAATGAAGGACTCCCGTTGTGGGATACCCCTGCAAAGACAGATTTTAAGTCATTTGTAGATGGACCTAACAGTACAACCATATGAAAGGATATAAAGTTATGCAATTAAAGGAATTCGTTTTCGAACAGTGTTCCTTCCAACGGATGCTATAAATCTGATTTTTTTGTAATTGCCCTAGTGCACACATAGAGCATAAACACACAACATTCTAAAAGAAACATTCCACTCTTGAGCACTTTGAATCAAATATCCCATTTTTCATCACCCTAACATAAACGTTTCGCTCCTCTAGAAAGAGTCTGTGTGGATTCACAAGGTGGTTTTGCAAAAGGAGCATGGAATCAATGGCAGGCACGTAGTTATCCCACTATGAGCACAGCTCCAATGTATATCAAGTTAAATTTATGTGGAACCTCTAATGTAATAACATGTCTCAGAACTCTTCACAGGAGCATTATGAAACACAATTGGACACTGACCCACTTAAGGAGACATTAGGTCAGAGGAACCAAAGCTCAGTCAAAGTTGTAGAGATATGTTTTAATGACAATGTAGATAAACCTCTGAGGTAAACTGTGATGCTACTGTGACCTCAGTAATCACATGTTGTTCAGCCAAGACTTCAGATTTTGTATTATTCTGAGTAAGCTGCTCTGTAGCTTTGCTGTCATTTACAATAGACCAATTAATGTATTTTAACAGTGTTTCAGAATTCTGGCCGAAATTAGTATCAAAACTTGCAAGAAATGGGCAAGTTTTTAAGAAGGAGAGTGAAGCAGAGAGGTGTGGGGAGGAGTTTTAGGCCCAGATAGCTGAAAGTACCACCACAAAGTATGGAATAATTAAAACTGGGGACGTACAAAAGCCAGAATTCACAGAGTGTAGATATTTTGAACTGTTATGTAGTTGGAGGTGATTAAAGATGTGGTGGAGAACAAGACCACAAAGGATTTTGAAAGCAATGATGTCAGTTCTGAAAAGCAAAACATTGTTTGACTGGGAGCTAATGTAGGACAAGGGTTGTCCAGTTATGTGTCTGATGAATGATAATGTGAGGAGGAGGTTGCTGTAGGTTTCAGCAATGGTTAGATTCTCCCTGTTTACAGATGATTATTGCGTAACTTGTGCGCCATGAATGTTGCTTGAAACCTGCTGGCCTCAGTATTAATGTTGTCCAGCTCCTTCAAAACCTCCTCAATGACCTGCGTTCAGATGTAACAGCTCTTCAAAGCACTTTCATCTCACTCAATCCTTTCCTTTTGTCTTCTGAGAGGGGAAAAGTGTCCACCATGGGTCAGGGACAGCCAGGATGGGTGGAGGCTTCACTTTCGAGTGAGGGGAAGCCCTTCAGCATCACAAAAACACCTTTACAGTACCGTTGACTGACAGTAGTGGGCACTTGGGCTTGGGCCTTGGGCTTCTCACCCCCTACAAGGAGAGGACAGTGTCCCTGGCTGGGGAGAGCCATGACTTTTCATGTGGTGATGCCAAAGTGTTCCCAGAACCAAGTAAGAGTCATTGTCCATTACTATGCTGCTCTCCCATCAACACTACTCAGAATGTACTCTTAATGTACTTGTGCTACTAACCCTACTTCAAGATGTATTTTCTCTTTTGTCTCTTGCAGGCATCTGCATAGTTTTGGCAGCCACTCAACACACCTCCTCTTCCACCTCAGAGGATGAAAGCACAGATCCCTCAGCCACAAGGCTGCACCTGCTAGTCCAGCTGTTGGTGCTCAGTGCCAATGACAAGATGATGGAGGCAAGGGACCTTGATCTCTATCCAGCTGCCCTCATGAGGAGACAGGATGGTGCCAGTAAGGATCCAGTAAAAGGAAGAACTCCAGGATACACTAAAGGGTGTGGGGCCTTTCACCCGCATTCTTTCTGCTACCATTCCAACTTATGGGAGTTCAAGCTAAGGAGCAGCAATTCTGGACCCTCTAGACACAAACTGCCCTGGGGTTACCTGGCCGGGAGTCTAAAGCTAACAGAAGAAGACTTTTGAAGAGTTCATAGATGGCATACATGACTATTATAAATAGGTCCTAATGTTTGTAAATCTGCCTTCACGTTTCATCATTAGCTGTATGAGTGAATGTCTATCCAGCAGCAACTACAGGAAAGAAGGTACACAGGTTATCCTCAGTGCTACATGAGGTTATATGACCCAAGGTGTGAAGTGAGCAGCTCAAGGTTCCAAGAACATGGAAGGTCCCCAGGTCACAAAACATTGCTTGCATTTCACAGCCTTTACTGACATAGACTCTTGGTGTGGTCAGGAGTAACTGGAACCAGGATTTATACTCCACACAATAGGCTAATGTCTGTCGGTCAACAGTACTTTAAAGGTGTTTTTGTGATGCTGAAGGACCTCTCCTCACTCAAAAGTGAAGCCTCTCTCCCTCACAGAATGAAACCCTCACCCTGCCCACCCTGGGTCTGGTGGCAGCCATTTTCGTCTCCATTGGGTATTTTCATCACGATGGAATGAAACAGCAGGCGCATTTCATTCAGAGGGTCTCAGGCTCAGCTTCTTAATCTTGGTGAACCCACTGATGTATACACTCCCTCCTTGGTCACCCTCCCTGTCCATCCCAATGGTTTTAACTTCCTTGCGTCCCCACACAATCCATTTACCCAACTGTTCATCTTCCTTCTTCACCCCTCAGCCCCAGGAATATCAAATGTGACAGATATTGTCATGCAATGGTCCTCCCACTAAAGCCAGGGTGTAGCTGATTATTGTTGACCTATTGCCCTGCATAATTCCTTTCCCTCACATGATCTATAGTCTCCCACTAACCACCCCCCTCCCTACCTTTGCCCCCTTCAGAATTATTATTACTTCTGCATTCCACGTGCTGCCACAACTGAGTTCCTGAGATTCTGTCCTCAGCTGTGGCCCCTTGGCTTTTATGTCAAGGACTCCAAGTTTGACCAAGGCCTCTTGATGGATTTGGATGAACAGCCCAGACTGATGAGTGACCAGACCCCTCAATGACATTTGTGCAGCTCCCCAAATGACTGACCATACCACCCCAGGTAGTTTGCATTGGACGCACAAAGCGTGGCCCACCCCTGGACTGTAGGAGGACGGAGCTGCTGATGATGACCACCTCAAGCAGCTGACTGACTACAAACAATCTTAGGGACTAATATTGGATGATGGCTTTGAACTTTGTGCCGGGACGTCCTGACTTAAGGAGTTCTCCCTTATTTGACTGAGGACTGTTCCCCTTAGACTTTGAGACATGGCCATTTGGTTGACGCATATTCAGTGTGCTTGCCACTGCTGGTACATGGTGCAGGTGTAAGGTTGATGTCAGACAGGTGCCATGCAGCAACTTATCCACTGCTTTGACCGACGAACTTTAACAACTGTGACCGACTGCCTGACTTTGTGTCTGTGCTTAAAAAGAACTGCCGTAAATATTTGAACTGTGGTTGAGGGGGGCAAAGCACAAAATGACGAGGCAAGGCAGGGATGTTGTGCAGAGAGAGAAAGAGAGGAATCCTGAACTGCAGCCTGGTCTAATCCAAGAGATGGGTGCCTGTCCCTGTGCGCAAAGTGTCAGCGTTCCAATGAAAGGTGGCGGTGTGCTCCAAAATGCAGCATTGCATGACAGAAGCCTTTTGCAAGTGGAGCGGAGGTGTGCCATGATGAATAGTGAGGCTGATATGTGTCAAGGTTCTTGGAAAGTGCACATAAGCATTGCCCATAGATCGTGCCCTGAGATGTTGATGACTGCTGTCCAAGATGAAGATCTGGAGGAGCCAGCAGAGAGCTGGAGCTGCTCTGATGTTCCTGTTAGGAATTGTCAGTGTCTAGTTTCTATCTGGCAAGTGAAAGAATGAGATACTGTATGTCAGTGATGTACAATTAACAATAATGCGATGTTTTTTACATTCTATTAGGGTTTGCACCGCTATAGTGAGAATCTCATCCCGCTGTTCAATGCTTGGTTGGAAAGCAGAGCATTTTACTCTTGATGTTGAGAAGCTTCTCATGAGCCATCTCATGTGACTTTTCCAGCTTTTTAGCCAATACCCATAGCATTCCATGTCTGGGAGTATTGTGTCCTCTTTCAACCTCACTGTCCAGTTAACTGTCTTTCTAAACACACTTAGCTGAAAATGTATTCAGCAGCAGGAATAACCTCCCCATTCTCCTCTTTACTTGCTGTATTTAAAAGAAATCAATAACTACGTTCAGGAAAAATGCTGCTAAGGAAACACATTTTTACCTTGTGATTCCCTTCAGAATTCTGTAAGTGTCAATTACCTTGCTTATCCTTCTTTTATATTCTGGAGAATAGAGGTCTAGTCTACTCGATCTCTCCTCAATCCCCTCATCTCAGCAATCAGTTGCTTGAATCTTTAATGCACTCCATTCGAAGCAAGTTTATCTTTTCTTAGGTAAGGAGACCAAAGTTGTACAGAGTGCTTCAAGTGTGGAGTCTAACCTCTATTTAATTATATTGCTACTTCTTTATTCACTATGCTCCAGTTCCTTTGTTGTGAAGACCAACTTATCATATGATTTTCTAAATTACCAAAAATCCTGAGACAGCACCTCTCCTAACATTGACTGCTACCATATAAAAGGACATGGAAAGCGGATACTTGGGAACCACCACCTTCAAATTCCCCTCCCAGTCACTCACTATCCTGACTTGGAGTATATTTGTGTGCCTAGAGCTGGGTCAAAATTATGTAACTCCCTTTCTAAAGTTAATGTGCATGTACATACACTAAATGGCCTGCAGCAGTTCAAGAAGCCAGCTCATCGCTACCTTCTCAAGACCAACTGCTGGCCAGTCAGCAACCTCCACATCCCATGAATTTTTAAAAATGTGAGATCTACCAACCTGCCAATTCTTTGCAACTCACTTGCAAGTTCTCTTGTGTCTACCTGAATACCAATATTTTTCTAGTCTTTAACCATTTAAAAAATGTTCTATTTTTTCTTCCAAAATAGATAACTTCCCACTTTCCCACATTATCTTTCAATGAGCATGTTCTAGCCCACCAATTTAATATGCCTATATCCCTTTGCAAGCATTTTTCATCTTCCTTTCCCATCTAATTTTGGATTATCACCAAATTAGGATACTTAAACTCAGTCTCCTCATCTACTTGTGGTAGGCCAGCCCTTGTTCTTTCTGTCTCTCCCAGGTGTTTTGAAGGTCAGGTATTCATCTAATAGGTGAAGATCATTTGGAGAGGGTACACCCTAGTTCAGAAGAATTGGTGAATGTCAGAGCAGTGAATGGATAAATGGGAAGGGGATGAAGTGCACAAACAGTGGGAGCTGGTATTGCTGAAGGTGTGAGGAGTCATATGATGGAATATGTGTGGGAAGACAGCATGAGGAGATGTACTTACACCACAGGACGTTGGAGTGTCAGCTAAGGTCCTCACTTTTCTAGATCTGTTTAGTTCTTTAAATAATTTCCTGTGCACATCCAATACCTAAGCACAATTATCTGCCTGCTCACCACTTCCATGACCTTCGCTCCCATCACCTTGATGAATGTTTTGTCACATTGTGCCTCTAAAGTATGTCTCTACTTCCTCTGACTGCACCCAGCTGTCATTCCAGGATCATCATGTAATGCAGTTAAGCTCGTTGCTATGGACTTTCAAAACACATTTTATAACATGTGACAAAATGGATTTATAGGTAAAATTGAATCTTATGGTGTGAAAGGGACAGTGGCTCTGTGGGCAGAAAGTAGATTATACTGGTGACCAGTAGTTTTCTGAATTGAAAGATGTATAAAGTGGTACTCCCCAGCGATCAGTATTGCCATCATAGCTGTGTCTGATATGTAGTATGGGATTTTGGTACTGCCATCCTAAACATTCCTTGTGTCACCAAAACCATTTTCTACATTATCTCTTTAAGTAGTTTTGAAATTGCGCCATGAGATATTAAACGCACCCTGAAACTTGGAGAAAAACAACCCTGAAGTCAAGGTGTTTTGCCTCAGTCAAGGTGAAATTGGAAATTGCGACATGCATTTTCAAATTCTCTTCATATGATTCCATTGCCATCACTTGGTTTCACGTTCGCATGCGGGCCATATACGGAGGACAATTTGCCCTCGGGGAAGTATGGATTAGCAAGTGAAAGCCAGTGTGGATTTTCAAAGCCCCACACTATTCAGCCTCTCCTTATAGCTCAAATCCTCCAAAAAGAAGAGAGTTTGCAGAAAATTTATTTGAACTTATTGGGGATGATCAAATTCAGTTATGTGGAGAGACTGAAGAACTGGAGCTCTTTCTCCAGATGGCTAAATGAAAATTTGCGAGAGATGCTCAAAATTGTGACCCACTGAGACAGAATAAATAAGGAGAAACTGTTTCTGGGGCAGAAGGATCAGAAGACATAGATTGAAAACAATTGGAAAATGAAATAAGTAAAAATTAAAAGTGAATTGTTTTGCAAACTTCAAAAGGCATTGCCATCCCCAAAGGGGGAGAAGGTGGTACACCTGCTTTATAAGCAGAGTATTAGAGAATTTTTATCACAAGTATAATCATTCAAAAATGCTACATATAAGTGATTTGGCATTCTGTCACTTGACTTGTCAGCTATAAATTAATTACAAGGTCACCATTTTTTTAACAAGCAGACTAATGTGAAATTCAATGGAAAACAAACCATTGAGAATATTTCTTGCAGAAAGGCTACAAAAAAAAAGTTTATCTGGACAAAAACAAGAATGTCTGGATAGGAGGAACTGTTGTACTTGTTTGCATAAGAATGTTGACCTGAATTCCTTTAGGGCACCAGGGATTGACCCAGAAAAGAAAGACAGAGAGATGGGATAATTAAAGAATGCAGTGACATACTACAGACTGGGAGACTGAATACAGTAAACATGGATAAATCAGTGGTGAAGGGCATGACGCAGAAAGCAAATCCATATTCAGCTTGCCAAATTTACCAAAAGTCTAACAAAAGTCTAATCTAGAAATTGCTGTAAACATACCCTCTCATCCAGCTTCTCCCACAAATAACTGCTCTAAGAGTTTAAATGTTTTGCTAAATTCTTAATGCTTTGGTGTTGACAAGAGTGGTAGTGGTTAGTGGCGATTTTTTTTAATGGTGGTTAGCATCTTGAAAATGTCACATCCTGAATTTTAATAAGAAAACAAAAAAAGGGAGCATTCACTGCCGTTGCCAAAGAAATACCAGGATTGCAGTCACCATGAAATCAGAAAGTGTATGCCAAATATATGCCTTCAATGTTGGCCAATGCTTCAAGCAGAAAAACCTCTAAATATGGAATAATGGTCCACTTCATGGGATGAACACTGCATGCAGACACGAAACAGAATTTCTGTTCTGATCCCAGTATTTCTGCAAGGACCAATACATTCCTTTGTTATCCATAGCCGGCCTACAGACACTAGGCATAAAAATGTCAAATGTTTGCCTATGACCGCAGAATTGAAATCATGGACTTTCACTTTTTAAACATCGAGATTATGGGATGTGTTTTTCTTCCTGTGTGAGCTTTTGACCTCCTTTGCTATAAACAGCTCTGTGTACTGCAAAACTGGATGTAAAATGCCTCAAGTTGATTTGGCTTTCAGTAATGAAAATATTGACTTAAGCGTTTTTTTTTCCAAAAAAAAATTCACCTAAGACGACATCTCTTCTTTTTACTGGGGAGTTTCTGCCTGTGGTTGATACAAAACTCTCGAAGCTGCAATTAGCTTGTATGAGGAATCAAATTGATTCATTTGAAGAAGTTTTAATTCTGAGTGTTTTTTTCCAGTTAAGAAGTATTAAGATTTGAAATCATGAAATATTAATTATTTTTCTTACTATAAGGATGTGACAAAGTCACTGGGCATTGAACTTTATCCATATGGGCCTTCAGTAGCAGATCTCCACTTGAAGCTGCAGCAAGGAACCCTGTATTAGATTACTTTCAGTTTATAAAGAAGGTGTCTCTAAAATCTGCCACCTTTTGTCAGACAGATCTATGGTTGCAGAGGAGATCAAGTGTAACATTGCCAGAAACTTGGATTTTCTGGACCATTTCAGGCCAGAACCTTGGAGCTGCATTTGCAACAATTGACTGCAACTTGAGGTTCTTTGGCTCAGAATTAATGAACTGGAGTCTGAAATGCATAGGCTGCAATGCCATCAGCAAGGGATGATTTGGAGATGCCAGTGTTGGACTGGGATGTACAAAGTTGAAGTGTGTGATTTTTAAATCAGTAAGGGCGACATTTTTCCTGGCTGTATTTTCCAGGAGGCAATCACTCTCTTTGGAATAGATACTTCAGATGTGGTCCCCAGTCATGGACAGCAGAGCTGACTATGAAAGAGACAGATATGCGATCCAGAAGAATGCAACAGAGAAGCCTCATTCCTTGCATTTTCCCACAGGTTTGATGTTCTTGTGGCTTTGTGGACAAGCACAGGAGAGAATGAGCAAACTGATCACAGCAGCACCAGAACAATATAATCTCTGGATTACTCTACCTGAGATACAGGTAGTATTTATCTATATAATTTTACCTATTTAAAAATCACAGGCAATTGAATACGTGGCTCAAAGATTGATGTAGGAGAAATGGATTTTGATTGATGGGACACTCACCAGTCACAAATAAATAAGGAGGGAGCACAAGTAAATCATTCACCCCATGAGCCACTCAAAAAGAATATGGTTTACCTTACTCCACTTTCATGCCTGTCTATCCCCCCTCATAATCTTATCTCTCTTGTAAATCAAAAACTCCATCTATTTAGCCTGGATTATGATTTGTTTTGATTTATTGTAGTCACATGTGTCTAAGTACAATGAAAAGTTTTCTTTTGTGAGCAGTACATACAGATCATAGCAAACAAGGAGGTCCAGATGATAGGGTGCTTAGACAGAGCGAGGCATACAAAGTCACAGCTGCACAGGAGGTTAACAAAGCAACATCAACATTAGCAAGGTCAACATTATTTGAAGTCAGACAGTCCATTCAGCAGTCTAATAATGCCAGGGAAGAAGCTGTTCTTGAACCTGTTGGTACGTGTGTTCAAGCTTCTCTCTTCTGCCTGATGGAAGAGGTTGAAAGAGGGTATTACCAGGATGGGAGGGCTCTTTGATAATGTTGACAGCCATCCTATGGCAACGAGAAGTGTAAATGAAGTCCATAGATGGGAGTTGCCTTCTGTGATGGTCTGGGCTGTGCAGACAACTTTCTGTAATTTTGTTTGGCCCTGAACAGAGCAGTTGCCATACCAAGCCATTGTGCTCCCGGATAGAATGCTTTCTTTGGTGTTGTTGGTGAGGGGCCTTATGGAAATTCCAGATTTCCTTGGCCATTCTGAGGAAGAAGAGGTGTTGTGCCTTCTTGACCATCACATCAACATGAGAAGTCAGTTATCGTCACTCCTAAGAACGAGATGCTCTCAACCCTTTCCAACTCATCTCCGTTGATGTAGATAGGGGTGTGTCCTCCTCCTCTCTTCCTGAACTCAATGATCACTTTTTGCCGATATTGAGAGAGAGGGATTGATATCATTGCACTATGACACCAAGCCCTCTATCTCCTTTCTGTATTCTGACTCATGTTCAATGGCCCAGTTTCCTCTTTTGGCTGGAGAAGAACTTTCCAAAGACCGAGACTCTCTGAGTGCAGGATTTGCCACCTCATCCTCATGATAAATGGGAGATGTTTTACTTTGAAGCTGTGTCCCCCTGTAGATTCCACTAAGGGAGGTGGGAAAGTTGTTGAAGGGAATCCTGAGGGACAAGATTTACATGTATTTGGAAAGACAAGGACTGATAGGGATAGTCAACATGGCTTTCTGTGTGGTAAATCATATCTCACAAACTTGATTGAGCTTTATGAAGAAGTAATAAAGAGGATTGATGAGGGCAGAGTGGTGGATATGATCTATATGAACTTCAGCAAGGTGTTCGACAAGGTTCCTCATGGAAAACTGGATTTAGATCTCATAGAATAGATGGAGAACTAGCCATTTGGATATAATACTGACTCGATGGTAGAAGATAGAGGGTGATGGTGGAGGGTTGCTTTGCAGACTGGAGGCAGATGGAATTTAATTTAAATAAATGTGAGGTGTTGCATTTTAGAAAAGCAAATCAGAGCAGAACTTATACACTTAATTGTAAGGTCCTGGAGTGTGTTGCTGAACAGAGACCTTGGTTCATAGTTCCTTGAAAGTGGAGTCGCAGGTAGATAGGATAGTGAAGAAGGCATTTGGTATACTTTGCTTTATTGGTCAGGGCATTGAGTATAGGTGTTGAGAGGTCATATTGCGGCTGTCCAGAACATTTGTTCAGCCACTTCTGGAATATTGCATGCAATTCTCATCTCTTTCCAATCTGAAGGATGTTGTGAAACTTGAAAAGTTGGAGGATTTGATCTATAGGGAGAGGTGAAGTAGATGGGGGCCGTTTTCCCTGGAGCATTGGAGGCTGAAGGGTGACCTTATAAAGGTTTATAAAATCATGAGGGGTATGGATAGGATAAATATACAAAGTCTTTTCCCTGGAGTGGGGGAGTCTAGAACTAGAGGGGAAAGATATAAAAAGGACCTAAGAGGCAACTTTTTCATGCTGAGGGTGGAGCATGTATGGACTGAGCTGCCAGAGGAAGTGGTGGAGGCAAGTATAATTACAACATTTAAACGTTATTGAGATGAGCATGTGAACAGGAAGGGTTTATACGGATATGGACCAAGTGCTGGCAAATGGGACTAGATTAAGTTGGGATATCTGGTCGGCATAGAGGAGTTGGACTGAAGGGTCTGTTTCCATGCTTTATATCTCTATGACTGTCTAACTGAGACTCTCTTAATCGAGACCCTCAGAGATAGTCTGATATCAATTCTACTAACTTTCTGCGGTTCTGCAATGAAAATCAGGGGAGATGTATGGTCAAATCATAGAATCTTAGAATCCCTACAATGTGGAAGCAGGCCTTTCGGCCCATTGAGTCGACACTGGCCCACTGAAGAGCATCCCACTCATCCTATCCTATCCCTGTATCCTTGCATTTTCCAAGGTTACCCCACCTCACCTGCACATTATGGGCAATTTAGTACAGCAAATCCACCTAACCTGCACATCTTTGGACCATGGGAGGAAACCAGAGCACCTAAAGGAAACCTGCGCAGACATGGGGAGAACATGCAAACTCCACGGTGGGACAGTGGCACGGTGGCACAGTGGTTAGCACTGCTGCCTCACAGCGCCAGAGACCCGGGTCAATTCCCGCCTCAGGCGACTGACTGTGTGGAGTTTGTACGTTCTCCCCGTGTCTGCGTGGGTTTCCTCCGGGTGCTCCGGTTTCCTCCCACAGTCCAAAGATGTGCAGGGTCAGGTGAATTGGCCATACTAAATTGCCCGTAGTGTTAGATAAGGGGTAAATGTAGGGGTATGGGTGGGTTTCGCTTCGGCGGGTCGGTGTGGACTTGTTGGGCCGAAGGGCCTGTTTCCACACTGTAATCTAATCTAATCTAATCTAATCTAATCCACGCAGACAGTCAAATTAGTAGCTATTACCAATCAATGAACATATGGTTTTCCTATGATGTCACTCTTTCATTTGTGCTAGCCCCCTGAAACTGGGCTTTAATTTATCCTGTAAATGGCTTTACAAACTATGAGCTATAAAAGCGCCTCTTTCCCTCTGTACCAAATTCCCATATTGCCTCCAAATCCCCAAACTATATATTCACTCGGGCTGAGTTTCACTCCAGATGTTATCTCTCCTTCCTGACTATGTGCAGCTTAATTTTTAAAAAAAGCTTTAACCTGTTTTTCCTAATTAGCCTGTTTCCAAGATGGCATTACACACCTCTGGAGCAAGTGGGATTGAACCCACACCATCCATTCTAGGAGTGAGGGCGCTACCATTGTGTCACAAGAGGGCCCACTCTTCGATAGTGCTGAGGTGACTCACACTGATTAAGCTTCAATAGTAATCAACACCCAATGGGTCTCTATTTAAATTTGAGGTGATTGACTGATAACTTGAGTCAGCTACCTGCTAACTTTTTAACTGGACTACTGAATTTTAAACTCTTAAAGTGGAGAAAGAAGAGGAAAATGTACCAGTTCTATTCCCATGCTGCCTTCATATTCTCCAAACTGTGTACTCATTGTGTCTCACTCCAGATGGGATCTCTCCTTCTTGACGGTGCGCACCTTACTAGTCATTTGCTTTCCAAAGCTTTAACCAGGTAAGCTCAAGGTACAGTTCTGAAGGTACTAGCTACCGCTAGTGAGAATTGTGGGAATTCAGGGATTGTGGCTACGTGATTGTTGATGATGTGATGATTTGAGCTATTGGTGTGGTTGGTAGAATATTCTGTTGAAAGATGCGTTCTACATTTTTGACCCCTGAAGTGAGGTCACTGAGTTTGCACTGCTGTTTCCAGAAGTTGGGGATAACTCCCTGGCATTGACCTCAATGACCTTCTGCTCCCACTGTCTTTTAAACTTGTGTCTTGAGGACCTCTTTCTTTCCTTTCTGCAAAGTCCGGCCATCTCCTTTCTACCTCCTCGACCAAGGCCTCCAGTGCAGTGCCCAAACTCCTTGGAGACCGTCTGTCACAAGGAATGCCACTCCTCACTGATTCTCAGGTCAGATCCTCTTCAAACACAATTCCCAGCAAATTGCTTTAGACATCTTCCCTTTGATTAATGTACACTGGTGCAGGTTGGCTTTAAGGAATCCTAGCCACTCATTCTATTACTCTCCTGTGATAGTGCTGGATGGACATAGTTCACCAGGAACAAGTCAGTTGTGCACTGTGAAGCTTGCGCTCATTTTCTGAGGGCTATGCAATTAGGCTAATGTATAATTCACTGAAGAGGTAAACAGGGAATTATTTAATCCCTCATCTATATGAGGGTGCTTCTAAACCTAAAGTATCAGGAGCCAGGCCCAGATTCCAAACCCACGATTCTGATTTGATTCAATTAATTTATTGTCGCATCTATATTGTTACAAAGTACAGTGAGCAGTGTTGTATATTGTCACCACTCTCCAGCGTCATCTTAAAAGTCAGAAAAGTAACCAAAACAAAGAACATAAAGGCAGGAAGATGGAAAAATAAAAAAAAGTGTTCAATTTTATAATCCTTCTTGTTAAGTGCTCTGCCACGGGCCATGGGGGCCTAGTGGCCAGTGTCAAGTCCTCTTTGCTGCGCTGGAAATGAAAGTTGCCGCTCTTCGGTGCCATCTTGCCTCCACTGATGCCCTCACCACTATGATTCCTCGCTGGAACATGCAAATGCAGATGCCACCAATGTAGCCGGCTACCGCATCCACCCAAACCCGACTCCGAAGCCACGCTGCTGGGCCTACACAGGGTAGCCCACCCGATCAATAACGTATTTTGTGCCTGCTGAGACCATCCTTTACAGTGCTGTTCTTTTTCCTCAAAAAGCAATTGCAATTTTGTGTTCTCTCCCTTTCCAATGGTTGTTTTGATTTTGAGAATTGCTCTCAAAATGCTCCTAATGCTCTCCTTAATCACTTTTCACCAAAATTGAATCAAGTCACCAAATTCTAGACTGGTTATTTTTCACTGAGTTCTCAAGTAGTGAATAAGTCACTCAAATCTAGTGAAATAAATCTACAAGGAATACTAAGGTTTAAGAAGATGATCCACGACAATATTCTTGTGCCAATTAAGCACTGGCTTTCCATTGATGCAACACCAACCCTGAAATGAGCCACATTTCAGAGTAACATGCTCAATGTGTTTGGTGGCGTTCCCACAATGTTCCCACCTTTAGGCCTGTGAAGTGAGTTAGAAAAGCACACAAATAAAAATTAGACCCCAATGGGTTATGGAGCCAGTGGTTGATCCCCCTAAAAATAGTTACAAAGAAATTAAAGACTTTTTTTATATATCAGAGAAGATTCCATGGCCAGAATCCTCTCCACAATTTACATTCAGCCCCCATTCAGTTTGGGAGTTACCTGGATAACTAATATAACAGAGTACTATATCCCCAACGTGCGTCAAAGGAGTGTTGCCAAACAAAGAAAGCACTGAGCCACAGAGGAAAGCCAATCAAAGAAGTTAGTTTAAAGGACCATCTTAAAAGTAGGGAGAGGGGCAGAGCGGTAATGATTGAGACTTAGGCTGATAATTCCAGAACTTGGCATGAGAGCTGTTAATGATGGAGAGAACAAAATTGGGGATATGCAAGGGTTGGAAGAGTGCACACATCTTGAAGCTTTAGAACCATGAATGGCTACAGGAGGTGGGGACGATGAGACTGTGGAGGCATTAGAGTTTTAAAACAGAAGTATTGCTGGCCTGGGAGCCTGTTAAGGCTGACAAGCAGTCTGCATTCTTCCCTACTGCGATTTTTAAAAACATGCATTTCCTCAAGTAGGACGGGGAGGGGGGTACTGCACTAGGTAATAAAGTTACCATCCAAAATACTGAGATGTGGAGCCCAAGTCAAAGATCGTGGTTGTCAAACAGGAGGCAGGTCTGATTAGTTCGCAAATATATGACTGCCCTCAGTACTGGCCACTTCTGTTTATAGGTAAAAACAAGGGCTGAAGATGCTGGAAACCAGATTTTAGATTAGAGTGGTGCTGGAAAAGCACAGCAGTTCAGGCAGCATCCGAGGAGCAGGAAAATCGACGTTTCGGGAAAAAGCCCTTCATCAGGATGCTGCCTGAACTGCTGTGCTTTTCCAGTGCCACTCTAATCGAGAACCCACTTCTATTTATAGGATTTGGGCATTGCTGGCTGGGTGGGAATTTATCACCAACCTTGAGAAGGTGGCATTAAGCAGCCTTACGAATTGTTGCAGTACCTGTGGTACACAGCACCCACAGTGCAGTAATAGAGGGAGCTCAAAGATTTCAATACAGTGACAGTGAAGGACCGTTGATATGGTTCCATGTCAAAGCTGGTGTGTGACTTGAATGGGTGGTGTGCCCATTGTAACTGCTGCCCTTGGGCCTTTAGGTGGTTGAGACTGACAGTTGAGAAGGTGTGGTCAATGGAGCCTTGTTGAAATGCAAAAAAAAATTAAAATCCTGGAAATGATGTGAAGCCAAGAGATTGCTCTCCAACATTAATCACTTCAGTTGTGATGAAATACTCCAGGACTCTCGGGTATCTGGTTTTACACATGGCAGTGGGGGAACTGGTGTGATGTGAGAGACCGTTAACTGGCAATTTAAAGAAAATGATCTCTCAATTCTTTGACTGCTCAAGGCTCATCTACATTCCCATCACAAACACACATTTACCAATGAGGAGCCTGAATATAGAGCTATCCACCCTCTGATCCTTAAAGAGATTGCTGGAGTGTGCACCCAAAGAAATCTGGGCACTGATTTTTGTGGCATCAAATGGAACACAAATATCTGTGACTTCCTGCCACCCTACCCAAGTGACTATGGGTAAAGTGACAGTTGGCTACCTCTTACTAGCTTTTGGCTAAGTGTCATTTGCATTGGGTTTCATTGAGGGTTCCTCTATCTCTGAGGCCTGCTGGGTTTTCTCATCCTATTATCCCAGATTTGCCTCAGTAATTACCGACTACGCTCCTATGGCATCCCTTGTATCCAATGCCAGTCGAATTTTCCCATTGGCCACAGCAGGAGGCACTCACCACTGATGGGATATCCTGGGGTGTCCTGGCATCCTGGTAATCTGTGCCAACTTTTAAAGGCTATTGTGCATCTGGTTGAGCACTTCCAGTGAGGAGCTGTCCAACACGGTCATGACATTTGCCTGGGCATGCAGACAAGAGGAATTTGGTATTCTGCTTTCAGACTGGAGCCTGGAACGTCCTGGTGGATGGAGTGGTGATGAGGAGGGTTATGCTCCTCCTGTAGGACTAGCAGAGGAGGACTTAATACTAGACCATGCCAACTTGTCATGCTGTTCATGTTGGGCCTCAGCCATCTAGTGGAACACTCAGCAGCATAGAAAAAATGTCAATGACCTTCCTCACTTTATCAAGGTAAGTGGAACCATCTTCTCTCTGATATCTCTGATAACTCATTCTATCTCTATACTGCACCCAACTCGTACCAAGGCCCATTCCTTACTACACTCAGACATTTTCCTTCTCGCGGTTTTATCCACCCAGTTCCCTCATAGCATCTGCACTGCCTACTCACTCACTCAAGACACCCTGCCACCTTTCCCCAGCTACACCAACACGAAGAACTGGGTCAGCCACTTCTATCTCACTCAGTCCTTCCCTTTCTCTCATTCCAGGTGAAAACCAGGCCTCAATGTGCAAAAAGAGGCAAGGCAGCTGGTGGGGTGCCAACTGTGCCAACTGCTGAAGTGACTGTCAAAGTGACGGCTGCACTAAACTAGTATGAGTTAGAAACTAAGAAATAAAGTGAAAAGGATAAACGTTACAGTCAGTTAAACAGATTACAGGTGAATGTTACATTGCAATAGATCAGCGCAGGGGACTTCCACACATGGCCTGATCTAGAGCTGGGAGAGAGGTATCCATCATCTGAAGAGGAAAGTGAGAGGATTGAGCAGGAGAATCATCACTTTGATCACTTTGATCATGATAGAGCGTTGCAAAGTCGGGAGCTGCAAGTCAGATAGCACGTAATGGATATCCAGTTCCAGAAGATGTGAGTTGGGCTGAGCAGTCATTCATTGGCTGTAAATCTATTCCTCAAAATTCTAGCAGCCCTTGTTTAGTCCTTGAAGTAAAGGAAGCTTGTTTCCATTTGCTTTTTCATTGCTTTTCCCATTGTTTAATTAAAGTTAACATTAGCAACTGTTTGTACGCCCTACAATATGGACTGCTTCCACAGTCAACACAGGCAAGATCTTTTGCTCCAATGGATGTCAAGTATAGTGCCTGTAAGGATGGGCAGCCTCTGTAGCTTTCGCTGCACCTATGATGACAGTCAATAGACCATGTTAATATATTTCCGATTGTGATATCTTACTCACAATGCAGTGTCGCCTGTCCCCAGTGTGTCTTCAGATGTTTTTTAAGTTACTTCCCATCACATCTCCAACAAAGGGCTATTCTCGGCTGTCAGCATTTGACCTTTGCAGGGCTAGGCTTAAATATGGTGCTGGCAGTGGGAAAACTGGAAGACCCCAGCAATTGTGAAACAATTCCATATCTGATACGTGCAAGATCACATGAGTGGACATGTGGCGCGTACATAGTGAGGTGAGTAGAGGAACATCGTGTTAGATAACTCAGGAAAGCTCATGGAGCGAAACCCTTCAGGAGATCGACACTGAGCTAATGTTTGGTATAATTCAGCCTGAGATTCTCAACATTGAGAAAAAGATTTTTCTGCTTGAGGTTTTAATGGCTATATGAGAATTTAGAAGGACCTAATAATATCTCATTATTATCATTAATCATCATCATTATTATCTAATCTCACCTCCTTTATATGCAGGTTGCAATTTTCTCAGGCAGTCGAGGGTAGCTAGTCAGTGACAATTTCTGACGAGAAAGTCATACCCAGAGTAACTGCAACTCCAGGTATCTACCTTGGCTGGTGTTCCTCAACATCTGTGGGCATGCTCCATGGGCAGTAACGTCCTGCACCCTCCGTGCCAAGAGACTGGCAGAGAGGACAGAGAGGTGCAAGTAGCAACACAAGTGGATAAAGTGGTAAAGAAGGTAGATGGCATGCTTTAGCTTCATCGGTTGGGGCCTTAAGTATAAAAGTTGACAAGTCATGTTGCAGTATCTAAGACTTCAGAATATTGTGCGCAGTTTTGGTTGCCACACTATCAGCAGATTATGGAGGCTTTGGAGAAGGTGCAAAAGAGGTTTACCAGGATGTTGCCTGGATTGGAGCGTATTTGCTATAAGGAGATGTTGGGCAAATGTAGATTGTTTTCACTAGAGCATCGGAGGCTGAGGGATGAATGTATATTAAATTAGGAGAAGTGTGGAGAGGATGGATAGTCAAGTCTTTTTCCAGGATGGATATTGTCAAATACTACCGACGATAGGTTTAAGATGAGAGCGAGAAAGTTTAAAGGAAATGTATCAGGTGAGTTTTTTTTACACAGAGAGCGGTAGGTGCCTAAACGTGCTACTGGAGAGATAGTAGGAGCTGATGCACTGGCAGCACTTAGGAGGCAATTAGACAAACATGTGAACAGGCAGGGAAGAGGGATAAGAGCCATGTGCAGGCAGAATGCATCATAGTCGACACAGACCTGATGGGCCGAAGGGCATGTGCTGTCCTGTTCTACCGGACATGCACCAGCTTCACCACATTATTGTGACACCTTTCTGACTCATGCATATTAATAGCTACAATGTAGCTCACCCATGGCTTTCTTTGCTGTGCTGCGACCAGGCCCGTTTCTCATGCAAGGACAGGCGCCAGCTCATCCATTAGAACAGGTTGCACCGCAGGGCCCTCTGCTTACTTCCTCAGCACTCACTCACTTTGTGCCTACTTGGAAGTTCAAGGTGTCTACACCTTGCCTTTCTGTATGTTAGCCCCTCATTGAGAAATTACAGGCTCACAGTACTTCTGTGTTCCTCGTCTTTATGTGCTGGACAGAAAGCCAGGCGGGTTGTCATGCTTGTCTGCAATTTCCTGTCCATGAGATGGGTATGTTGTTGTGCAGCACCATGTTATGTTAATATCACAGTTGCAATTTGTGCCAGCAGTGTATGCAGCAAACACATTGAGCGTTTTTCCACTAAATGGCCCCAGGTCAGAAAATCTAAAGGGATCATTCCTTTTTCTAGTGAGAGGTTAGGGAGTCCTGCCAGTCAGTCAATGACATGGTTGAATCTCAGTCCAGGAGCTTGGGCATGCACAGAGAGTTGCTTGGGCAGTCAGAGATCATGGTTAGTGGGTCATGGCCAGTCCTGCAGTACAGGGATTGGCAGCCTTAGCTGGGGAGCTGCACAGAGGTAGTCAAGATCTGACCAATCTTCAGTTGGGGCTGTCACTCCAAATAGGTCAGGTGGCAGTGGCAGTGGATCACGGTCAGTTCTGACGTTCAGTGCACTGAAAGTCAAGGTGAGGGGGGGTGGAGGTTATCAGAAGCTACTGCTTTAATAGGGAAGACACGTGGGGATGGAAGCAGCATTCCCAAAATGCAGCACCTCACATTTATCTAAATTAAACTCCATCTGCCACTCCTTGGCCCATTAGCCCATCTGATCAAAATCCCATTGTAGTCTGAGGTGACTTTCTTCGCTGTCTGCTACACCTTCAATTTCAGTGTCATCTGCAAACGTAATATAAAAATACAGTGTCTTAAGTGAGAAAGAACTGAAAGAAAATCTTGAGAAAAGAAACTGAGGAACTTTATCAGTTGTTATATTCATGATGGCACTTCATCCAGGGATGAAAAGAAACTGAACACTCCATCAATCTTGTAAAATGCGGGAGTGGGAGAAAGTTACCTGGCCACTGTAAATATTTAACAGGTAAATGTTCTGAAAGACAAACAACCTTTGCAAACTCAGCCCATAAGGACAATGAAACCAATGTTAATCTGTGTGAAGGGATAAAGGAATAAGAAGGCATTACCATATTGATTCAACACTATATGTATTGTTGAGCTTTTTTATTTAGGGAATGAGTTTGACTAGTCAGCGACAAATTGAGAAGATGTCACCTTGAGAATTATCAGATCATTACTTTCCTTTCTAAATCTATTACTCAACATCCCTTTGATTCTTTCCCATATATTTCATTATTTCCTTCATGTATATTTAAATTAAACATCAAAGGTATATTTGATAAAGAAAGAGAACAAATTTCTGGAATATTTCTGCTATCTAACTTCTATGGTCACTTCCAGTGAAATCATTGCATGCTATCTGAGTAGCAGATTGTTTATTTTAACCAGAAAAGGTGTAAACTATTTTTCTAGACAGTGACAATTCCAAACAGTCTACCAATAGTTATCTGGCCAAAATACTTGTTCGCCTTGAGACCTTTGCCATTGGCAGGGTTTTAATGATCTGCTCCCTGTGTGAGTTCTCCCTCAATGCTCTGTACCCTTTAGTTTGTTTTTAACGGATTTTTGGCCGTTCAGCCTTTCCCATCATTTCCCATCTGTTATTTCACATGTCCGTATAAGAACTACTTCAAAGGGAAACACAGAAAACAATCCAGAAACATGTCAGCAAAGCTTATCAATAATCCTGACACTCTCAAGCATAAAGTAAAACAGGTCACTGTAGTTTAACCCAAAATCCTCTGCCACCAAGTCAAAACAATAGTTCCCCACAATCTGTAGCCACATCATTCTAAAGTAAAAACATGTTAGTTAAGCTTTCACAAAAAAAACTCTGCCGTCTTTGCAGAGAGAAAAGTTCCAGCAGTATTTCAAATACAAAGTTGGCCTTTTTCAAATTACACTCTGACATTTGTAATGGCACTCAACTCAGTTGACCTCACCGTGCACATTTTATAAAGCATTTCACCAATGACTTATTTTTCCATGCAATCTGGGAATTGAATCACACACTCAGTCAGCCAGCAAGATCAGAGTATAGTATAACTCAATGAACAGAAAGAAAACGACTGAGTAATACACTACATGTGCTATGCCTTTCTTATATTACAGTACTTTGTCAAACATAAGCAATCCCAGAAATATCATGGGATAGGTCATATGGAACAGGTCCAATTTCTGTAAGGAGTGGCAAAGGGAAGCACAGAGACTGCAACAGAAGTATAAATAATTAAGACCATTCAGCCCATCGTATCTGAGAACACCATCACTATATTAAGCTCTACTTGCTCAATTATTGCAGTAATTTCAGCCCCCTACATTCCCATCGGGAAATACGTTCCAGAGGCTAAATTTTCCCAAGATTTGGCAAAGGGTGTCAGTTTCAGGGAGTTTCATAGAGGGCTTCTCTCCACGAGCTCTATCAAATGTTGTCCCACAAATTTATGGTGCTCACCTCATTAAGAATGTAGTGTCGCACTATCTGGCAGAAGTGCTCACCAGTGCGGAAGTCTTCCAGCATCATTCTTAAACCCCAACCCGCATAGCAGTGCAAGCCAGGAATACTCCGATAGAATTCCCATGTGCAAGGATCGCCGAGGTATATAGATAAAAGAGGCAGTTTGGCATCCAGGTTCACAGACGGCTGCATAGAAATCCCACTGAATAGGATGGTTTGGAAGAGGCCCGAGCTCTTTCCTCAGGACCACCAGAGGAGACCATGGCACCTGATCATATCAGCCCAGTTCAGTTGCCACCTGGGTCACACTCTGGGTGCTTTAGCAGCCATTTTTCATTTTCACAGCACTTTTATGATTTGGAAGAGGATGAAAGACAACACAGCTGGCCCCCCAGAGATTGAGTTGCATGCTCAGCATGTTAATCCAGGTGGCTCCCCAGGCCTACATATTCCTTCTGGCTTTGCACTGCCTGTGGGCTCCATCAGTTTTACGTCTACCCAAGTTCTCCCACTTTTATTTAACTCTCCCCACTTTATCTCCTGAGTCCATATCCCCATAGCTTCGTCATGCCAACCATATTTATGTAGTGCTCCCCACAATTGAAACCAGTGGTTTGCAATGACAAAAACACAAGTTGCTGGAAAAGTTCAGCAGATCTGGCATTGTCTATGAAGAGAAATCAGAGTTAACGTCTTGAATCTGGTGATCCTTCCTCAGAACTGATGGTAACTAGGAAAAGGTTGGCATTTATGCAGCAGGTGGGGTAGGGGAGGGGGGAGGAGTAAATGCTAAGTGGAGAGAGAGCCCAAAGAGAGAGAAAAACAGTTGGACAGACAAAGGACTGGGTAAAAGTCAGCCTGAGGGAGTGAGTAGCTGCTATTGGGGACTATTAGTATCTGACAAGAGATAGTGCATAGCAGCAGCCCAAGTGAAGACAAGGCCTAGTGTCTGGGGATTGAGCTATGGTCATGGAGTTAAGAGGTCATATTGCAGCTGTACAGGAAATTGGTTAGGCCACTTTTGGAATATTATGTGCAATTCTGGTCTCCCTCCTATTGGAAGGATGTTGTGAAACGTGAAAATGTTCTGAAAAGATTTACAAGGATGTTGCCAGGGTTGGAGGGTTTGAACTATTGGGAAAGGCTGATTAGGTTGGGGCTATTTTCCCTGGAGTGTTGGAGACTGAGAGGTGACCTTATAGAGGTTTACAAAATTATGAAGGGCCTGGATAGGGTAAATAGACAAGGTCTTTTCCCTGAGGTGGGTAGTCCTGAACTAGAGGGCAGAGATTTAGGTGAGGGGGAAAGATATAAAAGAGACCGAAGGGCAACTTTTTCACACAGACAGTGGTAGGTGTACGGAATGAGCAGCCAGAAGAAGTGGTGGAGGCTGATACGATTGCAGCATTTAAAAGGCATTTGGGTGGCTATATGAATAGGAAGGGTTTAGAGGGATGTGGGCTAAGTTCTGGCAAATGGGACTAGGTTAGGTTCGGGTATCTGGTCAGCATGGACCGAAGGATCTGTTTCTGTGCTGTACAACTCTATGACTCCACGTGCTCCTGTACCTTATTCAAGTGACCATTCTTCAAAATGGATGGTGATGTCACTGAGCAATTGAACTATGGGCATCACAGTAAAATCAGGTATACTTTATTTTGCATGCTTTAAAACAGATACACTGGATATTAACTGGCCTGACTGTTTTGCTGTTATTCTGTTGTTGGGGTTATTTTGTAACCTAATCCCATCCCTGCCACTAATTGTATTCCAATATTTTTGTTAAACAGAACGACAACTGGGATTTGCTTCATCTGTATATTTTAGTGTTGCATTGTCATTATCAGCAGAGTCATTGAGGCAGCTTGATCATTGATCATGTTTTACAGCAGCACTTTACTCAGGTGTGATAATGAGGAGATTGTTTTGGCCTATATTTAGAATTATTAGTCAACCGAATGTGGTGGGGCTGGAACTATGATAGCTTGCAATCTTAGCTTTGTCTATTCATATTGAGGAAATGCATTGGTTACATCAAATTGAGGACTAGTTTGGCACGATGGAATAAAGGTAAACCATGAAGCCAGGCAGCTTTAGTAACAGAGACTAATTTTCGGATTGTTTCTGGTTCAAGTCAAAGTGATCTTCGTTCTCTTTTCTGCCCTGAGAAATGTACAATTTGCTAATGAGTCTGAAAAATATTACTAGTGTATTGAATCTATGATAGGTGTAGTTGTATTTCCACAGGGTTTCCCTTCCTCTTGTAATTAAGGTTTATTATCAATATGATGGGTTGGCTAACTCAACACTCATCCTGCAACAGTATGTGTAGCAATCTGGAAACCAGCACTCTCTTTTTCTGACTACATGAGTGTTGGGAATCCAAAATGATGACTGAAAGTCTTGATGACGTTGCAATCAGCTTCAGTGCTTGACTTAATTGGTCTGTTCAGCTCAGAATGTAGGCCTCAACCCTTCATCAAAGTTTATTCTTTAAAAATTACCACAGTCTTGGTTGTTCATTATCTCAGTCTTTAACTTGTGAAGGTAAACTGCATCCAATATCATACAGTCTCGATATTGAGGATTTATAACTACAGTGTTGCAACAAGAGGACAATTGCAATAGTATATTCTTTTTAAATGATAAAGGTTTTGGCAATACCAGTCCTCATGTAGCTGCTGACGCACTCTTATTTTCTGTTTCTGTTTTCAGCAGAGCAGCGGAAAGTTCTGAGAGTCAAGGCCAAGTGAAAAAAAATTTTCAAGGTCTACTTTCAGCGTCAGAGTAAAGAAGTTGACCAGGAGGCTAAATATTCTGAGATGGGGCTCCTTAAATAAAATCTTTCTGAAAGCATTTTTTTTTAAAGACTGCAATAACTAGACCAACAGACAAGTTGTTGGAGATAATTTTTCTTGAAATGGCATTTACTATTTTTGACCTGTATGTAGGTGTTGACACAGTGATAATGATGGCAGAGCTTTATTTACATTGTTCTCTGTGCTCGCGTTTGTGCTTACTGTATTTACAAGGTATTTATTTGATTCACATCCTATTACCTTTCTTTTCATCAAGCGCTCCGTGCGAGTGGAGACACAACAACCACATTCCAGTCATTACAAAGTCATCATGTACCATAATTACACAACACAATAGGCAGCTGCAGGCTCTACATAAAAGCCATATTAAGTAAACAATAATAACACAGTTGCGCTGTCATGTTGCTTTCATGACTTATTATGGTAAGGAAAAGATCCTACATTTCTTTAACACAAGCTAACAATGCCAATTTAAACAAAGGAAGTTGCTAAAAAAAAGAAGTATTCCCTTTATAATCTTGTCTCCTTCCTCTCTGAATCATTCTGTGGCACCAATTCTTGACATGCGTTTCTCCTGGATTCCTGATGTGAGAGAATGACCTGCTCTTTGATTTCTCTACTCCACCAGGTCTTCTCTCTGTGCTTCTCTTTCGTAATCAGCCAGAAGTTAGTGACCAGATGTGGATTGACCAGAGTGACTTGAAGACCTTGAAGACAAGATGCTGTATGTGAACAAATACATTGACAAGTTTTTCCGTCACCTATAAAGTATATGTCAATCTTTGAATACTTTCTGTTTGTCTGGATGAATACAACCCCAACAACAATTCAGAAGCTCATCGCAATCCAGGATGTAACAAATTTGCTCAAACACCTTAAACTTTCAATGTCCCCCCACCTGATGCAGTGGAACTGCTCTGTATAGCAGCCTGTAAAGACTCACCAAGACACTTTCAAAATTCTTCACAAACTGAAACTTCTGTTGCCCAGAAGAAAGTCTCTGCATGCACAGATAAGTTCCTCGAAGATCCCCTGCAATGATGGACCACCCTGACTTGGAAATATTTCTATATTCTTTCACTGTCACTGGAACAGCATCCTGGAAATTCAAACATGAACTGCTATGCAAGAACATATACTGTGGGGGGTGCAGCAGTTCAAGAAAGCTGTCATAGAGTCACATTGATATACAGTATGGACACAGACCCTTTGTTCCAATTCTTCCATGCTGATCAGTATCCTAAATAAATCTAGCCCCATTTTCCAACATTGGGCCCATATCTATTCATACACTCATCCAGATGCCTTTTAAATGCTGTAATTGTACCAGCCTCCACCAATTCCTCTGGCAGTTCATTCCAGACATGCACCACTCTCTGTGTGAAAATGTTGCCCCTTAGGTCCTTTTTAAATTGCACGGTGGCTCAGTGGTTAGCACTGCTGCCTCATCGTGCCAAGGACCCGGATTCAATTTCCGTTTCGGGCAACCGACTGTGTGGAGTTTGCACATTCTCCCGGTGTCTGCGTGGGTTTCCTCTGGGTGCTCCAGTTTCCTCCCACAATCCAGAGATGTACAGGTCAGGTGAATTGGCCATGCTAAATTGCCCATAGTGTTAGGTGCATTAGTCAGGGGTAAATGTAGAGGAATGGGTCTGGGTGAGTTGCTCTTTGGAGGGTCGGTGTGGACTTGTTGGGCCGAAGGGTAATCTAATCTAATCTAAAACAATTCTTTCCTCTCTCAACTAAAACCTATGCCCTTCTGTTTTGGACTCCCCCACCCCAGGGAAAATACCTTGTCTATTTACCCTATCAATGCCCCTCTTGATTTTATAAATCTCTATAAGGTCACCCCTTAGCCTGCGACATTCCAGGGAAAATAGGCCCAGTCTATTCAGCCTCTCCCTTTAGCACAAATCCACCAACCCTGGCAACATCCTTATACATCTTTTCTGAACCCTTTCACAATATTCTGCATATAGCAGGGAGACCAGAACTGCTCACAATGTTCCAATAGTGGCCGAATCAATGTCCTGTACAGTCACAACATGACCTCCCAACTCTTGTACTCAATACTCTGACGAATAAAGGAAAGCATACCAAATGCCTTTTTCACTACCCTATCTATCTGCGACTCCACTTTCAAGGAACTATGAACCTGCACTTCAAGGTCTCTTTGTTCAGCAACACTCCCAGGATCTTACCATGAAGTATATAAGTCCTGCCCTGATTTGCCTTTCCACAATTCAGTAATTCACATTTATCTAAATTAAACTCCATCTTTCACTCCTTGGCCCATTAGCCCATCTAATCAAGATCCTGCCTGTACTTTGAGGTAACTTTCTTTGCTATCCACTACACTCCCAATTTTGCTGTCATCTGCAGACCATATCTCTCACATTTGCATCCAAATCATTTATATAAATGATGCTAAGCAGTGGACCCAACACCGATCATTGTGGCATACTGCTAGTCACAGGCCTTCAGTTTGAAAAGTGACCACCACCCTCTGTTTTCCAGCTTTGAGCCAGTTCTGTATCCAAATCGTTAGTTCTCCATCTATTCCATGTGATCTAACCTTGCTAACAAGTCTACCATGAGGAACTTTATCGAACACACCTTACTGAAGTCCATATAGATCATGTTCACCACTCTGCCCTCATCAATCCTCTTTGTTACTTCTTCCAAAAACTCAAACAAGTTTGTGAGACATGATTTCCCACACCTAAAGCCATGTTGACTCTCCCTAATCAGTCCTTGCCTTTCCAAATACATGTAAACCTTTCCCTCAGAATTCCCTTCAACAACTTGCCCACCACCGATATCACTGATCTATAGTTCCCTGGCTTTTCCTTACCACCTTTCTTAAATAATGGCACCACATTAGCCACCTTCCAGTCTTCCGGCACCTCACCTGTGACTATCGATGATACAAATATCTCAGCAAGAGGCCCAACAATCACTTCCCTAGCATCACACAGTGTTCTAGGGTACACCTGATCAGGTCGCAGGGATTTATCTTAAGACACGCAGCACCTCTGCCTCTGTAATATAGACATTTTTCAAGATGTTGTTATTTATTTCTTCATGTTCTCTATCTTGTATATTCCCCACAGTAAACACTGATGCAAAATACTGGTTTAGTATCTCCACCATCTCCTGCAGTTTCACACATAGGTGGCCTTGCTGATCTTTGAGGGACCCTATTCTCTCCCTCTAGTTACCCTTTTGTCCTTAATGTATTTGTAGAGTCCCTTTGGATTCTCCTTAACCCTATTTTTCAAAACCATCTCATGTCCACTTTTTGCCGTCCTGATTTCCCTCTTAAGTATAACTCAACTGCATTTATATTATTCTGGGGAATCACTTGATTTCTGCTGTATATACCTGACGTATGCTTCCTTCTTATTCTGACCAAAACCTCACTTTCTCTGTCCACCACCACCTTCTCATGGACAGTAAGGAGTTGGCAATAAATGTTGACTTTTCTGGTGGCAACCTCATCTCATGAATGAATGCAACTTAAGAACTTATGATTTAAAAAGGCAATATTGAGGAAATCTGTGTTAATTGTATTTAATTCTATTTAATCCCAGGTCTTAATTGAGAATTCACTTACGTTCCTACAAATAAGAATAAATTTTGGAGGTTGGGTTTGAAGGTGTATGTTTATAATGTGCATCAATGTAAATAAATACTCTAAAGATTCTTTAAAGTCTGGCTCCAGGTCTATCCTTCACCACCTCCTTTTCGAAGCATAACAAATTGCATTGCGAGAGGTAACCCTAGGCCCCATTTTTCTGTTCTGGTGGTTGTTATAGACTTCCTGGCAGATTTTGAAGTAGAGCCAGATATTCTCTTGGAGTCTTAGCCTGCATTCTTCCTTCAACCCTAACAGCCAAAAGTAAATTGATAATCAACCTCGTTTCCTCTCTGTGGAATCTTGCGATATCCAACATTTCTGCTGTGATCGTCTGCATAATGCAATGACTGCACTTCAAAGGAATTTGATGCATGTGCAGTGTTTTGAGATGTCCTGAGGGACATCATAATACAACTTGTTTTCTTTCTGGTATGAAAATTGAAATGGGCTAAAAATCAAACAACAGATGCAATGAATTTGCTGTGCACCAGTTTGAATGAAGTGATGTGTGGCAATTTACACTCGGTTTCACAGGAGTAAGATTCCTTTTCTCACATCCTCAATCCACCAAACTATCTCTGCTGGAAGCTCGCAAGGAGAGGCCAAACTCTTCATCAAGAAAGTGGAGGTAGCGTTGGATGGCACTTCATTCTGCTGCTTCTTGTGTGCCTGCTGCTGACACTTTTTTAGCTTCCAATTGGTAAAGGTTCAAAACCAGATTTTAAGTTTATCTGCCATGAAAGGTCACATGCATTGTATCCAGAGACAGTGATGCAGGGAACTCTGGGGAGAAACCCAAAGGAATTGTGAGCATTCTCATTCCATTTGACACAATTACACTTACGTCCTTCACGCTTAAGACCATTATCTTGTGTAAAGTTGAGCTACACAGTGCCAGAGAAGCTTAATTTTGATGCACCACCTCAGAAAAACAAATGGATGCTTCAATTGACTGGATAATTAAGTGGCAAAATTGGTCCATGCTCCCAATTGTTGTACATGGACTGCCACAGAGGCTTGGTGGTGTGTGTGTGTGAAACTGAAGACAGGCATTTGTACAAGGAGCCTGTCAATTGCTGGTTCTTTGGAGCTTTTATACCCCAGCATCTTCAAGAAAAAAAGCTGAAAATACAAAAAAAAAGTTAACGTCAGTCAGCAATGTGGAGTTACTAACTTGAAACTTCAATATGCTTCCATCTTACAAAATTAGTTTCCTTTTCCATACTTTACAATTGAACTCACCCTCTCAGCACTTTAGTGCTCTGTAATCATTCCTCAAACTGGTAAAACATGCTGGATACCTGATCCCAAGACTTTTCTGCCAGGACCAATACAGGACCAACTAACTTCCAAATTGCTGGTGCTACCACTAGGAAAGAGTCTTACCTATCCTCCCTCCTAGGCTTGGAAGAATTTTGTTCTCTTTTATTGAGCCGGTGCAGTGATAACAGGTGCTGGGCAAGCTTTGAGTTGGATGTTATCAATGTTATTGCAGTTCACCTGTAGGTGTAAGCTTTCAATGAGATGCTTTGAAGTTTTCTTTACTACTTAATTACTTGTGATAAGAAAGAACTGATTACAATTCCCCAACTGACCTGGATTTACAGATAGCAGAGCTAGAGTGTTGTTTCATGAACGTGGCTATCCATTCCAGTCAGAATGGAAAATACGGGAACATTTTCTTGACTTGTGGAGTAAACAGCATCAAGGATACATGTTAGGGAGCAGTTATTTTAGGTGCTCCCTTCTATTTTGTCTTCTGCACTGCATTTGCTAAGAGGCCAGGTGAAGGAATTGCCTGTAGTAAGTGTTTTTTTTAACTCCCCAGTTCACAGAAATGGGGAAGCAACCTGACATTTACTTTGTCCTCTGCTGCCTGCATTGCAACCAGTGCAGGACCAAGATCAGATCTTCAGCCCCCACTTCCTGCAAAGTTGACCATATGGCCAACCGAGAAGAGAAATTTGAGGGGAGAAAATTTTAAGAACGCTTCTGAAAATTGTGACTTGACTGAAGTCGGAATAATGGCAGCCATAATCCATGGCCAAAAGCAACAGGTGACTTTGCCAGCTTTGATGACAAAGCATTTATTTGTAGATAGGCATGTTTGCTGTCGCTGTTTGAAATGTCATGAAAGAAACAGACTCTCCTAGTTCGAATGAGCTTACATATTGAATAACAACCGATTGGATTATGCTTTAGTGCCCTTTAAGGTGTTGAAAGTTATGTTTTATTCTGCATGTATTATACATCTTTAAGAGACCTACCTACAGAATCACAGCAATGTTATGGTGCAGAAATAGGCCACTCAGTCCATTGTGCTTGCACCAGCTCATTAAATGAGCATAAGTACTTAGTGCCAATTTCCTGCATTTTCCCAATAGCCTCGTACATTATTTCCATCAAAATAATTGTTCAATGCTTCTTGAATACCTCAATGGAACTTGCCTCCATCACACTTCCAGGCAATTCCATATCCTAACTGCTTACTGTATGAAAAACTTTTTTCTCGCGTCACCCTTGCTTTTATTGCAAATTACTTTACATCTATGCTCTCCTAATCATGTTCGTTTTACAAGCAGAAACAGTTTCTTCCTATCTGCTCTACCCAACCTGCTTATGATTTGTAAACCACTGTCAGATCTCCTCTTCGCCTTCTTCTCTCTGTGGAGAAAAATTTAGACTTATTGGATCTACTGCCATAACTGGTGGCATGATGGCTCAATGGTTAGCACTGCAGCCTCACAGCAGCAGGGACCTGGGTTTGATTCCAGCCTTGGGTGACTGTCTGTGTTGGTTTCCTCCCACAATCCAAGGATGTGCAGGTTAGATGAATTGGCCATGCTACATTGCCTATATTGTTCAGGGATGTGTAGGTTTGGTGCATTAGTCAGAGATAAATATAGCGTAGGGTAATGGGTCTGGGTGGGTTCAGAGTGTCAATGTGGACTGGTTGGTCTGAAGGGCCTGTTTCCACACTGTAGGGATTCTAAAACAAAACCGAACTTTCTTATCCCTAGTGCCATACTTGGAAACTGCTTTTGCACTCTCTCCAATGTGTTCCTGTAATATGGTGCCCACAGCTGTATGCAATACACCAGGTGAGGTCAAATGAGAGCAGCGATCAATGCAGATGCTCTCATGAGCCAGTCAGGCTTGCAAAGTGATGCAATTTGTGAGTAATAGAAGCTCCATATATTGACATCCAAGACTTGAGTCTATGTTCGTACATTGCGCCTTTTTCATTGAGAAAATGAACCTGGAGACGTCTATTCTCTGCTGCACTCCCAATAACTCACTGAATAATCAGAATCTACTTGCCTGGTCTGAGATTTTCATGTTACAAAGATTAGCAGTTAAATATTCCTGCTACATCTCCATATTGACTGATTATTATTACCCTCTTCTCATGCTGTGTAAATTTTGAAGTTTGGTTGCTGTGGGTCCATCTTGATGATGCAAAATAGAAAGCATTGCCTTCATTTTGTTTTAGCAAATGTTGAAGTTCTGTACTATCAAGCAACTATTTGGATAAAATGGTTATAATTTCTAAAATAATTTTAACTTACAGTTGAGATGAATATATGTTTCTTTCTCCTTCAGGCTAATAGCATGGGCAACATGCCTGCTCCCAGACCTCTGCTAGCTGTTCTCTGTAACGGACTCTCTGGAGACATGTGAGAGAACAGTCAAGGTCAACTTGATGCTGGATTTCCATCCCTTGGCTGTTTTCAATCATAAGGGAGCCACCATTTACTTACTGTCCGGACTGAGATCGGGGCAATTTCTCTTCACATGTGGTCTGTGTAGGTGGTCTGCGAATGCATTTTGTTTTATTCTGAAAATATTACAAACAATAAATCAGTTTGTTGCCTTATATATCTTTCTTTTATTACATTCTACCATGAAAATTTACTTGCACATTGTGCAATGTAACTTATCGACAGTTCTTGATCCTCAGCAGAGCCTCTATGACAAAATGAGAGTGAAATATTTCTTTGGAACCATTTACTCAAGACAGACTATATGTCTAGTCAGACTGTTTAATATAGTAACATAATATAATATCATGATATAATGTAATAACTGACAATAAGTGAATCATAATGGCGACTCCCGTGATTGTAAATTCAATGCAAGTCTGAATTACATCATGCTCCACCCTGGCAGACAGACCAACATGCAATGCCTTGCTAGGCTTTGTGGTATTTTAACAGTTTTCTCTTGGACAACACTCTTAATGAAATCTGCTACAATCTTGATACATTCCACAATGCACTGAACAACCAAGAGGATCTTAATTGTAGCACGTATATATAGAATAGAATCCCTGCAGTGTGGAAGCAGGCCATTCGGCCCTACAAGCTCACATTAACATTCCAAAGAGCATCCCACCCAGACCCATCCCTCTAATGCTGCATTTCCTATGGCTGACACACCCATCCCTAAACACACTATGGGCAATTTAGCATGGCCAATCCACCTAACTTGCACATCGTTAGACTGTGGGAGGAAACCAGAGCACCCAGTGGAAGAGCAGGGTGAACGTGCAAACTCCACACAGTCACCCGAGGGTAGAATCAAACCCAGGTCCCTGGCGCTGTGACGCAGCAGTGCTAACCACTGAGCCATTGTGCTTGTATTTGTGCTTCATGGAGTCAGTGGACTGCACAGGCTGCAGTCTGGGAGAATCTTTGAGGGAATCAACAATGGATATCAGTGCACCTGGAATACATAGCCACTTAAGGCTCCCTGCAATGAAGCATCATTTGGCTAGGATCCTATAGGAGAAAGTGAGGACTGCAGATGCTGGAGATCAGAGAGGTAGAGTGTGGTGCTGGAAAAGCACAGCTGGTCAGGCAGCACCTGAGGAGCAGGAGAATTGACGTTTTGAGCATGAGCCCTTCATCAGGAATTCCTGATGAAATGTCGACTCTCCTGCTCCTTGGATGCTGCCTGACTGGCTGTGCTTTTCCAGCACTACACTGTTCGACTAGGATCCTCTATTCAGGCTTAGCATCTCTCACTGGTGCAATGACACCTTGTACTGTAAGATTCGACAGTATGTCTCCTTTGAATTAATCAAAGTGCAGAACTTTAATAACTTCATTGTTGCTCAGAAGATGATTTCCACCTCGATTTGTGGTCAGATAGAAATCATACCTTCTATCAGGGAATGGCAAAGTTAATTGAGATACCTTTTGGTGTAAAGGCATGAGTGATAACAAAATACCCAACTCAACCATAAGTTAAAAATCACACAGCACCAGGTTATAGTCCAACAGGTTTAATTGGAAGCACTAGCTTTCGGAGTGTTGCTCCTTCATCAGGTGGTTGTGGAGTACACAATTGTAAGACACAGAATTTATAGCAAAAGTTTACAGTGTGATGTAACTGAAATTATACATTGAAAAATACCTTGATTGTTTGTTGAGTCTTTCATCTGTTCGAATACCATGATAGTTTCACTTCTTTCATATGTAAATCACAAAACCTTTTTAAAAAGTTGCATTCTCAGATTAACTATAACAATTGGTGTTAGCTAGACAATATTGTATGACCACCTCATTACTACTTAATCTCGCCTTGCTTATTGAAATAACTGTACAGAGGCTGGTATCCCATCACCAAGTTACCCTTCATTTACTTGTGCACAGTACAATGGCCAGGCAGCTCACAGTCAGTCCTCTGAACTGAGGAGGTTCTAAATTCCTGTTAATTTTGGTCAGCTAGTGCCTCCTGATTGTCCCAGGTTAACAACCCCAATCAAGGACTTTCTCGTCAACAGGATCCATCTGGTTCCAATCACTACACGTATATGTAGTTGGTTATTTTCCCAGGATTTGCAGAGAAATTAGATGACACTAATTCCCAGCATGAAGACAGAACTAGCATGTCGTGGCTCCAGCCCACTTGCTTGGTCCTCTGGGCTTTCATTTTGGCCAGCAGCTCCTCCCCCCAGCATCCAAAGGTACAACTCCCTGAGCAACGACAACTTGCATCCTTCATCCACGTAAGTTGGCATGGAACACATGCCAGTCTCACAACATCATCGTGGCACATCTCCAACTCACTTAGAGTACAGATCATCACTTGCTTTGCACCAAGACTGAACACTATGATGCTGCAAGGATACTTTGGATGGAGAGGTAAGCAACCATCTTACACCCATGGATCATAGCTGGGTGCATCTCAGAAAGTCTAACCTTGTTTTCTTTGCACTCACTCCCTTTGTCCCTACTTGGATGCCCATAACATGTCTGTCTTGCTTTTGTTTGCACATAGAGTCATAAAGTCATAGAGTGTACAGCATGGAAACAGACCCTTCGGTCCAACTTGCCCATGTCGACCAGATATCCCAACCCAATCTAGTCCCCCATGTCAGCACCCGGCCCAAATCCCTCCAAACCCTTCCTATTCATATACCAATCCAGATGCCTTTTAAATGTTGCAATTGTACTAATGTCCACCACTTCCTGTGGCAGCCCATTCTGATAGGATTCACAACCAATGGCATTTATTGCAGATATAATCCTCACTAACACGTAAACTCTCCCTAAACTCCCACATCCAACAAGAAGAGCATATCATTCTACTAATGTCCTTGAATATATTTCATACAATGAACCATGAGTTTTGATCAGGGATAAAGAAGCTTAACTGTATTAAACATGTGGAGGTGCTTGTAGTTCAATTTATGTCCTAATATTGGTCCTCTGGCTGGAGGAATGGAAACCCAGTTGTTAAGTGATCACTTCAGATGTCATTCCAATGAATAAAATTCCTCTGATCTTTGGAAAGTGCTTTGAGTACACATTTCTAAAAGTTTGCTTTGGTCCTGACAAAAATCTAGTCAACTGCTAATGTCACACTCAGCACAGGCTCTAACTGGTGACACCCTAACCTTTTCTAAATGGTTCTGAAGAAGAGTATTTGAATTTTGAAACATGAACCTTGTTTCTGCCTCCATAGATGATGAGAGACTTGCTGGGTTTCTCCAGCATTCTCTGTTTGTTTCAGATTTCCAGCATTTGCAGTGTTTTGCTTTTGCTCTAATTCTCCTTTGAAACTTAATTCCAGAGGAAACCTATATTTCCTTGTAAACTGGACCAAGACTGCTTCCACCAACATCTTCTCACTGTGCTTCTGTCAGCTTAATAAGGAATTCTGCAGTTTCAGACAATATACCCACATTATCCCGAACTCCTACAGTTTTCCCTGGAGCATCAGAGGATGAGGTAACCTTATAGAGGTTTATAAAATCATGAGAGACATAGATAGAGTAAATAGACAAGGTCTTTTCCCTGGGTGGGAGGTGAGGGAGAGTCCATAACTAGACGGCATAGGTTTAAGGGACCTAAACGGCATCTTTTTCATGCAGAGGTAGTGAGTGTATGGAATGAGCTGCCAGAGGAAGTGGTGGAGGCTGGTACAATTACAACATTTAAAAGGAAAGGTTTGGAGGGATATGGGCTAAGTGCTGGCAAATGGAACTTGATTGGGTAAGGATATCTGGTCAGCATGGACAGGTTGGATCGTTTCAGTGCTGTACATCTCTATGACTCTATGAGTTTGCAAAACAACTTTAACTGGATATTGACCATCTGGACTCAGACAAAAATAATCTAAATAAAAATCCACACTTTTCATTTTCTTTCTCGAAAGCTATTTTTGAGAGCAAAATATTTTCTTTCCTTCTGTTCTTTCTGTATGTTTGTCTGTGTTTATTTGTTGCAAACATTATCCATTGAGTTTGATTACAGAAATACACTCGACAGTTTGGTGAAGTCGCATGACATCTGCAGTGGGCTGGCAAGATGAATACAGAACTGGCTTGGCTGTAGAAGACAGAGTCATGGTGGAAAGATGTTTTCTGAATGGAGATATGTGACCAATGGTGTTCCATAGGGATCAGCGCTGGAATCCATGTTGTCCATAATATAAATGAATGATTTGAAGGAGAATGTAGTAAATCAGAAGTAAGATTAGTAAGTTTGTGGACAACTGGGAAGCTGCAGGTAGTGAGGAGTGCTAGAGGAATACAAAGACAAAGATAGGCTGGACAAAGAAATGGCAGATGGAGTTTAATTCAGACAAATGCGAGGTGATGCGGGAGAGAAGTATACAGTAAAAGGCAGAACATACAGGGGGATCTAGATATACCGGTTCATAGTTCCCTGAAAGTGGCATTGCAAATACAGTAAGTAAAGGAATGGTAAGTAAAGGGCATTCTCAGATAACTGCCCAGGGACTTAGAAATAGTCAGCTGCTCATAGTGGTCAGAGTCGGGCTATTTTCAACTTTGGGCAGGGGAGAATACGGGGAGATAGGGATGAGCTGAATGTCAGGCAGCCCACCACCTGCCTTGACACTTGCTGTCTTACTGTGGGCTAGTTTCCCCCTGCAATGACAGGGAGGCACACATGAAGGGCAATGAAAATGTGTGGAACAGCTGTTATTGTTGGTACAAGTGGGGAGGTTTCCCGAGTGAAGATGCAGCACAGAGGTCAAGATTAGTGGTGTCAGGGGTTGGGGTGGGTGAAAGTGAGTAGCTAATTGAGAGAGTGGTGGCGCGTGAACCTTGGTGGGAGGTGAGTTCAATAGCAGAGATTGAGGGATTGATAGGTATAGGAGAGAAGATGGTGAACTTTACTCTGGCAGGTAGAAGTAGATACTCTGGAGAACCTTCTTTAACAGGGCTGGACATTCTTCCAGACATCTGAGGGTGCTTAAACCGAGGTGGCAACCTCAGCTGGCATGGTCTGGTGATGTGGGAGGAGGAAGTACTGGGAGAGGAGGAAGTCCATGTTAGCACCGTCCTGACCAGCAGCACCCTGCCTCAAAAGCGAGGTGCTGACTTCGCCCATTCGCCAGTTCCAGATCAAATGCCAATTACCATGCGGGACAGTTTGGTGTAAACTGGGAAATTCACAAGCATCATTTTTCAAGTTATTTGGTGTGAGTCTGGGCCTGGTGTTTGAGTTGAGTAGTAAAGATGTATGCTGACAGTTCATAGATGTTTACGTGTGGTTAGAAACAATTGATTTAGTTCTTGCATTTACAGAAACATTGTCTATGTTTTCTGCTAACCTAATTCTACCTGACAAGTAAATTGGGAACTATGCGTACTTTGATTAACATTTTAGGTTTTGCAACAAATCTGGGAATAGTAGGGTTTAATTTACAGCAGGTTACTCCAGTGAATCGTGACACTCTTCAATCCATGAAATGATACACAGTTGCTTGTCCAGGTACCAGGTAGCTTGCTGCAACATTATCAGCTCAGACGTTCAGTAATATAGTTAAACATTTAAATATCGACAGGCAGGTGTAGCTCATGGGAAGGCCATTAGATTGAATGCTACAGGAAAATCTGGACCATTGCATTTAGAAATATTGGCCTTGTTTACTTTTGGGAAAATTGTTCAGAATTCTAAATATGCATGTTCAGAGGGAGGGTTATATGGACCCAAAATGTTAACTCTGCTTTCTCTCCACAGATGCTGCAATGCCTCCAGCAATTTTTGTTTCTGTTTCTGACTTTCAGCATTCGCAGTTCTTTGTTCTTTTTGTATTTCTTTCATATTTGATTCCCAATGAAGCCTAAAAGCAATGGCAAATTCTGAAAGGACTGAATCAAAATGCAAATGGACATATTGAATGAGATCCTTTTAGTAAAAATAATGTGCCAGAGATATGTGGTAAAAGAGGCAAGATAAAAACATAATTCTAAGCTTTCCTTCTGTTTTATATTTCATTGTTTTCAGTATAAAACTCACACATTAAACTTATGGAACAGTTTGATAATATGATGTTATAGTTTGAAGGAATCACAATTTGTATTATTTTTACTGATAGAATCAGTAGAAATGGGTGGCTCAGTGGTTCACTTCTGCCTCACAGGCCCAGGGATCTGGGTTCAATTCCAACCTCAGGTGACTGTGTGGAATTTGTCCATTTTCCCCTGTGTCTGTATGGATTTCCTCCTGCTCTCCAAAGATGTACAGGTTAGGTGGATTGCCCATGCTAAATTGCCTATAATATCCAGGATGTGCAGTCTGGGTGGGTTAGCCATGGGAAATGAAGTGTTATAGGGCAGGGATCTGTGTGGAATGCTGTTTGGAGGGTCAGTGTGGACTCAATAGCAGAGTGGCCTGCTTTCACACTGTAGGGATTCTATGAGACACTTACTGAAATTAATTGCCCTCTCATATGCCATAGCACTGGAGAAGAGAAATGCAGTTATTGCATTCCTCTGGTCAGCAATTATTCCTCAATTCATGCAGCAGATAAACTGCTTATTTCATTGTTGCTTGTGGGAGTGAGTTATATTTTAATTAGCAATCATTCTATCTAATTTCCAACATTTACACTTAATAAATAGTACACATTGACTCTCAGGCTTCTTCAGATTTGAGTACATGATGGAATGAGTTTTGTGATCAAAACATATGAAATAGGAACAGCAATAGAGAAATGAAGAACTGGAGTGATATTATCAATATTTGTTTAAGAAACATACTCATAATTTTCTCCAAAGTGTAATATGATGGAAAATTTCCCTATGACATTATGGTAACTTTCACGTTCGAGATATGTTAAAACTAGTTCAATTTTTAAACCAAAATGAAAGAGAATTGATCAGTCAGGGGCAGAGATTTTAAAGTGTTAAGGATTCAGCCGGCAGATATTGGCTTTGTAACATTTAAGATTACATAGCAATTCAGTAAAACAGGATTCCTTTAACATCCCCTTGACAATCAAGATTCTCCTATGTTGATCATTTTGCTGGTTTTTCATGGAGGTGCAATAACGAAATAGCTGTTGGGCACAATCAGACATTTAAGGAACACAAACTGTCTGGTTCTGACACAATAATTTATCATTTTCATGCATGATAAAACAGGCATCTGTCCTATTTTGAGCTGTCTGTAACTACAAGTTATGCTGTCCTCAAATTCCTCCTCAGGGGAATTCTTCCAAATTTCACAGTTCACAAAGTACAAGTAGAGCGAATGAATACGATGCTTTATGCAGAGGTCAAAAGACACCCTTCTCTGCCAGTTCAATGTTACAAATTTCATAAGAATAGAGGACAACAACTTTATCTTTGAATGGCCCTTTATGTTATTAGCAGTTTGTTCCAGTATGTCTGTCCTTGCAATTTCCTGCTCCCCCGATGGATTTTTAATCACATTCCTCATTGTATACTTATCAGACTTTTACAAAACCCATATGTATGTAAGCTTATAATAAAACTCACCAATAAAAATGTCAGCTATAAGTAGGCTTAGTGTAGAGATTGACATTAGGCCTCAAAAGCATAGAGATCCCACACAGGTTTATTAGGTACTAAGTGCAATAAACGTGGTTCATCACAACAGTGTCAAACTTCAAGCAAGATAACAACAAGTTTAAATTGGTCAAAGCTAGACTTAAGACTATTATCAGGGAGCATATTATTCAGTAGGGCCGTGGCGTGGGACATTCTGGATGCAGCCACGGCTGCAGTGGGAATATAGGCAAGAGGAAGACCTAGATCAGCACAATAGTGTTAACTTCATGTGGGGTCACACCATCTTTTAATCCCCATGAATTTTCAGTCTTAAAACTCAATGCACTTTACCCAATTCATCTCTGTCTGAAACGTGAAAGATGTGATATGCATGCAGGTTATGCAAACACGTTAACATCGGGTCCTTTAACAAATGGCTTCACAGAAAAGATGCTCAGTTCAGCAGGTAAATGTGCAATGCACTGTGGTTACCAACCAACAAGTCAATGGATCTAAGGACATTAGTGTTAATCAGTGTTATTCTAATGCTGAACTATTGGCAAATAAGATATTGTTGTGGTTCTGTTCACCGAGCTGGGAATTTGTGTTGCAGATGTTTCGTCCCCTGTCTAAGTAACATCCTCAGTGCTTGGGAGCCTCCTGTGAAGCGCTTCTGTGTTGCACTGAGGATATCATCTGGACAGGGGACGAAATGTCTGCAACACAAATTCCCAGCTTGGCGAACAGAACCACAACAATGAGCACCCGAGCTACAAATCTTCTCACAAACTTTGAAAATAAGATATTAGTTAACTATTATGTAACTAGCTTGCCTAGTTAGTTGAAATGTTAATACAGACAACTTGGTGTATAGTGGCTGAATGGTTAGGGATGACGTCCTGGAGGTCAAAGTGTAAATTGTTTTCAATTTGTTAAAAATAGAGTACTTTTCTGAACAAAAAAAAAGCTAGTTTAAATGAGTTTTCTACTGCTTAAAGACAGTTCCTAAGCAGCACTTCCTGAGACAAAGAACTACATCAGAGTTGCACACAAAGAACCAGTGACATCAGCTTGGTACATTTCTGTAGAACGTTGGCTCTATAGCCAAAGATGCCCTCATGAAGCAGGTAAAGAAAATACTACTGAGGTTGAAGCATTAGTCAAGGCTTTTGGTAAGAGCTTTAACCAAAAACAAAATCAGATCATCCAGTGAGATTTGATCAATGGTCCCATTAGCAAGGGGAATCAATTGAAACATTTCAACAGATTCATTGAGATTAGTTCCTTGGAAAATGGGATAATAAGAGATTGCAATGCATCAGAGATGAGAAGTTGTCAGATTTTCTTCAATCTGAAGTATAAGTCACACTAGAAAGGGGTGTTTCAATATGATACTCAAGTAGATATCAGGACCCAGAAACGATCTGTTCTTTGAGGTGTCTTCTGATGTGATTTGTTGGTTGTGTAGGCCGCAAGATGGCATTGTTACCTTTCCGAAAGCTAACAAAAATTCCAAAATAGTGGAAAATGGCCTCGCTGTCTCTATTCAGCTGTTGAAGGGGTGATTCAAGGCAAGAGTACAAGCACAATGAGTACTCAGCAGAGGGAGCTGAGTGCTATCAACATGGGAGAATAGGACACTTCAAGAAATGATACAAAACAGCATCACTTGCGTTGCCACAGAAATAGAGAAATTCCATCTTCCAAAGGAAAGAAATTTGAAAAAGCAAAGGTCTAAGAAATTAAGGATGTAGATCTTCAGATGTACCATCAGTTTGTAACCAAACTCAGTTATAAAATATGAGAGGCCTGTGAAACTCTCTATATAATGGAGCACTGAAAGATTTCAGTATAAGTAAAAATCCATATATTCAGCCATGTCTCAGTGAGTAGGTGCAGTGCTCCAAGATGAGAAGGAAAGGAAATACAACAAAACTTTCCAAAATTATTGGAAATAACTGCACGGAGGCCAGTATCCCATCTCCAACTCACCCCTTTTAACATGTGCACAGGAGATGGATTCTGACCAGCCAGTTCATAGCTAGTCCCTACAGTGAGAAGACTCTTTAAAACTCCTGACCTTTATTTTGACAGCTCAAAGTCAGTCCCTAGACTGAGGAGACCTTCTGAATCTCCTGTTTAATTTTTTTAAAATTCCACCACACTACCACTGTACAACAGTAATGCATATTATTTCCCCACGACACCAATGGTTGTGTGAAAGTGCAATGACTCAGTAAAAATACACCATTGTGCAAAAAACTTTATTCTATACTTTCCACCACCAGGAAAACACCCATGTGGTAAGCCTCTTGTTTATAGCTGTCAGCCAGGGTTCCCTGACTGGCCCAGATTAACAGCCCCAATCAGGGAACTCATACTCAATAAGATCTCCCTGGCCAACCTCGTTATAATCACCACAGTTATTCAGCGAGTTGTCCGTATTCATTTCATAGAAGCCCTACAGTGTTAGTCAAACTAAAATTGGAGTATCACATTACTCTGCGAGAAGATGCTAAACCCATCTGCCTGTACACTCATCGCTATTGTAGAGGGTAAAGCTCAGTTAGACAAAATGTTCAAAAACAGAGTGTGCGAGATGATTATCCCATCTCCACCCCTCTGTTTTCATTCTGCTCCGTAATTTTATTTCATTTATTTTATTTATCTTCTTTTTTTCTTTTTTTTCACTGTTCTGTACCTCTTATTTCTTCATTGTCTCTCTTTCTCTCGCACCCCACTCTCTCATCACCTTCTTCCTCTCCTCTTCCTCCTTTGCTACCCTTATCCCCTGTTTTCCATTTTGCCTCTGCTTCACCCATCCCCCCCATCCCTCGCATATTTTGTCACAGCTCCTAATCTCCCTATAATCTCTCTATGCACTGTCATTATCACCTCTTTATTGCTACCTTTGCTTCTGGAGGCATGACTCACCTTCTCTCAGCCTCATATAAATACCTCCTTATTTCTCCCTTTTTTTTAGCTTTGACAAAGGGTCAGTTAGACTCGAAATGTCAGCTCTTTTCTCTCCTTACAGATGCTGCTGGACCTGCTGAGATTTTCCAGCATTTTCTCCTTTGTATTCAAAAACAGGGTCAGATCACCAGCAACAGAACAGACTCAATGGTGGTTAAGACTGGCAACCATTCTAAAATCCAATTGAGAACTAAGATTGTGTGTGGATCTCACTCAGTTGAACAAAAAGATTCAAAGACAAGTGCATCCAATTTTGTCAGTCAATAACAGGTTTGCCCAATTTGCTGAAGACAACTACTTTACCAAATTAGATGCAATCTTGACTGATACTGTGAGTCAAGATGGCTGACTGCATTCATCCCATCATTGGAATCATTCTGTTCTAATTGCTCCCTTTTGGAATTTTATCCACACAGACACTTTTCAGAGTGATGTCAAGGATTCTTGAAGGCAAAAAAGAACATGGATGATCTCCTGATAAATGGTGAGACAATAAAGGGAGGAGGACTGCAGAGTCAGAGATGTCTTGAGGCCATTACAAATGCAGACCTTTATAATTAAGAAGAGAAATAAATTCTCAAAGACAACAATCACATTTTTGTGACAGGAGGAAGATATTTGTGGATCCCAGAAAGATGAAGGCCATCAGTGGATTTCTTCATTCAATGCATACAGTCTACTGCACTTCTTAGGCAGAGTGAACCAAGTAGATAAGTTCATTCCTAAGGCAAATCAACCCCAATGCCCCGTGGCCCAACATTTCAACTCCCCCTCCCACTCTGCCGACGACATGCAAGTACTGGGCCTTCTCCACCGTCACTCCCTCACCACCCGACGCCTGGAGGAAGAATGCCTCATCATCCGCCTCGGAACACTTCAACGCCAGGGCATCAATGTGGACTTCACCAGTTTCCTCATTTCCCCTCCCCCCACTTTACCCCAATTCCAACCTTCCAGCTCAGCACCATCCTCATGACTGTCCTATCTGCCAATCTTCCTTCCCACCTATCTGCTCCACCCTTCTCTCTGACCTATCACCTTCATCCCCACCCCCATCCACCTATTGTACTCTTGGCTACCTTCTCCCCAGCCCCACCCTCCCTCCCATTTATCTCTCCACCCCGGAGGCTCCCTGCCTTCATTCCTGATGAAGGGCTTTTGCCCGAAACATCAATTTCCCTGCTCCTTGGATGCTGCTTGACCTGCTGTTCTTTTCCAGCACCACTCTAATCTAGGCTCAAATTCATTCTAAATCTGACCAGTGTCACTGAACCCATCTTTTGAAACAAGGGCTAACAATGGAATTGGAGTCAGCAACAGATTGAAGCTTTTCAGAAGATTAAGGAGAATCAGATATATTGGCTCACTATAACCCATGCTTATTTACTTTTGTAGCTGTGGATGCATTGTCCGTGGAACAAAGTGCACTTCTTATTCTTAATAATTGACCCAGGAACCCTGTAAACTTCAGATCAAAAGTATAGATAGAAACTGAACAGAAACATGTTACAATTGAAGAAGATGCATTGGCTGTTACATGAAAGATTTCCAGATCATCCCATGGGTTTATGGTTCCAAGTCAAAACAAGTCATAAGCCACAAGTTACATTATTGGGATCACAAAAATACCACTGCAAATGCAAAGTTTCAGGCTCAGACTAAAGAGGTATGCCTCCATGATAGACTATGTTTGAGGCAAGGCACAGATCATGGCTGATATACTATCAGGGCAACAGTGAATCAAGCTGATAAATAAAACATAATCTTTACGAAAGAGATAGAAACATAATCTACTGCAATTTCTAGTACATGATCAACCACAGAGAAATTTGTGCAGCTCAGAATGGAGACAAAGCATGAACAAAGGTTAGATACTCTACCTGAAAAGGTGGTCCAAATGCTCTCCAGAAGATATCAGACAGAGACAGCCCATTTCACCAGATACCATGCAGAATGATGCAGCGGTTCCAGAAATGGTCACAACCCATTGCACTCATGTGGAAATCAACTAGACCAGGTGTTTAGTCAGAATTCCAGAATGATTTGAGCGTTAGATTAGGACTTTGGCTGGGGGAGCAAGGTGATGATGGTAATTATGTTAATTACAATAATAGCAATGTAAATAATAAAAATAAATAGCTGGAATTAAGTAAACAAAGTAAGAGAGGAACTTAGGGTCAAGTGATGCAGTAGAATTGAATATTTAAGTGGTGATGATCTTACTGTGGCATCAGCTGGGTAGAATAAAATAGGACAGAGCAGAAGACAGATCAGACAGGAGTGTGTTAGGAAGGACATACACCTGATTGGAGAGTTGTAATCAGTAACCTGTGAACATTGAAATCTAAATAAAGAGGACTATAACATTGAAAGAGTGAAAAGTCTTATTTGAAGATAAAGATGAACTACTGATGCTGGAGACCAAGACAATTGGTAACCAAGTAAAAAGGAAACAGATAGACTGTACAGAATGCGCAGAGATACATGGAGAAGTACATATTACAGCATATAAGGAGTGGTATCTTCATAAAGCATAGCACAAAGCACCCTCAGAGAGTAAGAATGACAATTTAGTGAGATTTTATGCAATGGTCTCAACTCTACTTGCTTGGTTGAAGCAGAACATAGAATTTCATCAGCTACATAAACATTTGTACACACATAATGATTACAGTTAAAGGCCCAAGTAAATGAGATTTCTGATAATTAACCAGCTTGGTGAGATTGCAGTGAAAACATTGAGAACACTGTGGCTAATCGGACAACTCATGCAAAATATTTTGAGTGACTTTGACTAATTTCATTAATAGGTCTGTTCTGGATTTAGGGTCAGGTGACAAAGATCAAGTGATAGTCTATGAATCGTTTGAAGTTTCTTATCATTAACTTTTGCTGAAAGAGGTGGAATATACTGGGAAATTAATTTTCTCAGGGTTCCTTTTCCACTCTGTGAATTGAGCAGAAACTCATGTAAGTGTGTCAAAAGGGATTTCTGAACTGGAGGAATCCAAGAAAAACATTCATCCCCATTACTTTTCTTACTGATGAGTTTGCACATAAGTAACCAGGGGATTGAGCTTGTCGACTTCTCTTGGGTTCTCTCAGGGCTTCTCTCAGGCAGCTAGTGCAGGAGTCTTTTATGGATATACCCATTTCAAACAGGTATGCTGGTTTGGAAAATGTAGGGGGCAATGGATTCTCAGGGGAACGTAGCACGAACAGCCAAGTTTCTGGTATTGAGACTGGCACTAATGCAACGAGGAGCACGTCGGCTTCCAAGAGATCAATTGTGTTGGGGGATTCCCTAGTCCAAGGTAGAGACAGACGTTTCTGTGGCCAGCAGAGAAAAAGCAGAATGGTGTGTTGTTTCCCTGGTGCCAGGATCAAGGATGTCTCAGAGAGGGTGCAGAATGTTCTCAAAGGGGAGAGGGACCAGCAAGAGGGCATTGTCCACATTGGAACCAACGGCATAGGAATGGAAAAGGTTGAGATACTGAAGGGAGATTACAGAGAGTTAGGCAGAAATTTAAAAAGGAGATCCTTGAGAGTAGTAACATCTGGATTACTCCCAGTGCTACAAGCTAGTGAGGGCAGGAATAGGAGGATAGAGCAGATGAATGCATGGCTGAGAAGCTGGTGTATGGCAGAAGGATTCACATTATGGATTACTGGAATCTCTTTTGGGATAGAAGTGACCTGTACAAGAAGGACGGATTGCACCTAAATTGGAGGGGGACTAATATACTGGCAGGGAAATTTGCTGGAGCTGCTCGGTAGGATTTAAACTAGTAAGGTGGGGGTGTGGGACCCAGGGAGATAGTGAGGAAAGAGATCAATTTGAGATTGGTACAGTTGAAAACAGAAGCGAGTCAAACAGGGCAGGCAGGGACAAGGTAGGACTAATAAATTAAACTGCATTTATTTCAATGCAAGGGGCCTAACAGGGAAGGCAGATGAACACAGAGCATGGTTAGGAACATGGGACTGGGATATCATAGCAATTACAGAAACATGGCTCAGGGATGGGCAGGACTGGCAGCTTAATGTTCCAGGATACAAATGCTACAGGAAGGATAGAAAGGGAGGCAAGAGAGGAGGGGAGTGGCATTTTTGATAAGGGATAGCATTACAGCTGTGCTGAGGGAGGATATTCCCAGAAATACATCCAGGGAAGTTATTTGGGGGGAACTGAGAAATAAGAA
>NC_057725.1:55073645-55115363 GCF_004010195.1 Chiloscyllium plagiosum | reverse complement strand
GGTGGTGGTGGAGGGTTGTTTTTCAGACTGGAGGCCTGTGACCAATGGAGTGCCACAAGGATCGGTGCTGGGTCGTCTACTTTTTGTCATTTACATAAATGATTTGGATGCGAGCATAAGAGGTACAGTTAGTAAGTTTGTAGATGACACCAAAATTGGAGGTGTGGTGGACAGCGAAGAGGGTTACCTCAGATTACAACAGGATCTTGACCAGATCGACCAATGGGCTGAGAAGTGGCAGATGGAGTTTAATTCAGATAAATGCGAGGTGCTGCATTTTGGGAAAATAAATCTTCGCAGGACTTATAGACCTAATGGTAAGATCCTAGGGAATGTTGCTGAACAAAGAGACTTTGGATTGCAGGTTTATAGCTCTGTGAAATTGGAGTTGCAGGTAGATAGGATAGTGAAGAAGGCGTTTGGTATGCTTTCCTTTATTGGTCAGAGTATTGAGTACAGGAGTTGGGAGGTCATGTTGCAGCTGTACAGGACATTAGTTAGGCCACTGTTTGAATATTGCGCGCAATTCTGGTCTCCTTCCTATTGGAAAGATGTTGTGAAACTTGAAAGGGTTCAGAAAAGATTTACAAGGATGTTGCCAAGGTTGGAGGATTTGAGCTATAGAGAGAGGCTGAACAGGCTGGGACTATTTTCCCTGGAGCGTCGGAGGCTGAGGGCTTATAGAGGTTTACAAAATTATGAGGGGCATGGATAGGGTAAATAGGCAAAGTCTTTTCCTTGGGGTCGGGGAGTCCAGAACTAGAGGGCATAGGTTTAGGGTGAGAGGGGAAAGATATAAAAGAGACCTAAGGGGCAACTTTTTCACACAGAGGGTGGTATGTGTATGGGATGAGCTGCCAGAGGAAGTGGTGGAGGCTGGTACAATTGCAACATTTAAGAGACATTTGGATGGGTATATGAATAGGAAGGGTTTGGAATGATATGGCCGGGTGCTGGCAGGTGGGACTAGATCAGGTTGGGATATCTGGTCAGTATGGACGAGTTGGACCGAAGAGTCTGTTTCTATGCTGTACATCTCTATGACTCTATGACTTGCTTGAGGCTTACAGGAGTGAAGTTGCTTTTGCAAAGATATAGGGTATAAAATGAAAGTTGAAATGATTATGATTCTCTAAATGTTCACTTCCAACAAGGGCATTCTTCCACGGGAGGTTTACATCACAATTTAGAGGGTTACTCTTAGCGGTTACTCTTAGTTAACCAAATTGCTTTGTGGGTTCCTTGCATGTAAAAGATTAATCTTATTGCAATAGTCAAACCGTTTAAAGATTTTGTCAGAGTAAATGTAGAGGAAGTATTTCCTTTAATGGAGTAATCGCTAATAAGGCAACATCACCTCGATATTACTGTCAGGTCATTCAGCGGGCAATCAAGAGGCCTTTTCTTTCACACAAATCTGGAATTCTACTGAGAAATTGGGAATTTGACCAAGAAGTCTGGAATTCTACTGAGAAATCTGGAATTCCACCTCCTGTGACCATGGCTCATGACTAGCATTCCCTCTAATTTCTTCACCGGCTGCTTGGGAGGCCTGTCCTTGGCAGTGACTTCCCGAAGCAGACATCAGTGCACACCAATTGCAGAACATTGGAGTGGCTGTGCATGTCCTAGCCATGCAGCTTAGAGGTAACGTTGCTCATCACACTATTGTTCAACCCAATGATGCATAGCACAGGTTTAATGGCCTTTGTGCTTTGACCAGTGGTGGAAGGGGCAATAGGATTATTGATGATATAGTTCCACTGCTTGGCTTGGATTTTAGGGGGAGGATGGGGGTCCAGCCTAGTGCAGACAGAGTGTATCACATCATTCTGGCCTGCTGTGCTCTGCAGCATTGCAGCAGGCAGCAAGACTAGATTCTGAGAGCATAGGAGCTGAATAGAAGTCAATGACATTATGGAAGAGGAAGTTGTCCTATGCAGGATAGAACTCAACTGTGCTGAGTGCTACAGGCCAGACTTGATTGACACCTAGTTCCAGTAGCTGAGAGCTGGGCACAGTAAAAAATTGTGGAATATGAAATAATCATTGGCCACAATGCCAGCATTTAGTTTGCACTGAGGGGTGAAATAGAAGCTCTATTCATTTTGTTTGTGATTGCTTTTGCTCTCTGTGAATAAAAGCTTATTTTTGGAATTGTCTAACTTTTTGCCTGTATTGGATGTTCCCTTACTGGACATTGACAAGATGTGGATCTACAGTAGCCACTGGGACAGAGCAACAGCTGCTGGCACCAAATGTAACCCAGTACAGGTACACTTTGTCGCCTGGTGTTTAAACAAGACCAGCTTGAGAGAGTGGGGTTATACATGTGAGGAACTGACTTTGCGCCATTATCTTGCCCGTTGGGGAACAATGCCAGATTGGCAATATCTGATCAGGTGCACATCTTTTAAGGTGGATGCCAGTCTTTCAGCAGATATCGACTGAGTGACAAGTTGTTCTTGGATTGGAGGATGGTGAGATAGGGTAGAATTAGACGAAGGGAAGGCCATAGTGGTGGGGTAGATAGTTCACGAGATGAGTTTTATAAGACAGAATGAAAGATTTCACTAGGCCCTGCAGAGGGAAATCATTTGTGAAATGTAATGAAACTGACATTTAGCTTAAAAAGAAAATTAAGATTCCACCCAATTTGTCTTTAATAGCTGGAAGATTTTAAAGTTTGTTTTTTGGATGCTGAAACAAGTTGGAACATAAAAGTCACTTTTTGTTGGAATTTCCTTCTTTTATTCAATCAACAGAATTCTGGGAGGAAGAGACTTGAAGAGTTTTTAAAATTAATTTATGGGACTTGGGCTTCGCTGGCTGGCCAGCATTGATAGTCCATCCCTAGTTGTCCTTGAGAAGGTGGTGGTGAGCTGCCTCCTTATTGCTGCAGTCCACATGTCACCAACGTCGATACCAGGTTGTCCGTCTGGTTGCACAGTATGCTTGCTCCAACTAATTTGCCCATTTTAATAGCTCTATGCCTGGCAGTTCTGTCACTAGCAGCCTGAATCCTGAGATCATGGAATCTCTTCCTTAAATCTCTCTGTCTCTCTTTCCTTCCTAAATTTGAAATTTATATTAATGACCAAGCTTTTCATCACTTGTCCCAATATCTCATATGTGGCTGCAAAGCTGTTTGGGATGTTTTGCTGTGCAAAAACCACTGTATAACTAACTGAATATTGTGGTTTTCTGATTGGATGCTGACAGTGAAGCCACAAAATAAGGGATACGGCTTTTTTTTTAACATTGGTCACGTGGCAAGGGTTTTCTGCTATTTTAAATTGAAACGAAGGATCTGACGAAACGCTTGAATTAAGTCGGCTTAAGCCGAACAGATGTTGCCATACTGAATTTGATACATTTAAATACTAATGCCTTAATATGATGGAGATTTGACAATTTTGACTGTTTCTCCTGACACTTTGTGTAGTTATTTTGGCCAGCTGTGTTGATAGTTCTAATAAGCTTGAAAGTTAATGAGGTTATTCATTTTTTAATGCACCTTCACATCTCCTTTTAATAATTCCAAAGAGCACTTGTCTTCCCTCAAACATGTTCAAGAACCGTATCTAAGGTGACAGCTTGGCTTTGCAAAAACTGCCTGAAAATGTGAGGTCTCAACCCTGAACCCAGCCCCTCACATTTTCCCCGAGTGTGGAAATGGGCGCGATTCTCATTTCATGCATGGGTATGTCATGGAAGCAATTGGTCATTTACATTAGTAGCTACTTCCACCAAAATCTGATTTTGGTAGCAGAGGAGTGTGTACCCCAAAGTATTCAGAAGTACATTTAGTAAGAGCAGTTCTAACCCTTTGACATTTCTTTGGACCTGTCAAGAGGACCTGTCCAAAGTCCAGAAGGACCTGTTGTTGGTCACCACTCTAAGTTCTGCTACCACTCCACTGACTCCATCTCTCTTTCTGGCAGCTTTCTGACGCTGAACATATTGCACAACTCAATGACATATTCAATCCCAAGATGAGCATGATTATTAAACCAGTGTCGAGAGTGTGGGGCTGGAAAAAAACACAGCAGGTCAGGCAGCATCCGAGGAGCAGGAGAATTGATGTTTCGGGCGTAAGCCCTTCATTAGAATGATGGTCATTCCTGATGTCTGAAATGGTGACTCTCCTGCTTCTCGGCTGCTGCCTGACCTGCTGTGCTTTTCCAGCACCACACTCTCGAACCTGATCTCCAGCATCTACAGTCCTCACTTTCTCATAGATGATTATTAAACCAGCCTGTTTTGACCTCAATGACCTCATCAATTTCCATCCTTGCCTCCATTCTTCTGCAGCTGAAATCCTCATCCCCCCCATGCTGTCGTTATCTCTAGACCCAGACTATTCCAATTTATACCTGACTGACCTCCAGTTCTTCATAATTTTGACGTCATCCAAACCTTTGCAGTCCGGTCTTAACTCACATGAAATGTCATTTATTCATTGGTCTTGGGCTCACTGACCAACATTGGTCTCAATTAAATAAAACTTCCAATATAAAATGCTTTTCCTGGTCTTCAAATCCTTCCTTGACCTCATCCCTCTCCATCTCACAACCCCGTCCTGCTCAATAACCCTCAGAAATATCCACACTCCTCTAGTTCTGATGTGTATCTCCAGTCTTGGTCATTGCACAATCAGCAGACATTCCTTAGTGCTAGGCCTCAATCTCTGGATTTCCTTCTGTAAACTTCTGCACCTCTTTATCTCACTTCCCTTCTGTAAACTTCTGCACCTCTTTACCTCACTTTTAAGACACTCCTTAAATTCTACACATTTCATCAAATGTTTGCTCATCTATCCTACTCTATGTATCTCCATTTCATATCTAGTTTTATAATGCCCCCGTGGAGTACTCAGAGACATTTTATGATGTTAAAGTTGGTCTGTGAATACAAGTTGTATTTGTTGTTGTGAGCTCTGATGACCGTAACTTGCCTGGAGGTGCTGTACCAGATACATGCAGGTTTAGCACTTGTTGGTTTGAGAGAATTTGCTTAGAATGGTGTGCTGAAGATGTGCCATTCTCTGGCTGGAACTGTGCACTGTAGTATGGCAGAGACAGAGGGTGCATCTGTTTGAACTTGTTCCTTATGGAAGGAGATCTAGAGAAAGAGGAATGCCCTATATACTCAACAGGGGGTTGGGGGTCCACCTTATGCTTCCATCCCACAGTCCTGTGTTACAGCCAATGCTACTTTCCTGGCCTCACATTCTCCTCCTATTCCTCCTTCTGACCAAGGGGGATTCTTCATCAGATGGCCCGGCCCAATGACCCATTCCTTCTTGGTGATTCCACTTACACTTCTAAGTGTGGTTCTCAGAGAATTTTTGGGATAAACATTGCTCAGATTTTATTACAGACTTGACAAAGTGTCCCGGAAAGTTCTGAGGAAGGGTCACTCGACCCGAAACCTTAACTCTGATTTCTCGCCGCAGATGCTGCCAGACCCGCTGAGTTTTTCCAGCAATTTCTAAGTTTCTTCCTGATTTACAGCATCCGTGTTCTTTTGGTTTTTATTTGTCCCAGAAAGTGTCCTGATATGTGTCAGAGGCTATCTCCGCAGTTCCTTCATTGTGAGAATCCCTTTTGTTCATGAAGTTCATGTCAACAATGTATTTACTCCTAAACCATTGGATGCTGTTAATTGAACTGCTGGCCACTGAAATACTGTGTGGTCTTTTTATTGATGGCTAGCATGCTTGTTAAGTGGCAATCAACTGATTGACAAGCATTTGCTGTTGGTTGTTCCTATTTTAGACTTTAACAGTTTTACCCAAGATGGTGCCAGTTGAGCAAAACCAGGAATTCCCCACCTTGGTCACCTCTTTAGTACTTACAAAATTCAGCAGAAGTTACTTCCAAAACAGTGCCTTATCACACAGCCTGTGTAACACAACACTTCTGCTTTTGGAAGCATTCAATTGGCAAGTGGCCTCAGTTGTCAGTTTAAACTAGTGGTAGATTTTGGACAATAGGTTCTTTGCTCTAATGTGATTCTGCTGACTCACATAAAGAGCAGTCCCTCTTTCACCACTCTCCCAATTTGCTTCACCCTCTTGCTTTGTATCAGAGTACTTCACCCCTATGTATGTACATGTGCATGTCCTAAACCCAATGCCTGGCCAAAGTAATACAGTGGTGCCTCGGAATCCAACTTTAATTCCTTCCAGGAGGCTGTTCGGATTGCAAGACGTTCTGAAACTATTTTCCACATAAGAAATAATAGAAAGTGAATTAATTTGTTTCTGGACCCAAACAAAAACGTTTTCAAGACATTTTTAACTGCAAATACACATGGTTAAGGCAAATACGATGAGTAAATGACCTAAATATCAAGTAATAATAATAAAAGCAAGGAATAAATGTACTAACATGAAAATAACTTCATTTACCTTAGTGAAGAGTGCTAATGGTGAATGCACTTATTGGCTTCACTACTCTTCTTGGGTGCCATGGTGAATGCACAAGGGTGATAATTAAAAAAAACAGCACAAATCAAGGTGAAAACACGAGGTAAACTAGTGATGGACACACAAGAGATGCTTTCACGACTACTTCCCAGGATGAACTGAACAAACAACGTGCGACCTGAATGGTATGTGGTGTTCAGATTCTGAAAATGTGTTCGGATTTTAGGGCAAAATTTTCTCGAAATAATTTTTCGGATTCCAAGTTGTTTGAACAATAGGACATTCAGATTCCGGGGCCACCACTGTACTTGAATACTCCTGCACTTAAAGCAGTACATTGCAAATTTCCCAAAAGTAATGAGTTACTGGAACCATTAAATAGTTTTCAACCTTGTTTTCCAAATAGGAATATACAATTAAAACAGGAAAAAAAGTGCAGAGGATCAAGTGCGGCATAAATTTTTACCTGAAAGCATCGAGCGTAATTGGACGACCTAAAGTAGAAGCTGAGAGGTAAGAACACAGTATAATTAGCCAAAGAGTTCATTAAACTGAATGGTAAAATTTCAAAAGAGCAAAAACTTCTGTGTAAATCTTTGAAGCAATCTTACTTTAGGTCAAGATGGCCTCTACAGATTAGCTCATGATTATAGGACACCATCTTTGATCAAGGATTGAAGCCAACATTGGGCTTGGCTGCTCGGAGGATCACTGAGGAATGATTGACAATGTAATTGCCTGTGAGCACTCATTAAAGAGAATGGACAGCATTTTGCTGAGTAATGCTTCACTTCACAATCTATCCCAACAGCAACCAGCTGTTGCTGACAGTTTTGAATTTTTCTTAAAAGGAAATACTCCTTTTGAGAAGTTAAAATAAACCCAGCAAGTACAGCAACCTCAGAGAGAAAAGCAGTTTATTGTTGCATTCTGAAGACTCACTTTGTATTTGAAGTCATAGCTGTTTCTTCTCAGATGCTGCCAAACCCCTTGAGTTTCTCGAATACTTTCTGTTTTTAATTTCAGAACCCCAGCACTTTGCTTTTAAGTTGTCCCTGACGACTCACTAGTGATAGAATATTTTGAGAGGTCCTTGGGAGATTTTCTGGGACACTTCATCAAGATTTCACCAAATGCTACATCAACTTGGATCCTGGAAATTTTAGGACAATTCCACTTAAAAAGTAATGCACATGAATGCCTTTTCGAAGAAAGAGACTGCTTCATCTTTGGCACCTTGCTTAAGATGTCCTCACTTTGGACGAAGAATAGGAAGAAGATGTGAAGACAGGAAGTGAAATATCAGCAATAGAAAGAGACAAAAGCATGAGGTGGATTCATTCTGTCACTGTAGGACATCCTTCAGTGTGTGTGAAGCCCACATATATTGTTGCAAGAAGATTGCTTCTAAATAAGTACTTGAGCAGTAAACCTACAGATTTCCGATACTGTCTGCAGGTGATTTCAAATGATTATAAAGATCAATTAGTTGATATGGACATTGATCAGTTTTTCCTTATTAGCACAGCACTTACTTGTTTCTCCTTTTGTGTTAATTGTGACTCAGTTAGCAGGATTCTCTCCTCCGACTCATAAGGTTCAAGATCAGAAGTGACATAGTTTATAGTCCAACAGCTTTATTTGAAATCACAAGTTTTTGGAGCACTGCTCCTTCATCAGGTAGAGTGAAGAGAAGCACACAGGCTCAGAATCTATCGGCAGCGAGATCGAAAGATCATATAAATGGTGTGAGTGGATGTCGAATAATAAGTCTCCGCAGGTAATCAAAAGTGTCAGACGGTGTGAGTAAAGTGTTGACAATTGAATAGCAAGCAAAAGGATGATGCATAATTTGATTAAATGAGGCAGAGAGATAATTACCAAAAAAAATTAAAAATAAGGTGGTGCTGGAAACAAACCAAAAGGCTGGAATAACATGATAAGTTTGAGAGCCTGATGATGAGTGTCTAAGCAAAATAACAAATAATAAACTGGACAAAGTAATTAAGGTAGAGAGACCATAAGTTATCAAGATGATGGCGTCAAAACAGGGCAATAAGGATGATTTTACAGATACAGAACAGTGCAATGGGGGTCACATATAGCATGACATGAACATAATATCACAGTTGAGGCTGTCTTCATGGTCACGGAACTTGACTATCAGTTTCTGCTTGGTAATTCTGCATTGTTGTGTATCTCGGGAGTTTGCCTTGGAGGACGCTTACCCAAAAATGGGAGGCTGAATGTCCTTGACCACTGAAGTGTTCCCTTACTGGGAGGGAACATTCCTGTCTGGTGATTGTTGCATGATGTCCATTCATTCGTTGTTGTAGCACCTGCATGGTCTCACTGATATACCATGCCTCGGGGCATCCTTGCCTGCAATGTATGAGGTAGACAAAGTTACATGAGTTACATGAGTATCTGCTCTATTTGTGGTGGAATGGAGCAAAGAAACTATGCCATGTGCTTCACAGTCTTCAACATGTCATTGATGATGACCAAAATCTCGCCAAGATCATCCCCATGCCTTCAAACAACCACCAAACTTTAAACAGACCATAGTTCACAGCAAACTACCCAGTCTTCAGGACAACTTCAACTACAACACCACACAACCTTGTGACGGCAACCACTGCAAAACATGTCAGATCATCGACAGAGACACTGCCATCACACATGGGAACACCATCAACTGCATACACTGCAGGTATTCGTGTGACTCAGCCAGTGTTGTCTGCCTCATACGCTGCAGGCAAGAATGCCTGAGGAATGGTATATTGGCAAGACAATGCAGACACTGTGACAAGAGATGAATGAACACCGTGGAGGAATCACCTGAAGGGAGTGTTCCCTCCCAGTCAGAGAACGCTTCAGCGGTCAGGGACATTCAGTCTCCCATCTTTGAGTAAGTATCTTCCAAGATGGTCTTTGAAATACACAACAATACAGAATCGCCAAGCAGAAACTCAAAGCCAATTTCCGTACCTATGAAGACGGCCTCAACTGTGATCTTGGGTTCATATTGTACTACATGTGGCCCCACCGCACTGTTCTGTATCTGTAAAATCTTCCTTACTGTCCCGTTTTGACACCATTACCTTGATAAATTGTTATGATCTCTCTACCTTAATTAATTTGTACAGTTTTGGATTACTTATTCCTTTGATTAGACCCTCGGTATGTGACTCTTATACTGATCATGTTATTCCAGTCATTTGGTTTGTTTTCAGCACCACCCTATTTTTAATTTTTTGTGATTATCTCTCTGCCTCATTTAATCGGATTATAGATTAGATTAAATTAGATTACTTACAGTGTGGAAACAGGCCCTTCGGCCCAACAAGTCCACACCGCCCCGCCGAAGCGCAACCCACCCATACCCCTACATCTACCCCTTACCTAACACTACGGGCAATTTAGCATGGCCAATTCACCTGACCTGCACATCTTTGGATTGTGGGAGGAAACCGGAGCACCCGGACGAAACCCACGCAGACACGGGGAGAACGTGCAAACTCCACACAGTCAGTCGCCTGAGGCGGGAATTGAACCCAGGTCTCTGGCGCTGTGAGGCAGCAGTGCTAACCACTGTGCCACCGTGCCGCCCATTATAGGTCATCCCTTCACTTGTAATTCAGCTGTTGACACTTTACTCGCACTGTCTGGCACTTTTGATCACCTGCAGAGACTTATTATTCGACACACCACTCATACTCCATTTGTATGATCTTTTGATCTGTCTGCCTGTAAAATCTGTGTCTGTGTGCTTCTCTCTCACTTTACCTGACGAAGGAGCAGCGCTCAGAAAGCTTGTGATTTCAAATAAACCTGTTGGACTATAACCTGGTGTCGTGTGACTTCTGACTTTGTTTGCAGAAGGCTAAAAGCGCTCCCACCAGTATCCTGGTGGATACCTGCACCTCAATCCCCATCACAAAAATAGATTAGCTGGTCACTAGGAGATTGTAGCTTCATGCTGTGCTTAAATTGGTTGCCATTTTCTCTACATTACAACAGTGATTGAACTTCAAAATGCGCTTCGTTGTTTGTCAAATACTTTGAGATATCTGGTAATTGTGAAAGGAGCTGTAGAGATGAAAGTCTGTTTTCACCCATCAGCCAAAGTAACCTCCTTTGTCAGTAAAGTGTGAGTACATAATTCTTGTTGCTTTTTCATCCTAAATGATGTTTGTTTTTCATTGAACTCTTTATCAATTTAAGGAAGATATCGTATCTAAAATTACTTGCTGACCTTAGTTGTCCATTTCAGTTGCATAACCATTTGAGGTGTGACACAAGTCAGCTTTGTTAGGCTGATTAACAAGCTGTGGAACGAGATTACATTTTCAGATGTTGCACTAGTTACTTGTACGGGTGAATGGTATTCACTGGGATGAGCTTTCATTTGGCGAATGGGAATGATCATTTACTTATTTTTTTATCAATATATTTATTTCATAAGAAATGTAAAGTCCAAATTGTTCATATGGGAACAAGTGAGGCATATATAGAGATGCTGTCACCATTCTTAAAGGGCAATTCTGTCTTCACTGTTTGTCCCACCTTGCTGTACCGAATTTTTCTTCTGAAATGTGCTCGCCTGTTTTTACCCTTGTGCTACTGTGTTACTGAAGTAGTACACCTCGCTACATGATTAATCCTCAAGAAAACACAGGGCAAATTTTCTTTTCACCTTGATGTTTTATGTATTGGGTATGTTAAGTTTAAGAAAGTTTTAGCCATGAACTGATTGATAATACACATTGAAAGGAACATTTTTCTAAGTTAAAAATCACACAACACCAGGTTATAGTCCAACAGGTTTATTTGGAAGCACTAGCTTTCAGAGCGCTGCTCCTTCATCAGGTGGTGCTCCGAAAGCTAGTGCTTCCAAATAAACCTGTTGGACTATAACCTGGTGTTGTGTCACTTTTAACTTTGTACACAGCAGTCCAACACCCGCTCTTCCAAGTCATAGCATTTTTCTAGATTTCCACATTTTTTAAGTACCCAAGTATAACACTTATTAAGTTTCCTGCAATATTTCATCAGTCCATCACTGAACTGAGTATCCCTACCTCACCAATATATCTGTCCCAAGCTTTTCTATCTTTATAATCCATGAGTGAGTTGCCAGGGCATATGCCGATTTGAGAAGAATTTGGGGGAAATCTTTGCCTGAGACTTTTGTTTGCAGGAGCTGTGAGAGACTATCTAAATGCTCCACTTACAGAATGTCCTCTTCCCCCTTTACTTTCACCTATCTGGGTCAGAGTTAATCTTAGCTTTCAAAGGTGGAACAGACTGTCCTTCCTATTGTAACAGGGTTTTTTTCAAGCCATTGACTGCAGCCAATCCTACCAGTTGTACTTTTGGCTGGCAGCCTGTTGCATGAGTTCCAACATTGAAATCTGGCAACAGCCACACAGGCTTAGAGCTTTAGGGAACTATTAATGGAGATATTGCCAGAACTGGCGGAAAACAATACCCGCTTTGCAATACCACAACCTCTGTTAATGAGGATGCATTACAGTTCACTATAGTTTAGGCTTTCATTCCTCTTTTCTGGGCTTCAACTTCTAGCTGTTGAAAGATCTTTACTGTAATTTTGGCCTTTAGAATTCTCATGTATTTCAAGCCCAATCAAATCTTCAGTATATGAACCTGTTTGAGACTGGTATTGTAATATATCTATTATAACTCAAAAACCAGCAGATGGCTCATCAAATCTATCGAAAACTGTTATTTTAATATTCCCGAAGGAAATTCCAATGTTAAATATCCATACTTCCCCATAGTCCCTGTAGGTGGCACTATAATTGTATTTCCAATGTTGATATGATTACTGACCTATCTGTGTCAGACTTTGTCATATAATACAATATTGTCTTTACTTCAAAAATCACAATCACATGTTTTCAGACAGATGTTACTCCAATTACTTTTCCAGTAAAAAGTTTATAAAGTTAAAAAAAAAACAAAATTTTAAAAATTCCCAAATTACATATTTGTTAACAATAAAGTCTTTTGCACCTTGTTATATAATTTTTTTTTATTTGCAGCCCGAAAGTTAGGTCTTGGGTTTGATATTTAGCTTTGAATTATTTATTAAAATTCAGATTATGCAGTCTGAGCATGTACAGTGCATCTCATTTCTCAGGATATATTCTATACTATGCATTCAGCTGTACTGCTGGGACATTATTTTTCAGCCTTTAAGAGTCGCTATGTGACATTCTACCAGAAGATAAGTTAAAAGTAAAGGTATTAATGTGCCATTTTAAAATAATGGAGGTTGGGAGTAAGAGAGAGAAATGATTATAAACTGACTGCATGGCCATTGTAGCTGTTGTGTTCTATAGCACTCAGATAATATGTTAAGTTGAAAATAGGGAAAAGAGTGTTTGTGCTCATCTTAATTTTAGTTAATTATTTTTTAAAGAATTGAGTTTTGAAGCGAGGTTAGAGCTTTGAATTAGTCTTATGTGTTATGAAAGAAAATGTTAAACTAATCCAATTTTTGATACCACAGCAGAGATCACCTTATGAGGGGGAGATTGACAATCCTCTTGAATTTTAGTTTAGGGGTCCGTTGGGTATGCAGGTAACTGTTAAATATCAATTGACATCTGAATGGTTTCACTACAAGTAAGAACGAATTCCACCAAAGATTACATTTTGGATGAGTTTCTAATTTAGGATTTTCTAAAAATTGCATTTTCTCTTTGCTTCTGACATGCCATTGTTTTTGAGCTAGCCTCACTCTTTTGTATTTGGTTGTTGCAGGTAGAGGAATCCAGGGTGAGTTTCTACCAAGATTGAAAGTCGATATCAAAAGCAAACTTGAGAGTGTCCATGTTGTGTTACCTTTGGCTGTCGTGAGAATGCACCCCTAGACTCAAGCTGTCAATAAAAGATTCATACTTAAAAATGTGCTGCTGGAAAAGCGCAGCAGGTCAGGCAGCATTAAAGGAACAGAAGAATCGATGTTTGGGCATAAGCCCTTCTTCAGGAATGATTCCTGAAGAAGGGCTTATGCCCGAAACGTCGATTCACCTGTTCTTTTGATGCTGCCTGACCAGCTGCGCTTTTCCAGCAACACATTTTTAAGCTCTGACCTCCAGCATCTGCAGTCCTCACTTTCTCCTAATAGAAGATTCATCTTGATAAGCGAATGGTGGGCATTTCTGGCTACATGACCTGCCCAACTCCATTGTGACTGTCTCAGTGTGATGAGGATGTGTGGAAAGTCTGCATGGATGTCTGTGATTTTACACTACCAGCTAATTTTCCAGGTCTTCCATAGGCAGCTCCCCTGGATGAGCTTCTCAACGTGACACTGGTACAGTTTCAAGTCTTGCAACCCTAGAACAGAGGGCAGGATTATTGCATTATAATCTTTCATTTGGATAGGCAGACTTTACCTCCAGATTAAAGCCTGCTGAGGGTTAAATTTGGTTTGGCAACTTTTACATGTTTGTGGTACATACATAGCTCAAAGGGTTGTATGACAGAAATAAGTGAACTTACCCACTGCTGACATGGATTGAAACTTTTGGCTTGACACAGGACTTTCCTGGAGCAGGCTGGTAGATCACCTCACTTCAGTTTTCTTCATGTTGATGATAAGGTATTACATGCGTTGGAGAGCAATTCCATGCTACATCCCATTCAGCTCTGATCTGGCAGCTAGCGTAGAGTCATTAACAAATGGGAAATCATGAAGTACATCTTTGGAGACTTTAGTTTTTGCCCAGAAGTGCTAATCACTGAGCCAGCGTGCCCCCGAAGATTGAAGTCTAACTTACAGATTGTAAATCTCTTACCACATAGAGCATTAGTTAGGTCACACCGGGAGCATGGTGTGCAATTTTGGAACATACAATATAGATGGGATGTAGAACTGCTTTCTACAAATACTGTTGCAGGTACACTCTTCATACTTTTAGGATTTTAACCCAGCAAAAATGAAAGAATGGTGATGTTGTCCCAAATCAGGCTGGGGTGTCACTTGCACGAAAACCTGCTGGTGATAGTTCTTGTTCTTCTCAGGGGTGATGGAGATCATGGGTTAGAAAAGCTGCCATCAAAGGGCGGCACGGTGACACAGTGGTTAGCACCGCTGCCTCACAGCGCCAGAGACCTGGGTTCAATTCCCGCCTCAGGTGACTGACTGTGTGGAGTTTGCACGTTCTCCCCGTGTCTGCGTGGGTTTCCTCTGGGTGCTCCGGTTTCCTCCCACAGCCCAAAGATGTGCAGGCCAGGTGAATTGGCCATGCTAAATTGCCTGCAGTGTTAGGTAAGGGGTAAATGTAGGGGTATGGGTGGGTTGCGCTTCGGCGGGTCGGTGTGGACTTGTTGGGCCGAAGGGCCTGTTTCCACACTGTAAGTAATCTAAATCTAAATCTGAAGAGGCTTTAGTGAGTTGATATGTGAATTTTGCAGAATGAAGATTGTGCAGGCTGCTGCCATTGTGTGCTGGTGTGGGAGAGAGTGAATATTCCACATGGCGATGAAGTGACAAATCAAGCTGGCTTCTTTATCCTCGGTGTCGAGCTGTCTTGAGTGTTGTTGAAGTTGCAATCATCCTCTTTGGAGAGGAATGACAGAGAATGTAGTTGAATTTTAAAAAATAACAATTTCAAAAATGTTAAAGGTCAATTAGGACTATTTGTATTGGCACAAGATAATAGAATAAAGGAGAGTATAAACTGGCTGAGAAGAGAGATTCACAGAATAGAAAGAACGTTATAGAAAGGGTGGCCAGATTTTGGAAATACTTACCCAAGGAAATTGTAGCAACAAAAGCTGGAAGTAAAACTGGATGAATACTTAAACATAGTTTTGAAAATAATTTATATTCGTTGCTTTCTAGTTGAAGGCTTGAATAGATATTTAATAGAATTTCAGATTACTAAACTCAAACTTGAATTATTTTCTTGGAGTTGCAATTCTACACTTATTCTCAGGAAACATAATCACACACTTCATCACGAGAAACATTGTAGCAAATTCTTTTTCTTATTTTATCAAAAACTGATAAGATCAGATTGTCGCGACAGGATGAAATAAAGATCTAAAGTAATATGTGTTTTTTTATCAAGTAGTGTAGATCAAATGGGAGTTTGCGATTTGATGTAATATTAACTAATGTGACCTTCTCAGGATATGAATTATTATTTAATCTTCCTACCTTAATGTCACTCATTTTCTTTCTCCTTCAGCCCCATTTAAGATGATTTATTTTTACTCTCTTTCTAGTCTCCCTTTCTGACATGTGGCTACTATGTTTGTTGAAGGCACTGACAGTTCTATTCTCTAGTTAAATGTTATGAAATGCCTAAATGAACTGTTGCTGCTTTTCCTTTTTGTGTGAGGTGAACATGCCTCCTCATGATGTGGCAAAAGATTAAGAAGTTGCTGTGTTGAAGTCTGTGTGGCTACAATCTGTATTTGGCAGTCGTTGACACTAAGGGTATGTCTATTAATATACCTGAACTTGTAAAGCTTAGTGCCAAGATGTCTTTTGCATTATGATAACATTTGCAGGGGTTGGAATGTGCCAGTGAATGGAAGCTACAGCTCAGTGAGTTTAGCTGGAGAATAATTGAGCTGTAGAAACTAAGGCTCGTTCTCTGGTATGTACTAAGTTTGATCATCTCAGTAATAACGTCATAATTAGCCTCAGTAACTGTCAATGACAGAGCAGAATTCTGTGAGAGTATAATGCTGCTATTGGGTCAGGGCAAGTTTAGTTTTGAAGATGATGCATTCTTAGATGGACTGTCATTTGGAACCCTCTGCCAAAAGCTCAAACTGTGGATCTGTGATCAAATGGGAATGACCATGTGGAGGACGTTGCCAGAAAAGATGTTGGAATAGTCAAGGTGAAAAAACTGAAGCAAATGAAGTGTCATATGATGTAATGTAAATGTTATGGGTTCTAGCACAGAATCTGCACTAACAGAACCAGTACTATAGAATATAACTGGCTCAGTGAGGTAACAAAAGGTATACGGCTTTACCACTTTCTGACACTTTATGTGGTACTATCAACCCACTGATACTGCTACCAAGTGGCCAGACATCAAAGAGGGAACATATTGACCACTTCTTTCGAGCTAATTTTAAAACCATGTCAGGGAAGTACTATTTTGTGAATCTCTGGAGTATAATCATAGATTCTCTACAATGTGGAAGCAGGTCATTCAGCCCATTGAGTCCACACCGAACCTCTGAAGAACATCCCACCTATACCCACGGCCCCCTACCTTATCTCTGTAATCTTGCATTTCCCATGGCTAATCCACCTAACCCGTACATCCCTGGACAGTTTAGGCAGTTTAGCTTGGCCAATCCACCTAAGATGGACATTTTTGGACTGTGTGAGGAAACCAGAGCACCCAAAGGAAACCTGCATAGACACAGGGAGAATATGTGGAGTTCGTACAAACAGTCGTCTGAGGGTAGAATTGAACCTGGGTCCCTTACGCTGTGAGGCAGCAGTGCTAACTACTGAGCCACTGTGCCACCCCATGTAAACATGATATTTTTACTTAAAAGAAAATATATCTGCAAATATTAAAATGCATATTGTATTGGCCTATTCTAATACCAGTATAAACCAATGATTTTGAAATATATGATAGGATGAAGTCTAAATGTACACATGGTAAACAGATAAAAATAGAACACAGATTGGGAGGTTACTCTGGGTTGTTGAGGTAGGTCAAGAGTTTGTTGTTTTAGTTGCCCAATCTTACCTCCTACCTTGAACATCAGAATGGCTGAATGCGCAGATCTTAGTTTCTGTGTATGTCAACACACTACAGAGTGATGACTGAATGGCAAGTTTCAGAATCGAGCAGGGCTCCACCTTGACTTTTTGCCTGTAACACAATGTAATTTGAGAACCTAGGAAGTGAAAGAAAAACAATTATTAGAACACAGGAAGACCTTTCAACCTCTGGAACCTGCTTTCTTCAAGGCTGGTCTGTACCTCAATTCAATTTACTTTTCATAGGTCTCCATCCCTTGATACCTTTAACCAAGAAAATTCTTTTAAACTCTGCACTGGAAATTTTGGTTGTCTCGAAACCCACAAAATTTTTGGAAGTTAATATCAGACTTATAGATTATTTACTTCAAATAATAGCTAGATACAATTATAACATCCACATTGAGTATGTTACTGACATGTTACTATGATATCAAACCGTTGGCAGGGAGGGAATAGAGAAGGTGGTTATTTTAATCAAAGGTGATTATTTTAACAGCCACTAAATGAATGCAATGTTAAAGCCACATGTTTGAAAGACAGATTTAGTGTAAGAGTTTGGTTTGAATTGCTAAATACTAAAATTTCCATTTGCATAGCAGCGCTAAACCAGAAACTTGCAGGTTTGGTAAAGTGGTTATTGAGCGCAATTTTCAATGAGTGGTACATGGGAACTCCTTGAACCCCACTTCAGTTGAAGGTGTGGAGTTCCCTGGCTGGAACATAGTGGAAAATGTAGTTCAGGGACTGAGTGAGAGTATGCACAGGTTTCCATCGGCTTCACTGGAGATACTGGTGACACGGACCCAGAGGAGGAGTGATGTCCTGTAGCTGTAAAAATGAAGGACAACTCTTCAGTTGCCTCTTCCTCCTGCAGCAGCTAGTGCTTCACTGCATGTCCTCAATTACTGCTGCCATTCCTCACCGAGACTTCGTAAGATACCCATGGCTAAGTACTCCGTATCTCACGATTGCTCCTTTTAAAGGGGTCCAGAAATATGGAGTAGCACTGAATTTCTTTGGCTCACGTTCTCAGATAATATCTGGGAAAAAAAATGTTGCTTTGAATGGTGATGACATTTCAAACAAAAGCATCCGAGAAATTATTCTGTTGTTTCCCAAACCTATTTCACCGCTTCAATCACATTAAGTAGTGAGTATCCTTTTATACAAGTTGACAATAATTCTGTCAAGCAGTTAGCTGCTGTTAAAAGAGAGCATGAAAGGGGATCTTGTGTAATAGTGGTAGCACCTGTACTGCTGGGCAGAATGTCAAAGTTGAAGGTGGAGGTGGGTACTGCATGTGCTGGAGATTAGAGTCAAGATTAGAGTGGTGCTGGAAAAGCGCAGCAGGTCAGGTAACATCTGAGGAGCCTTTCCTGATGAAGGGCTATTGCCCGAAAAATCGATTTTCCTGCTCCACAGATGCTGCCTGACCTGCAGTGCTTTTCCAGCACCACTCTAATCTTGTCAAAGTTTAAGTCCCATCTGCCTCTGAGTTGTCATAAAATATCTGAACAGGTTTTTAAGGGGCAATATTTGAGGTGAAAATAGGGAGAGCTGATCGCGTGGAGATATTATTGCTTGACTGTTATTCCCGAGACTGGCTTTGAATCTTGCCATGGCAGATTATGGAATTTGCATCTAATTAAAATCTACAACTAAGAATATAATGGTGGCCATGAAGCCATTGTCGGCTGTTGGAAAAAACCCAGCGGGTTCACGAATGTCCTTTTCGGGAAGGAAACTGCCATCCTTACCTGGATGTGACTCCAGACCCACAGCAATGTGGTTGACTCTAAAGTGCCCGCTGGGATATTGGGGATGGGCATTACAGATGTGATGCCTACATCTGTACATGATTTTAAAGAAAATCAAGTAATAGTTGTGAAACGGTTGATGTTAAAGACTGTGTTAAACTCCACCCAACTGATCTCGTTTTCAGGACTTCAGTGGGAAAAGGGCAAATGGTTCAAAGGAGACTGACCTACTATCTAGATCTCAAAATCTTTGTAACAATGTCTGTCATGCAATAAACTACACCTTGTTTAAGACAAGAGTCCATTCTTATTAGACTACCCAATGGCTTTCTCTCCTACACTAGACCAAGTAGGCCCTATGATCCCAAGCCGATGGTGACAACAAATTTACCTTGTAGTGACTGAGCGTCTGACTAGTTCACACAAAATAGTGCCAGCAGTCGTCACCTGAAGATTCAAATTAGCCACATAATTACACAATGCTAGTCATCAGAAGTGATGCATCCTCTTTAATGAGTTCAAGCAGCTACTTTAAGTGACAACAGTCTGAGATTCGGGACTTCAGGCTTCAACTTTATCAATCTGGTGATTTGCTCAAAATGTGGGCAAAACCAACCTTGGAGCTTTAAACCCAGCTTGGCTGGCTTGGAGGCTTTATAAATGATCCACTTAAAATCCTCTACATTCTGGGAATTTGTTTTGTTAAACAGCAAACATATGTGAGAGGATGTTGAGATATGCAGCTCTTAAATGTACCTTAAGACAAAAGGGAAATACCTTAATGATTGGTGTTTGAACTTTAATCATGAGTATTTAGTTAATTTAGGAAAACATAGCTCTGGTGCTCTCCTCCTGAGAGTGAACCTAAGACGTTGATATCATCTAATTAATTAATGGATTTGGTAATGTAAAGATTTGAAGTATTTTGAACATTAACCTTTTTGACAGGTTAAGGTTGTGGATAAGTTGATTTCCAGGGAGGATGAGGAAATCTTGAGCATGTGATAGCTGGGCCTCTAGTTTTGACCTTTCAAAGACGATTGTCAAAATGCATTACCAATGTTTTGGGAATCAACATTGATTAAGACCTCTAAGTGGAACATCCTTATCAATAGTACACCTATGAAAACCTCAATGTCCATCACCAAGATTGTCTCAAGAACACCACTACTTGCTGAGTTGGCTGGGTGCTAAACAGCATTGATGATAGACTGTGCCTGGGGCTGGTAGTGAGGGAACCAACAAAAGGAAAATACATACTTGGTCTAGTCCTTACCTATCTACCATAGCAAATGCATCTATCCATGCTAATATTGAGTGGAGAGATCACCTCACAGTTCTTGTATAGTTGAAATCTTGCCTTCGTATTGAGAATACCCTCCATTATCTTATGTGGCACTTACTACAGGGCTGAATGGGATAGATGTTGAATGGATCAACAACTCAAGGCTGGGCATCCACGGTACTTGAATATAATCCGCAGCATCTGAATTGTATGCAAGCATAATCTGTAACTTCTTGGCTCAACTTAAGCCTCATTCCAGCATTACCACTCATCTTGGGGGCCAAGCTTAGTTCAGTAAGTAATGTACGAGGGCATACCAGGAGCAAATATTCTCAAAATAAAAAGTATTAACCTGGTGAATCTTCAACACTTGCCTGCCAAGCAGTGTAAGAAAGAGATAGACAACAAACTAAGTGATCCCACAGCTAGTGGATCAGATCTATGTCCTGCCACATTAATTATACGTGGTGGTGGAAAACTGAACAATTCAATGGAGAAGGAGGCTTACACAAAGATCTGCATCCTCAATGAAGAGAAAGCCCAGCACATCAATATAAAAGACAAGCATCTCTCACCAGAGATGCTGAGTTGAACATCTAGCTTGGCCTTTTCCTAAGCTTTCCAGCATCGTTGATGTCAGTCATGCCATTCACTGTCAAGAAACTGCTGAGGCACTGGATAATGTGAAGACTGTGGGCCCTGATAATACTCCAGCAATAGTTTTGAAGACTTGTGCTTCCGAATGTGCTGTGCCTCTATGCTAAGTTATCCCACTATGGTTATGATACTGGTGTTTATCTGGCAAAGGAGAAAATGGCCAGATATGTACCGTCTTGATTTTCACATTTCTCAACTTTATCTCTGAATTTACCTATAGCCTCATTCCTCACCATCTGGGATCTCCTACAGCTCCACATCCCACTGAGATATTTGCTATCCTCTAATTCTGGTCTCTTGAGCTTTCTCATGATCAATAATTAATCATTCATCCGTGATGTTAATCCCTTCCCAAATATTGGGCACTTTTTTTTATTGATTAGGCCCTGAACTCTGGAATTCCTTAACAAAACCTTTCTTCCTCTTTTATTTCATCTTTATCTTTTAAGACACTCTTTAAAACCCACCTCATTCACTAAGTTTCTGGTCATCTGCATGGATATCTCCTTTTTGGGGGTTTAGTATCAAACCGTTGTTTTAACCTGAGAGGGACCTTTTGAATATTTCATTACATTAAAGATACTGTATAAAAATACACATTGTCTTGAGCTTTCCAGAAGTAAATGAATCAATCCCAGAGAAGATTGTTTACCTTATTCTACCAAAGCCATCACACCTAGTTATGGCTGGAAATGCTTTACTTCAGCCTTATCTTCATATCAAGTAGGGCCTTGTGGCTACTTCATACAGTGACCCAGCTTTCTGCTGCTTTCAGAATGTAGGCGGGGTTGATTGTCTCTGATGCACCCTGCTATCATTGGCTCTAAGGTACTAATGTTTAAAAGAATTATGGGATGTGGGCTTTGTTGACTCAGCATTTATTGCCCATTCCCTAGATGTCCTTCAGAAAGTGATATGGAGCTGTCTACATGAATGTTGTACAGCAGTAGCTCAGTGCTTAGTACTGCTACCTCATGCACCAGGGACTCAAGTCTGATCCCGCCCTTGAGCGACTGTCTGTGTAGAATTTGCACATACTCCCCGGATCTGTCTGGGTTTCCTCTGGGTGCTCCGGTTTCCTCCCACAGTGCAAAGATGTGCAGGCCAGGTGGATTAGCCAATGGGAAATGCAAGATCATAGGGTTGGGCAGGTCTGGGTGGGATGCTCTTTGGAGAGCCAGTGTGGAATCGATGGGCTGAATGGTCTGTTTCCACACTGTAGGGATTCAATCATTCTATGAATTGTTGGTATCTATTTCGTTTGGAAAAACCAAAATGCTGTTGGGGAAGATCCAGGGTTTTGATCCAGCAATGTGAAGGGAATAACCATATATATTTTGTGTGTGGGACATAGAGGTGAGCATGTATGTGATGGTTCGCATGTATCTGCTGCCCCTGTCCTTCTAGATGGTGGTGGTAGTGGGTTTGGATTTGATCACATTGAATGATGGATGTAATCATTCCACAGACTGCACACAAGACACTTACAGCAGAGGTAAATATCACATAATCCCAACAAAACAGCCAGTGCACGAAGGGTCATAGCATTTATCCATAAAGAACAAAATTAAAATGCATACCGTCATTTGCAGTTGATGACAACGCTTCTTTCCGAACCATTACCTGAAATGAAGGAAAAGCTTCTGTCGTTGTATGTTTATGTCTATGGTTGCAATGATGTATCTGATTGCAATTCAGGTGATAATGTCTCTCTGTAGCTCCTTTGGTGCCATATGGGAAAACTTTTGTTGACAGTATTGAACCTTTTGCCTTCTGACTTGCTCCCCAGTGCTCAGTGTTGGCTTCGTTGTAACAAAAACTTTCGCTTTCAGATTCAATATTTCTGCTGAGGATTACTTCAAATGCATGCTGATCTGTCGCTTCTCATTAAATCTGGAAAGTTTCAAACTAAATACTTGCATCCTCAACTTTCTTCACAGGGAGTGGTGCTCCCAACAGTGTATTGGCAATGTACAGAATATTGTTTCCCTTGTTCTTATTTTATTCCAGATGTTTCTTTTTATTTGTTTATGGGACGAGAGTAATTATTAGCTACAACAGCATTTTATGCCGTTAAAAATACTTCATATTGTACCAAGGAAATAGAAATGTTCAGAAATATTATGCTGAAGAATTTCCATACAAGCCATCAAGCAATTGAATACATTGAGGAATGACAAAAAGAGGATTGAGCTATAGGGAGAGGCTGAATAGGCTGGGGCTGTTTTTCCTGGAGCTTCGGAGGCTGATGGGTGACCGTACAGGGGTTTATTATAAAATCTTGAGGAGCATGGATAGGATAAATAGACAAGGGTCTTTTTCCCCAGGGTGGGGGAGTCTCGAACTAGAGGTCATAGGTTTAGGGTAAGAGGGGAAAGATATAGAAGGGACCTAAGGGACAACGTTTTCATGCAGAGGGTGGTACATGTTTGAGATGAACTACCAGAGAAGTGGTGGAGATTGGTACAATTGTAGCATTTAAAAGGCATCTGGATGGACCTACTAAAAGGGGTTTAGAGGGATATGGGCCAAGTGCTGGCAAATGGAACTAGATTAGGTTGGGATATCTGGTCGGCATGGATGAGTTGAACCAAAGGGTCTGTCTCTGAGCTGTGTATCTCTATGACTCCATGACTCTAAGTGTTCATCTTGCTAAACATGAATTATTAAAGACCACATCAGCTAGTGCAGTGCATGTAATAAATACCAAACTAAGCAAGCTAATGTTTGCTTATGACATATGACATCCCAGACAGACCATGGATGAAGCTTGAAATTAATTTCGTCCTGCTTATTGGGGCTGACTGTATAGACGCCTCAACCATGTTTCCAACTTCTGACATGTAGGCCAGACCAGCTAAGGATTTTCCTCCCTTTTAGGGTAATGATGAACTGCTAAGTTTTAATTAAAGAAACATGGTTACAGGGTCATAAATTAGATCAGCTTCATTATTGAATTCAAATTTCACCCATTGATATGGTGGGATTTGAACCCATGACCACAGAATATATTGGCCTGGGATTTTGGATTATTTGTCCAGTGACATTACATTGCACCACCCATTATTCTTCGCCCACAATATGCCTGCAAACAAAGTAACATTTTTTGCAAACTCTTTGGAGCAATGGGAAGTGGGTTGAGGATGATGCTTTTGAATTGGCTTGTGATCGTACTCCACTGTCACTTTGTCTGCCTGAGGAGATATTGATTAAAAAGTTCATAAGCAAAGACAGTGACCAGACACGCTTCCTCTGAGTATAGCATTGTTCAGTTTGCATTAATGCTCTGGGGGCAAAGGTTGCCCTTACTGCACAGATTGCTCCAAGTCATCCCTCACTGGTATCATTTTACACTGAGACCTCATCATTGACATTGGAATGCTTCAGCACTGGAGCTGTTGTCACCAGTTGTTTGATTGCAGTGAAAGTTCCTCCTTATTCTGCGTCCCAATACTCCCATTTCGTGTCCTTAGCACTGAACATGCATGGAGATTCTGATGACAAGTTAGGCAAGAACTTGGCTAAATAGTTCACAAATCCAACAGATCATTGCACAGCTTTCACATCTATTAGTCACTCCATCTCTGCTACAGCTTTACTTTGTCAGGATCCAGCTGAAGACCTTTACGCTGTCAGCACACGTGCAGTATGCTTGACTTTGGGTATTTTCAATTCCATTTCTTTCTTATTCACTTACAGGTTCACCTGGCCTCTGATTATTAGATTCTGATTGTCATCCACAGTGACTTTTTCCATTGTATTTTCACATCTATTGACAGGGGAACCATCCCAAAAAGATTCTATTCAAGGAAGATTGGTTTCTATCTTGTGTTCCTTGCATTGACATACTTCTGGAGCATTCAAATGGCATGCATAATCACCTCTATCTCCAAAATGGTGCATCCAGTTTTACTACCAAGTAACCTTGTATTCAGGGTAGTAAAGGCTTTTTGCCTTGACAGTTTGTGGCAAAATTTCTTCGATAGTTACAAGAGGGCAGTGAGATCTCTTCAACGTTTTATTGAGATCCTTTTGGATCTATGTAAGCTCACTGTGTTCCAGTTTGTTTCATTGCTACCATGCTGCTAATCCAGTCCATAACGGTTGTCATATTCTTGATAAATCCTTTTTGTTATAACTCATCATTCTTATATTTCAGACTGGGCTCGAGAGAAGCTGAAATTCTTCTATGCACATGCTGCATTCATCCCACGCTCTCATCCACTTCCAGATGAAAGTCACCGGAAAGACATCCAAGGATAAAGAAAATGAAAGATGCTGGCTGTTACGTTGACTAGGACAGCACTTGGAAAGAGTTGGATGAGGACATACTTGAGATTAAGTGCTTTCCAAGTTTTAGGGTTGGGGGTGAAACCATTTCAAGTTTATTTTTGTGTTACTTTTCTGTGAAAGGCTCTCTATCTGTCAAGCAAGTTCAACGATGTTAGCTAGTTGGGACCATGTAGCACGTTGTATTTTGGAACTGTAGTCAAAACATGGTTAATGAAGAGCAATGCATTGCTGCAAAAGTGCATGTAACGTCAGTTTTCTCTCAGAAGCGGGACCAATGGCCTGAAACCGGAAATCTTGAAATGATGGTGCAATACTTTTGACAGTGCTGCGGTGGCTGTTAGTTAAGACAGTTCATTGGAGAAAGTTGAGTCTAACTCACATTCTGACATGGCATGAATGTACAACCACTAAATACAGCCCTGATATCTCCCAAGTCCTCCAGTGTATTGTTGAGACAGATCAGCAGTCTGAAGTCAGGAAAAACACTCATCAGACACAGACATATGGCCTTGATCTAATCACACCCTCCCATCACAACTGACATTTTGGAAGAGTTTCAAACAGGTTTCAGTATTTTTGATTCAAAAGTACTGCCAGCACAAGCTCTGTGATGTACCGTTCCTAATCTGCAAGGAACAGGGATCCACCTACACAACAGGATCATATGTCACGCACTGTATCACCTCCAGATGCACAGTCATGTATCATAATAACCCAGCACAATGAACTAACACATGTCATGATAATAGATGGATATTTAATTTCCTTTCCTGCAACAATAACTCTTGAGAAAATGCTCATTATCAATCTGACCTGCAAACTGCCCCGGGGTACAATCAGCCAACATTTTCCTTCAGGTGATTAGAGCATATGATGGCAAACTAGAAACTTAAATATTTCTTTGAATTCAGGCAAGTGCTTTGAGTTTTGGACATGGCGTGGGAAACTGAGATTTCTTTTCAGAGAAGGTTGAGCAAAAATTAGCAAAATTGTATCGACTGAACTAAAATTCAAAGGCTAAGCTTTGGGAAACCTGGGAGTGTGTTTCTCTCAGTTCCTCAACAACTACATTTAAATGGTCTTAAATCATGTGGAGAGCTCCACAAATTTATAATAGATTCTTTGAGGAGTTGAATCACCCTACTGGGAGTATAAAATTTGAGATTATCCTTAAAGCAACATCCTTTATGCTATTGCACTTAAGGAAGCATGGATTAGCGACTCAGGTCAAACCATGGCAATCAGGGATAGAAAAGCTTTGAATTTTGGAAATTTGATTGCAACTTATTAATAAGAAAGCAGAGGCCTAAATATTAGCCTAGATTTTGTGGTTAGTGGGGAAGGAACAATGCTTGTTATTCATTAAGGCCTGTGAGTGTGGACTTGCTGACGTTGGGCATCTCACCCAGCATGACAGTGCCCAAGAGCATCTGTGGCATGATGAGCAGGGCAAGAAAACACACTGATAGCAGATTGAAGGACTTTGCTTCACTTGCCTCAGCCCTTTTGTGAACCAGACAGCTTTAGAAACTGGTGAAAGATGACCAAGCATTAAATGATAAAGCGGGAGAAATAAAATATACTGTGGCAGTAAACTAGCAAGAGGTATAAAAAAGCAAGTGTAAAAACTGGGCAGGGTTTTAACTAACTTGCCTGCCGCGGGGGTGTGGGGGGTGAGGGGGGCGGTGCACTGCAGTTTTGTGTGGTCATGGTGGGATTGGGTAAATATGTTGGTGATGGGGAAATGCTGCCAACAGCAGCTTGGGAACCAGTTGCCTAGTGAAATGGGCTTTACCATGGCAGGTTAACTCGGAAGGTATTACCAATCTGATTTCATGTTGCCATTTGACCATAGAGTGTAGTCATGATAACAACTGGCAGTTATCAATCTCTATTTATAGACACCCTAATCTGGTGAGAATGGCTGTATTCTTCATTGGTTCTTCAGGTTTCAAGATAACCAAGAACCGAAGCAAGACCTGGGAAATATGGCTCCATGTGGTAGACTGCTCTGGAAGGTTAGATTGCATGGAATCCATGAGCTGGCAAATTGGATACTCAATTAGCTTAATGGTAGGAAGTAGAGGGTAATAGTGGAAGGATGCTTGTTGAACTGGAGTGTCTCAGTGGTTGGTGCTGGGCCTATTGCTGTTTGTTATCCATATTAATGATTTGAATGAGAATGTATAAGGCATGATTAGTAAGTTTGCAGATGACACTAAAATAGGCGGTATCGTGGACAATGAGGAAGGCTATCAGAAATTGCAGCAGGACCTTGATCAGCTGGGGAAGTGGGCTGAGAAATGACAAAGGAGTTTAATGTGAATAAGTGTGAGGTCTTGCACTTTGGAGAGTCAAATCAAGGTAGGAGTTTCATGGTGAATGGAAGGGCCTTAAGGAGTGTAATGGAACAGAGGGACCTTGGAGTTCAGGTTCACAGTTCTCTGAAAGTAGAGTCACAGGTAGACAGTGCAGTGAAGAAGGCTTTTGGCACACTGGCCTTCATCAGTCAGGGAACTCAGTATAGAAGTTGGGAAGTTATGTTGCAGTTGTACAGGACGTTGGTGAGGCTGCACTTGGAGTATTGTGTTCAGTTTTGGGTCACCTTGGTATAAGAAGGCTGTTATTAAACTAGAAAAAGTGCAGAAGAAATTTACAAGAATGTTGCCAGGACTCAATGGTCTGAGTTATAGGAAGAGGTTGGACAAGTGAGGATGGTTTTTTTTAGAGCATAGGAGATTGAGGGTGGATTTTAAGGATGTGTATAAGATCATGAGAAGCATGGATAGTGTGAATGCATTCAGTCTTTTGCCCAGGATTGGGGAATCGAGTACTAGAGGGCATCAGTTTAAGGCTAGAGGGGAAAGACTAAAAGGGAACCTGAGGGACAACTTTTTTACACAGAGGGTGGTACGAATATGGAATGTGCTGCCAGTGGAAGTGATTGAGGAGGGTACGTTAACAACATTTAAAAGGTCTTTGGACAAATGCATGGATAGGAAAGGATTAAAGTGCAGGTTTACCATGGCAGGTTAACTCAGAAGGTATTAACAACCTGATTTCATGTTGACATTTGACCATAGAGTGTAGACATGATAACAACCAGCAGTTACCAATCTCTATTTATAGACACCCTAATCTGGTGAGAATGGCTGCATTCTTCATTAGACCAAGTGCAGGGAAATAGGGTTAGTGTGGAGGGACATTTTGGTCAGGCCAAAGGGCCTGTCTCCGTGATGCAAAACTCTATGACTCTATGAAATCTGACCCGAGTTCTCTGATTTTTCCCTGGTGGTCCTGCTGAAGGTTTGGAGAAGGGAATTCATACGCCAGTTTTGTTTACCTACGGATGGAAGGAAGGGATCAGTTTTGCAAGTGGATTTCGCTGTACTCAGCAGCAAGTATGTCCCTTTGAACTTGGATTCAGTCCTGCAAGTGGTTCCATGGCCCCAAAGAGTGCCATTCCAATTTCAAATACCCAACCCAGTACTCTGACTTCTCCAGTGTCTTCCTCCAAGCCACTCCTCAGACCAACACTCCAAGCAGTTCCACTCTCCTGAGTGGCAAATTCTTGTTTTTCATATCAATCTGAGTGCATACTCAAACCAGCTGTCATACTCAGCATCCACAAATGTTATTATTCCATCTGCCCTGCACAACCTGAATCTCACATATGACTCTTTGCCTTCTCTACTTGTAGAAGAAGAGAGAATCAGTGCCCTATCAGAGCCTGACCCTGGTCACTGTGGCGTTGGAAATCAGGAGGGGAACTGCTGGAGCAAGATGGGCATCCAAGATACTTGGTCATAGAATTAGTATTATTACTGTCTCTGACATATAACAATTCCCAAAGTCTATTTGCTGTCAGCACTAACTGAAGCTTAAACATTTCCACAAAGATGAGGCAGGTTATCCAGCCAGTTTTCTTGAAATATTGAAACAATGGTTCCTCAGAAAGCTCAGCTTCTCTCCCTCTTTCATTTTTTTTATGCCTTTTTTAAAAACTTTCCCAATCCTCTGTCTTATCTTTAATCTTTCCCACATTTTTTTTTTGTTTTCTCTTCCAATTTCATGCTATCCATAAATATCTACAGAAAAGGAACAAGAGTTGGCAATTTGACCCTTTTCAGCCTGCACAGCCATTCAATAGGATCGTGGCTGATCGGACATTAACATTCCTGCTGACCTCTCTTAATCTCTCATCCCCTTGGTAATCAAGAATCTATCTATTTCTGCCTTAAAAATATCTAAAGATCCTGCATCCACTGCCATTTGAAGAAGGGAATCCCAAAGACTCTCAACCCTCCGAGAGAAAATAATTCCTCATCTCTGTCTTATTTTTAATTGTAGATTGTCCTACAAGAGGAAACATGCTTTAAACATCCATCCTGTAAAGTCCCCTCAGGATTTTGTTCGTGTCAATTAAGTCACCTCTGACTCTTCTAAACTCCTGAGGATGCAGGCCTATCCTGTCTAGCCTTTCCTTGTAAGGCAATCGACTCATTCCATGGATTAGTCTCGTAAACCTTCTCTGAACTGCTTCCAGTGTTTAACAACCTTCTCGAAGCATGGTTACCAGTACTGGACACAGTACTCCGGATGAAGTCTCAATAATGCTCTGTATAATTGAAGCATAACCTCCCGTGACTTGCATTGAATTACCCTTGCAGTAAAATATAGCATCTTATTAGATTTCCTGATTACTTGCTGTACCAACCTTCTGCAAGTATTCCATTAGGACACTCCGATCTCTCTGCATCTCAGAGTTTTTTCAACCTCTCACCATTTGGATAATGGAAAAATTCACATTGTCCCACATTGCCAGATCTTTGCTCACTCACTTAACCTATTTATTTTCCTTTGTAGGGCAGCACAGTGGCTCAGTGGTTAACACTGCGGCCTCACAGCACCAGGGCCCAGGGTTTGATTTTAGCCTTGGGCTACTGTCTGTGGAGTTTCCACATTCTCCCTGTGTTTGTGTGGGTTTCCTCGAGGTGCTCTGGTTTCCTCCCACAATCCAAAAAGATGTGCAGGTCTGGTGAATTGGCCATACTAAATTGCCCATAGTGTTCAGGGATGTGTAGGTTGAGGTAAATGTCGAGTAATGGGGAATGGGTTTGGGTGGGATACTCTTCGGAAGGTTGATGTGGACTTGTGGGCTGAAGGGCCTGTTTTCACACTGTAGAGATTCTATTCTGTTCTACACCTTATGACCTATTCACAACTCAGTTTCCTACATATCTTGATGTAATCAACAGATTTAGCTTCACTACTTTCAATCCCTTCATCCAAATCATATATGTAAATTGAAATGATTTGATGTCCCAGCACTGACTCCTATAGTACACCACTTGTGACATCCAGCCAAGCTGAAATGACCCATTTATTTCTACTCTCTGCTTCCTGTTATCCAGTCCATCTTCTATCCAAGCCAATATGTTTCCTACTACTTATGTGCTTTAGCTTTCCAAATCTGGAAATCTAAGTACAATCTGTTATTAACACACAAGTTACTTCTTCAAGTAACTCAAATGAATTAATTAAGCAAGATTTCTCTTTGGTAAAACCATGTTGGCTCTGCCTGATTTTCTTAAATTTGTCCAAATGCTCCTGTTATAACATCTTTAATTACAGCTTCTAACATTTTCCCTCTGACCGATGTCGAGCTAACTGCCCGGTAATTTCCTGCTTTCTGCCTTCCTCCCTTTTTCAGTAAAAGAATTGCATTAATTATTTTCCAATGTAAAGGAACCTTCCCTAAGTTTAAAAAAAAAATTAAAGCCAATGCATCAACAACCTCACTAGCTACTTCTTTGAAGACTCTAGGATGAAATTCACCACGATCTGGGAAATTGTCAATTTGCAGTACCAACAATTTACTCAGTGCTACTTCTGTTTTCACTGGAGCATAGGAGGTTGAGAGCTGACCTTATAGAAGTTTATAAAACAATGAGGGGTATGGAAAGAGTTAATGGTAGGTGTCTTTTCCTGAGCATGGAGGATTTCAAGACTCGGGGGTACATCTTTAAGGTGAGGAAGAGAGATTTTAAAAAAAGACATAAGGGGCAATTTTTTTACACATAGAATGGCTCCCATGTGAAATGAACTTCCTGAGGCAGTAGTGGATGTGGGTATGATTACAATGTTGAAAGACATTTGGACAAGTACACGAATAGGAAAGGTTTAGAGGAATATGGGCCAGGAGCAGGCAGATTAGATTCCTTACAGTGTGGAAACAGGCCCTTCGGCCCAACAAGTCCACACCGACCCTCCGAAGAGTAACCCACCCAGAGCCATTTCCCTCTGACTAATGCACCTAACACGCTGGGCAATTTAGCATGGCCAATTCACCTGACCTGCACATCTTTGGACTGTGGGAAGAAACAGGAGCAAACCCACGCAGACACAGGGAGAACGTGCAAACTCCACACAGTCGCCCGAGGCTGGAACCCTGGTGCTGTGAGGCAGCAGTGCTAACCACTGAGCCACCGTGCTGCCCGAACTAGTTGAGGCAGGTCAAACTAGTTTAGTTTGGGATTATGTTCTCCATGGACTGGTTGAACTGAAGGGTCTGTTTCCATGCTGTCGGTCTCTTGTACGGTATGTAATTTTCTTGAATTCCTCCCTCCTTTCAATTGCTGATTTACAGTCATTTCGAGGAAGTGTGTTGCATTGCTAAGACCTTGTGAAATGGGAAATTTAAAATGGTAATTTCTCACAAAGAATGTAATATTCTTTGCGCACAGTGAATAGACTTGTTTCAACTCTGTCCTGGTGTGGGTGTAGTGGCTCGCTCGACTCCTGGAGTTAATATATCTGCCATGCTTCATCAGCCTTTCAATATCCTGATTCATCCCAGGCTCGTTCACAGATTCACACACTGGCTGTCTTGTGCATTCAACACCTATGTGTCCTTGGTACAACATGGATATTTTATCTTGGAGTAATGCTTTTGGTATTTGGACTTGTTTGCTCTTAAAAATAACATCATGATTTACAAGGTTTCAATCTGTGTGGCCAGAATGCACAAATCTTCTCAAGTACTTCTTTAATGCTGTCAAGTCATCCCTGTCTATTGATTGTTTCCAACCCTTGTAGTTGCTCATCTTTGGTATTTGCGGATTACAACTGTTTACATTGGCTCTGACCAAATCTTGGGAACATCTTCAACTTTATATGGTCTTGAGCATCAACGTGTAAATCAAGAGGAATTTCTTGTCTTTTTTGTTGTTTTTATTTGTAAGATGTGGGTGTTAACGGCTGGGTCAGCATTAATTCCAATCCCTAATTGTCAAGATTACATATTTTAATTTTTCTTTATTTTGGATTGTGTACCAAAATAGGAAAAAGGATATTGTTTTAAACCAAGGACTATGGGAGAATTGCTGCACTGAAATATGTCACTGAAACTCATTGTGAGTTGTTACTTTGCTCAAGTAATGGTGAATGATGTCCAAAACCCCATAATATCATAGGTGTTTGCAGAGCAAGCTTTGTCAGAGATAAATTGCTAATTGGTTTGTGTGATTGTGACCAGTTAGGAATCAACAGAATGATGCTAACTCTCTGATTGGTTCCTGGATGGGTGAACAGAGATATGTGAATGAGGCAGAGGGAGAAATTGCAACAGAGGAAGTCTCTCTCTGTCTGTCTCTCTCTCTCTCTCTCTCTTTATGTGTCTCTTTCACTGTCTGTCTCTCTGACTGTCTGTTTCTCTCTGTTTGTCTGTCTCTTTCTCTGTGTCTCTCTGTGTGTCAGTCTGTCTCTCTCTGTCTGCCTCTCTTTGTCTCTGTCTCTCTCTCTCTCTCTCTCTGTCTGTCTCTCTCTCTATCACTCCTGCTCTCTCTCTATCACTCCTACACTCTGTATCATTCCTGCTCTCTGTCTGTCTCTTTCTCTCTACATCACTCCTGCTCTCTCTCTCTCTCTATTACTCCTGCTCTCACTCTCTGCAATGCAGTAACCAAACCTTAGAGAGCTAGCTACTCTTTTACATTTGCAATAAGTTGTTGCCTAATCTGTGATGGAAAAACTGAAATTAGGTGCCAATTTCCCTGTATGTGGTAAAGAGCTAAAGGAAAGTGGGAAGAAAAACTTGGGAGTCCCAAAGGACATCTTGTTGAATCCTGGTGACATTGAACTGTTACTCCCTAATATGTTTTACTCCACCCACAACATCCATATTTATTAGTTTTGTTTGTGTCTGTCTCTATATGTAATGCTTCAGAAGGAGTATTAGAGTTTCAGCTGTAGAAGCATGTGTTCCTGGTTTTATTTGCTTGGTGCTAGAATTAGAGTCATAGAGTCATAGAGATGTACAGCACGGAAACAGACCCTTCAGTCCAACTCGTCCATGCTGACCAGATATCCCAACCTGATCTAGTCCCACCAGCCAGCACCTGGCCCATATCCCTCCAAACCCTTCATATACTCATCCAGATGTCTTTTAAATGTTGCAATTTTACCACCACTTCCTCTGGCAGCTCATTCCATACACATACCACCCTCTGTGTGAAAAAGTTGCCCCTTAGGCCTCTCTTATATCTTTCCCCTCTCACCCTAAACCTATGCCCTCTAGTTCTGGACTCCTCCACACCAGGGAAAAGACTTCGCCTATTTATCCTATTCATGCCCCTCATAATTTTATAAACCTCCATAAGGTCACCCCTCAGCCTCTGAGGCTCCAGAGAAAACAACCCTAGCCTATTCAAACTCGCCAAATCCTCCAACCCTGGCAACATCCTTGTAAATCTTTTCTGAACCCTTTCAAGTTTTACAACATCTTTCCGATAGGAAGGAGACCAGAATTGCACGCAATATTCCAACAGTGGCCTAACCAATGTCCTGTACAGCTGCAACATGACCTCCCAACTCCTGTACTCAATACTCTGACCAATAAAGGAAAGCATACTAAACGCCTTCTTCACTATCCTATTTATCTGTGACTCCATTTTCAAGAGCTATGAACCTGCACTGCAAGGTCTCTGTTCAGCAGTGCTCCCTAGGACCTTATTTCTCGGTAATAAATAGTGGTTTCTTGTTAAGTGTAGAAATCTGGCCAGTGCTTTTTTTTGACTTGATTTCACCAGGCAGGAAGATTGGATACTTTGAGTAAACCACTAACATTGTGATGACTACAGGAGTATTAAGTACTAACCCCAGAAGCTGGAAAATCAGCACACTTTCCCAAGTGGGCCATAACACAGTTAAAAGTGATATGGGTCTGGAGTCACTTGTTGCTGAAACCAGGTTTTCTTCTCTAAAGGATATCATTTGGTTTTTACAAAAAGTTAGCAGTGGTTACATGGTCCAGCTTTTTATCCCAGATTTTTATTGAATTCAAAATTGCACCAAGCTGTGGTGGAATTTGATCTCATGTCCCCAATAGATTAGCCTGGGGCTCTGGGTTACACATTCAGTCACATCACTGCTTCCCCTATGGGTTAGGTACTCTGTTTAGTGTATCAGACCTAACCAAACCAATATCTGTACTATATTTCATTTCAAAGTTATATCTGGAAGATTGTCAATTTATTCAATTGTGTCAGCGTGGACTATTCTGCCATAATTAGTGTGGTTTGAACCTCGCGAATTGTGACTCAACTGAGAGCAGGACCTTTTGTATCTACCAGGTATAGGATTTCAGGAAGCCCAGGGTGGGGGAGCCCAAAACTAGAGGGCACAGGTTTAAGGAGAGAGGGGAAAGATTTAAAAGGGACCAAAGGGGCAACCTTTTCATGCAGAGGGTGGTGCATGTATGGAATGAGCTGCGAGAGGAAGTGGTGGAGGCTGGTACAATTACAACATTTAAAAGGCCTCTGGATGGGTACATGAATAGAAAGGGTTGGATATGGGCCAAACGCTGGCAAATGGGACTAGATTAATTTAGGATAACTGGTCAACATGAATGAGTTGGATCGAAGGGTCTTTTTCTGTGCTGTACATCTCTATGAGCTTATACATTGGTACTACAATGAGATTCTGCCATTGCACAGTATTGGAGAGTAGTTGTACTCTTTGAAACATTCTCATAGGTTGTAAATTGAATGACTCCTTGCTGAGACACATGTCTCAGTCACCGTGATATTGTGTTGACACATTCACATTAGTTTTTAGGGTGCATTGTCTTGCCTTTTCAGGACATACAATTGATGGTCATAAAAGCTTCTTATCATGTTATAACATGGTGCATGAAGTGAACAATATGTAAAGCTTAATCATCTTCTGAAATTTGCATTTCACTTGGTTGACTCTGTACCTCACTGACCTGTTTGTGCACTTTCTTCACCCTCTCCTTGCTAGCATGGTTGTGATGTTATATTGTCAGTTACCTGCGCTTTTTTTCTGGAGACTGTCCTGGCCCTTGGAACCAGATTTCCTTTACATGTATGCTCAAACTCTCTTAATGCCCCATGTTTTACAGAGATCAAAAAAAACTGGATGGCTTTCGGTTAGTTGTGATAACCCACGTCTGTTACAGGTTTTGTTTGTTTGTGTGCTTTTGCTGATTACAGTGATAACATTGACTGGACTTAAAATTGTAATTGTTGGTGTCATTGCCACTGTAGTTTCATACTTGCAGCCATCCATAAGTAATCCAGCATTCAATTTGTCCTTTTTTTAGTCCAAAACATCCTTCCTAAAAGTTTTAACTAGTATGGAGACAATGACTAACTTAATGAGCCTCTCTGACAATTCCTCTTTGGAAAAGTTGCCTTTGTGCCCTTTGCTACAGCTTCTTCTCCCAAGCCAATTATTGCCTGTATGATTCTACTCATGTGGAAGTTAATTCTTTCTTGTGGTTGGCCGTTGAAAACTTTCCTGATCCTTTCTGTATTTTTTTTTGATTTTCCATGGTAAAACAAGCTGTTAGTTTTGTGGAACCCCTTCTTGTCAATGGCAAGCAAAGCTTTTAGAGCTCTTTCCCTGGGATTACCTATCGTCTGGTAAACAGAACTGTATATATTGGTTGAGCAGTTGTAATTCAGAAAGGGAGTCACTGGCCATCAAATGCATAATGAGGTTTCCATTATCAATGATTCGGCCTTCAAAACATTTCACTGCACCATTTTAAGCTGTGTATGCTAATTTTGTATCACTGTAAATTGGAACTGTTACTCCCTTAACAGCTGTTGTTCCATCAGACCATTCTTTATTCATTCAGGGGATGTAACTGGGCCAGCATTTATTGCCCATCCCCAGTTGCCTTTGTTATGAGAGACTCTAAATTGTCAGGAAGAGCTTTCTAGCCTTCCAACTTTCTGGTTTGCACTCTGCTGTCCTTGTGTACCAGCTCAAGAGTGCAGTTCAACCTTCTATTTTAAACTGGGGAAATCTTTGAAATTTATTTTCCTTTAAAAGAACTTGCATTCTAATCATAAGTAAAGTAGTTTTGTTTTCCAGCTGGTTAATGTCCTATCCATGATCTGTACAGCTGTACTGTACTCTCAGAAACTGCTGCTGCTTAAAAGCAATAAACTTGCCCTTTGTCAGAACTCTTTGTTGTCCAAAGCTGTTAACTAGTTGATCTTCAATCAGCTTTCCAACTATCTCCCACTCTCATTTTACAAATGGCTTCCATTGCTGCCATGGTGTGAGTTTACCTGTAATAGAGTGATTTGTGTGATGCTTATGTTATCTCCCATTACTCAAACAGGGTCTGAATATTGAAAAGTCGAACAGACATTTATGATGACCAATTATTATGTATGAACATTGCATTTCTCAAGCACACATGTGCCTGGGTTAACATTAAGCTCTTGAAGCAGAGGAGCTCATTTCCAGTAGCATGTCAGAGTGACTGGAGGTAAGATGAAATATGAAACTGTTATACCCTCAGATCATGTGCTATGATGCAGTGATGTTATGAGAATTTCTGTGAAAGGCACACTGACCATGAGACATAACACAACAGCTAATGTGTGAGAAATAGTGATCTCAATGAACAAGTGTTATTAGTACTAGTTACTCTGATAGCTCATTGGATGACTAGGAATTAATGTCTTAAAGTGTAACACATTTAATTGGTGATATCATAATTTAAAAACCATAACTTCCAATGCTAAAGAGGAGGCAATGATTATTTTTAGTGAGATCCATGTTTTATTGTTGTTATGTATTTTTATAGGTTACATCTGACTCAGAGGTTACTTTTTCATCTCTCCCAAACTACTAATTTCTTCCAATATTCGAAATTCAGGGTTTCTTGAGCCTCAGCCATTGTAAGAATGGTATCAATGGACAAAATTCAGTTAGTTTATTGCGACCTACCAGCAGACTGGATGGACTCTCCCATGTGATGACTGAGCAGCCTAAAAGATGAAGTACTGGATTGAATGTGACACTTTGCCTGTGACTCAGGAGCAAATAAATGAGAGCAGAGTCTGTCCTCGGGGTACTTGAACAGAGAAACATGGACAAGACAACAGCTGATCATTCTGTACTGGAGTGAGGACTACGTTTGAAAGGTCACTATTTGGAAATGCATTAAAAAGTTACTAGTGTGGAGCAGATGATCATCAGCTTCACCCACAGGATTGTCTAAAGGCAGGAGAACACCTCCTTCTTTGGCAATTAAATTACTTTTTATATTTTATTGGTACCAGGACAGCCAAGCAGCTGTCCGATATACAGTTGCTAGCCGTGTTGCTTTCTGTAAGAGTTGAAGTACTAAGAAATGATTTTAATCTAATACTCAACCTGAAAATGGACAACACTTGGTTAATAAGTACCGATGAGCTAAACCAACTGTCGAGAATAAGATTTGATCTTTCAATCCCCTTGAGTTCTGATCCCCTGACCTATGGAACTATTGTACCAGCTGTTCCTCTTCATTGTGTATTAGAGGAGAAGCACAAGGGCTTTTTAATATTTTGCTGTACCAAAGGAAGTATTTTGGACAAAGGAAATTTTCTTGCCATTTGCATGTTTTGTAACTTCAAAATCTACTTAAGGAATCAATTTAATGTAAGCTTCACTGACTATTTGCCAAACAGCAGATAATAATAAAAAAAGCCTGGTGGTGTAGTCTTGCTGGATCTGTTGGTAAATACACTGTTCAATACATCAGTGACCCACAGACTTGGGAAGAGAAAGGCCATCCATGATAGCTGTGATGAGGCTTCACTCAGTGATGCCTGCTAGAAAAGTAGGCACATCTGGGCATCGGATTTAAAAAAAAGATTCAGCTTAACTTTGACAAAAAAAAGCCCAGCATTGATTCTTAATGGTGAGATACGACCTGCCCAATCCCCTTTAACTCCATTTGAGGAACTGACATCCCAAGTAGTTTGTAGAACCTCCCCCCTCCACCATTGATGTATAATAGATATGCAAAGTGTGTTTGGAAAAGAGCCGTATACAAGCTTACCAGTCACACTCAGCATTCAGGGTAAAGGCCAGGCATGGACAAGGGATTAACCAATTGAGAAAAATATTGTATTTGTTAGAAGGGTTTTGTTAGGTGGGTTTAGGACAGGTTTGGGTTGAGTGGACATCTACTGAGTGGAGTTCCCTAGGGATTGCTGTTAAGATCACTACAGTCTGCTGTATGTATGCGGTAGTTAAGCTTGCTGTAAACTGGGACGTTAGAGAGAGAGTTGTACAAAATTAAACATGTGAGCAAATCAATGGCAGATGAAATTTAATGCAAAGAAACAAGAAGCATTTGACATCTATGGGACAATTAACAATGTTTACCTCATGACTGATATTGAACTTGTTAAGGTTGAAGTGGCAAAAAATCCAGTGGTTTTGTCAGACTTGACACTAAAAGCATGTACGTAGTGCATTGATCAACCTTGTTGAATATAAGTCTGAGGATTCAACTGTAGACTGCGCTAGTGACAACGTCTGGATTACCACATCCAGGGGTGATGGATGATACACTTCAAAAGTCTTTAAAGAAATGGAAGTGGTGGGGTCATGGGACTGATTCCTGGCATTTGGAAAACTTCTCCTGAGCTGTGTTCCCACAAAGTGGGTGCACTGATAATCTTAGGGATATTATTGGTGGTAGTAGTGGTGAGATCGATTTGATTTGATAAATGTTATTGGTGTCTTCATTGTATTATGGTTGGGGGTTGATCAATTGAATACCTTGAAAACACATGAAGGGGGACCTCTGGAATGTTAGTTATGGAGGAGCAGACATCCATCACGGAGTCAAAAGATTAACTTAGCGGTCAGTGAAAAATTGATGTTAGATTTCCTACTTCACCATATGACTTCAGTATCAATTAACAAGAAATCCGGTATCACATCACTGGATTAAAGCAGTTTCCAATTAGGATTAGTTCCATGGTTCAATGTTTCCAGGATTCAAAGATTAGCATTTTGCAGCTCATCTCAGACCTGATGCTCTTTGTGTGTGTAGTTCTTCATCAGATGATATAAATAGTCCTGTAATCTATTGATAGAAAGCCTAGTGACAACAAAATGGTTTAAAATAAATTGAATGACGAAGACAAATGGGTGATTTTTCCCTCCTTGAAGGTGATGAGAAGTGGAAACAATGAGGCAGGTTGGATAGAAAGCAAAACATACCCCCTTTTGCCATGTCACTAACGAAGCTCGGGCATGTTAATCCTAACTTGCTTGCCCCACACATTTTAAAAAGAAAAACGTGGGACAATTCCATCCAAAACCATGCAACATTTACAGACTTTCAGTAAGTAAAACAACATTAAAGATTTACAAAATAACATCTTAAATTATGGCTTGCTGAAAGGGCTATAATTTTATCAATTAAGGTTATAGCAGTTTAACAATATAGAATACACAAATCTGTTCTGCACAGCTTTGGCCCTCGATATCACAGGAAGAACTGCTTTTCATTAATTTAGAACTGTTCAGCTTAAAGTGGAGAAAAATCAATGAGCTTTTCCAGTGACATTACTGATGTTCCCACAGCATCAAAGCAGAGGTGTTTTCATTGAATTTATTTGAATTAATCCAAGTAAACAATTTCAACAAATGAAAACAGGAAAGAGTACTGTCCATTCAAATATATTTGTGGAGGGATTCTATTTTGAGATTCTACATAAGGGTGTTTGTCAGAAGCTTATCTCCCATGATGCACAAGCAGCCTGTCCACCCTCACAACCCAGCAACTGGATAAGCTATGGGGAAACCTCAACAGCTATATTTGTTTTAAGGTGGTCCAAAACGAGCAGGGAAGTAAGATAACTCAAAAAGACCTTTTTAATTTCAGAGTTGGTTTAATTCAGCTTTGTGCAATTTATGATCTTTCCAAAGATATGTGAAGATGTTAAAAATGATGGACTCGTACTTCTACACAAATTAAACAAAGCTTCCTCCATGTGGCATTAAGACATTTATTCATAAATTGTGCATATTTATCATTGGTTTCTTGGTGCACCAATTGCTGACACACATTGGCTTTCAGCAGTTAAATACAACGTGTTAGAACCATACAATATAAGTTCTTTTTTGCAAGTTTTCAGCTCTGACAATGATGAAGAAAATAATCCTAATCCTGGAGCCACTCTGACTTGAGAGGAAGCCTTGCAATTGCAAAATACATGTTACAAACTGAAATAAAAGGCAATGGCTGAAGAAAACGATATCCCAAGGACATTATTAGAGCTGAGAAAGTCATAATTATCCAACAGTATTGAGCAGACTGGTACTCTTTCCTAAAAGAAACTGAAAAACCTGAAGGAAAACCTAATATCAGTCTTTAACAATATGAATGAGTTTGATAAGGTAGAGATGGATAGAGAATTGGGGAGCCCAAAACTAAATTATATAAATCCAATGAGGGATTCAGGAAAAATGTCATTAGCTAGTTAATGTACAGAACTTGCCATCACATGAGATATTTGAGGTAAATAGCCAAAATCAATTGAAGGAGAAGTTAGATAAGTACATGAAGAAGAAAGCACTGGAAAGATGAGCTAGAAGATTAACTAGATAAAGTAGTGAGGGAGGAGCTTTAATAAAACATAGACTGGATAAATATACAGGACAGAATCAAGAAAATGCAATTGTATCTAACACTAACCCTAGGTTAGTAAGCTTAGAGGATGATACATCAAATTAAAAATGATGTGAGTTCTTTACATGAGCACCTCAGAAAGACGTTAATCCCCGAAAACAGAGGTGTCCACAAGGGCAGTTGGAACAGTGGGAGAGGAATAGAGTGATCCTGGTGGCAGCAGTAGGAGTGAACCTGTAAAGCCTGGGAAGTGAGGCCTGAATCGAGCTCAGTTAGTGCAGACTGAACCTGATAAAGCCTGAGGAGTGAGGTCTGGATTGAGCTCAGTTAGTACAGACTGAACCTGATAAAGCCGGAGGAGCAGGGCCTGGATTGAGCTCAGTTAGTACAGACTGAACCTGATAAAGCCTGATGAGTGAGGCCTGGATTGTGCTCAGTTAGTACAGACTGAACCTGATAAAGCCTGAGGACTGAGGTTCGTATCGAGCTCAGTTACTACAGACTGAACCTGATAAAGCCTGAGGAGTGAGGCTCGGATCGAGCTCAGTT
>NC_057725.1:54886414-55073145 GCF_004010195.1 Chiloscyllium plagiosum | reverse complement strand
TATTGTTCATTAGGAATAGCGAGTGAGAAATCAGATTTTGGTGAGTAGTGAGTAAGGCTGTTTCCTAGGTTATCATGTGTAGTTGATAAGGTTCAAACTGGTTGGAGACAATGACCGTGTGGAGTGCTCTTCCTGCAATATGTGGGAAACCTGGGACATTTCCAGTCTCCAAAGTGTATGCAAGCAGTGTGTTCAGCTGTAGTTCCTAATTAACCACATGGAGTGTTTGGAGCTGTGGATGAACTCCCTGTGGAGCTTTCTTGAGGCTGAGAAGGCAATGAATAACACGTTCAATGAGCTGATCACCAAATGCAAGTAAAGTTCACAAAGAGAGAAGAGTTGAGTGACCACCAGGAGGATGAGAAAGTGTAGGCAGGTAGTGCAGGAGTCCCCTGTAACTACTCCCTCTCAAACAGACTGGTTTGGATACTGTTGGGGAGGGGATGGGTGGAGCTGGAGAATGGCATGGGCAAGTAGGCGGATGTCGGGGAGGGGCTGGGGATGGTGGAGGAGGTAGTGGATATGGGAAGGCAGGCAGACGGCTTCTTGGGAAAACCGCAGCAGCAGCCGGATCAGTGGTACCATGATTGGTGCTGTTGCACAGCAGGGCGGTGTCGTGAGTGGGGACTTGATAGTCAGGGGTACAGGTACAGGTTGCTGTGGCTACGAACAAGAGTCCAGGATGGTGTGTTGCCTACCTGGTGCCAAGGTCAAGGATTTCAAAAGTGACCTAACCAATGTCCTGTACAGTCGCAACAAGCCACCCCAACTCCTACACTCAATACTCTGACCAATAAAGGAAAGCATACAAAATGCTTTCTTCACTATCCTACCTTCCTGCGACTCCACTTTCAAGGAGCTATGAACCTGCACTCTAAGGTCTCTTTGTTCAACAACACTCCTCAGGATCTTACCAACAAGTATATAAATCTTGCCCTGATTTGCCTTTCCAAGATGTAGCATCTCACATTTATCTAAATTAAACTCAATTTTCCCTTCCTCGGTGGAATAAGAAAGTTGCAAACACTGTAATGGGGTTACACTATAAGCCTCCCAATAGCCAGTGGGAGATGGTGCAATAGATGTGTAAGCAGATCAGGGAAAGATGTAAGATCAACAGGGTAGTTATGGTGGGTAATTTTAACTTCCCCAACCTTGACAGGGACTCCCTTAATGACACCAACATTGATGGCGTAGTGGACAGTGAAGAAGGTTATCGGAGATGACAGAGATCTTGATCAACGGGCTGATGTATGGCAGATGGAGCTTAATTTGGATAAATGCGATGTATTGCATTTTGGTAAAACAATCAAAGGCAAGACTTATACAATTATTCTTTGAAATTTGCACCACATAGGATGGTTAAGAAGACATTTAGCACTTTTGCCTTCATTGCTCAGACATTTGAGTATTGGAGTTGGGATGTTATGTTGACTTTGTGTAGAATTTGGATGAGGCATCTTCTGAGCAGTCTGTGCTGTTCTGGTCTCCCTTTTACAGGAACGATATCATGGAGCTGGAGAGGGTGTTGACTAGATCTGTCAGCATGTCGCTAGGAATGGAGTTATAGTTTGAGTTATAAGGAGAGACTGCAGAGGCTGGGACATTTTCACAGAAGAATAGGAGACTGAAAGGTGACCTTTTGAAGATTTATAAAATCATGAGGGGCATGGATAAGGTGAATGGCAGATGTCTTTTCCCTAGGGTGGGGGATTTCAAGACTCAGGGGGCATATTTTTAAGGTGAGAGGAGAAAGATTTAAAAAAGACGTGAGGGGCAATTTTTTACACAGAAAGTGGTTCGTGTACAGAACGAACTTCCAGAGGAAGTGGTGGATGCAGGTACAGTTAAAAAGTTTAAAGGACATTTGGATAAGTACATGAATAAAAAATGTTTGGAGGGATATGGGTCGAGCACAGGCAGGTGGGATTAGTTTAGTTTGCGATTATGGTCAGCGTGGACTGGTTGGATTGAAGAGTCTGTTTCCACACTGTCTGATTCTAAGACTCTAAGTGCAGTCTGACATGTGCCAGATGCCATTCTGCTCTCTCATGCTGAAGGTGATGTTCCTTCTGCTCAATGACCTCATCTTCCTCCTTGGAAGAGTGCTGCTGCTGTCCCAGATCTTCATCCATCGCATTGGCTATTTGTGTGTTTCAGTTCTGCAGAACAATCTGTCTGGAATGTTCTCCAGGGCACTAGCAGATTGATTCGATGATTTAATCATAATCTTCAGAAACCCTATCATCTGCTTGCTCTGTGATGACCTAGTGTGAGGGTGAGTTGCATTGTATCTGCTCTCCCCCTCAGTCAGGAGAATGTGTAATGGAGTCAACAGCTCTGGTTTCAGAGGGTGGCCTTTGTCTGCTAGTAATTATTCTTCTAAGGCATCTGGCCCTTGAAATGAAGCAGGAACACAAGAGTTCTCGATGTAGGCATCATGGCTGCTTCAAGGGTACCTGGCACAGACTTTTAAATTGCGGTGCTCATTATCACGAATGACTTGTACACTGAGGGACTGGAACCCTTTCTTGTTGATTTACTCCGTAATGCTATGATATGGCCCTCTCCATGTGACATGTACTGTCTGCAGCACCCATCATCTGGAGGAAGACAGTTCTGTCAGCACAGGTTGTTGCTCTGGTGCCAGCACTGACCTTTTCACAAGCAAATGAGACAAAGTGGCATGATCTGAAATTGTATTGGCTACAATCTTGATACATTTAGTGAGCTGAGAACTGGGGGAATTCTACACAGGTCCCCAGTGGCTCCTTGGGAATAGCCAGTTACATGAAAAGCTAGGTGCAACTGCAGCAATGATGGCTATCGGGATAGATTGATCACCCAAGTCTTCAGGTTGCAAGTCCACCACCTGACCCCCACCCCCCACTCCATGGAAAATCCTCAGTCCATTACAGCAATGTGAATGAAGTGGCATTGAGGGCGATAGACTCTGGGCTTCCTGTATCTTCTCCACATCCTGAGGAAACCTTCAACTGCAACCTCTCCACATTGGCAGCTGTTCAGCATCTGCTGAAGGTTGCTGCTGGTCCTGGTCTTCCTAACACATCGATTGTTCCTCACCTTTTTCTGTGCCTTACAGCGACAATAATCCCTACTGCGGCTGGCACATCAGAAACAGAACAGGTTGTTGGTCAATTCACTCGACGGTGCAACATTGAAGTGGATGACTGTATTCCAAGTGAGATGGAGGTGTGGTGTGATAGTGTTGAGTGGCTGGTGTGTGTCTGATGCCCAACTCAGTGGACCTGCATTCAGATGTTCACTGCTCATTGACCCTGCCCTGTGAAGGTGGACAAAAAGCAAACACAAGTCAACTTTGTCTTTCAAGTCAGGAGTTGTCATTGTTTTTCTCCATTATTAGGAGAAGAACAAGAATAAATAAGAAAGCTGTTAACACCTATAAATAGACCCCTCGCCACTGACTTTTGTCTCACTGTGGAAACCTTGGGTGCAAGTTTTATTTTCTTGATTGCAAGGATCTAATGTTTCTCGCCATATTTTCAGAACTGCCTCACCATTACTGAGGTTGTTCAGGAGCTGGGAACACTCGGCTCTTTCGGCTGGTGAGTTAGGTCAGAATTTATGTGTAACATTGACAATCAGCAGGAAAAAGCAGCAGGAGAACAATCTGCAGGTTATCTGCACCTTGCTGACGTATCAGCTGTGCAGCATTTTGCTAAAAAAGAAATCACTCACTGACTCATCGCCAAATTTGAATAGTAATAAAGAAACCAGGTAACGTTATGGGAAATGTTCACATATTAGAATCTAAAAATCAGTAATAAATTCAACAATTTATGGATGTTTTATCAGTATCTTAAATCATTGATGCTTCCTCAGGAAGGAAGGAAGAGTGGCTAAGTCATGCTGTTGAGTTCATAATTCCACTTTCAGAGATAGTGGATGATTGGGAGAGCTGCAAGCACTTAGGGTGCAGTATTAATGCTAGTATGCAATCTCCATCTTACCATGTGTGTCTATTGTATTTATAGTTTTAAAAAATTACCCAAGTCGGTGAACAGGCTGCCTTAGTGCATATTTTGTTGAAAACCTTGTGTAAAATGAAGCACATGTAGGGGGAAACTTCAAAAGCAAGGTGTCTGCCAGAAAACTGTCAAGATCAAGAGATTGGTGAAGCTGGGACTCTCCTCGCCAGAGCAGAGGAGGTTGAGGGGTGACCCTATAGAAGTTTATAAAATCATTAGGGATATAGAGAAGGTGAATGGCACACGTGTCTTTTCTCTAGGGTGGTGGTGGGGGGGGGGGGTTCAAGACTAGTGGGTATATTTTTAAGGTAAGAGTAGAAAGATTTAAACACAAGAGGGGCATTTTTTTTAACACAGATCGGTTCATGTGTGGAACGAACTTCCAGAAGAACTAGTGGATGCAGGTACAGTTACCGCATTTAAAAGACAGTTAGGTGAATAAGAAACATTTGGAGGGATATGGGCCAAGCACAGACAAGTGGGACTAGTTTAGTTTGGGATTCTGATCGGCATGGACACGCGGGACTGAAGGGTCTGTTTTCGTGCTGTATGACTCTATCATCCATAATTTCATGTGCATCTAATTTAACTCTTTATTTAAGTCCCTGAAGATTCATTTTGGCAAAACTGTTCTACGAGGGCTGATATTCATTGTCCTCTTATCAAGGGATTGGCGACTTTTTTTGTTGGTTGGGTCTGATGCTGTGAAGTGGTGGTGGAAGGGCACCATGGCAACATCCATGGGGTAGGCCCAATGGCGAGAGATGTGACTCTGATATTGGTTGGTGGCAAGGTGGTGGCGAAGGAGTATCGGCCCAGTGGCATGGCAAATTCACCTGATCAGCACATCTTTGGACTGTGGGAGGAAACCAGAGCATCCAGAGAAAATCCACACAGACACTGGGAGAATGTGCAAACTCCACACAGACAGTCACCCAAGGCTGGAATCAAACCTGGGACCCTGGTGCTGTGAGGCAGCAGTGCTAACCGCTGAGCCATCATGCCACCCTTCTTGAGTCATTTATCCACAATGATTTGATCAGCACTGCCACCTTAAACCTTCATTCCCTCCATCTCTGATAGCAGAGTGGAAACAATGTGTACCTGGTAAACTTCCACTGCTGCAAATCATCATCTGAACCTCTGTCACGTAGAAGGATATTGGCAGCATACATATGGGGACATAACCACCTAGAAGTTCCCTTCTAAGTCACTCACCGTACTGACTTTGAATTATATTGCTGTTTCTTTGCTGTTGTATTGCGTCAGGATTCAGAACACTCTGAAGAACTGTGGGATGCCCCATTAGGACCACAGCAGTTCACAAAAGCAGCTCACATTACCTTCCCGAGAATAACGACAGATGAGAAACGAAAGCAGATCTTAGCTTTACATCCTTGAAACATGAAAATGTCACAATGTCTACACTGTAAAAGAACAAGGGAATACATGGCACCTGTTACACCCGTGGTGTTGTCTGTTCGAGACAGTCCCACTATAGAAGAGTGTGATTGGATTGTCTTAAATTTCGTGTTTAAGAAATCACAACTTAAGGAATGAATAAAAAGCAGCAACTTGGTCAAGAAAGTCCATCAAAAAATGATTTCAGAATCTTTCAGGTTGCAACTGGTTGGAAAAATAATGAAGTCAATCAAAACACAGGCCAGAATCTTCCCAGCTCTTGAGCGATGTGGGCATTGGTGAGTCAGTTGGGAAAACAGGGTGAGACCAGCAGATTCTCAATGTCCAGAAAAGGCAGTCCAATTCTGCAAGCACATTTTAAACAGTGAGAGGAGAACCTTGCTGGGCTGTGGTGAAGTGGCTTGAATTAGTAAGGCCTAAGCTGCATTGATATGTGTTTTCTCACTCTCCTTTTTGCCGGAGAGACATTAGATGCCAATAATTCCTGATATGAAAGTCTGAGCAGGTGCCTGGAAGCTTGCTGCTCGCTCCTTCGTGCTTCCATCTTGGCCCACAGGCACTAACATTTCAGGACATGTTTTGTGGGTAGTGATAGAGGTTGGCATCAGATACACATCACATCATCATGACATATCTCTGACCCACGTACATTGCACTGCAATACTGCACTCTGGAACACATTGGCAACTGTCATTGGAATGCTATTGCCAGGACACATTATGTGCAAGGATAGGGACCCAACTCATGGATTCCACCAGGGTGCGCCTCGGGCCTCTTTATTTGCTTTTATTGGTGCTCATTCACTTTGCATCTACACTGATGCTCACAGTATGTTTGCATTGCCTCATCTTTTTGCACTTTAACCCTTTTGCCAGGGCTCAATGACTTAGAGTGTTTTGTCATGCATGGCCTTTTAACCCACATCCAAACTTGCCGTGGATGTTAGCAGTGATCAGTCAAGGAGATGTTACTCCATGTACCATGTGAATGACACGACTGTAGCTTGTGCCCACAGCTTACTTAGCAAACACACACAGCATTTGCTACAACTAAAAGGCCATGTCTCCATATGTGAGGGGAGTGTTCCTCATTCAGACCAAAAGAGGCAGCCTTCAGTCTGGTGGGTTCTGTTATCAGTGCAGGGTCTTGGATATGCTCCGTTGGGTGCATCAGTCCAGGAAGTGAGTCATGGTAAGTTCTGCAGGTCCAGTACGGGCTAGTCTGGGGACTGGTCAGCGAACTACGCAGTATCCAGTCAGCAGCCCATCATCCATCAGTCGGGATTCTCCGTTCAAGTCAGTGAGGAAGGTGGGTTACAATCAGTCCTGGAGATCTGCTCAATAAAATTCAAAGGGGGCTTATCGGGAGCCACTGCTCTGGTGTGGAAGCAGGCGAAGACAATTGTGCAGATTGGAGACAGCATGCTGGGATACAGAAGAGAAAATAATTGTGAAGGGGGAAATGCAACTCTATATATAAAGAGTGGGATATGACAGCACCTTGCAGAATAAGGGTTACTGTGGGAGCTGGATATCATTGGTCGCAGCCTCCATGGCTTCAAAGAGGGGGACGGTGCAGCATGTTGGTTAGCATCACAAAGATTTCGTGCCTGGACTCGGGGTAATGTTGGAAGATGAGGTTGTAGTTTAAAGAGCTAAGTGGGGACAGGTGAAAGCTCAGTCTTCAGAGAGTGCAAAGAAGAAAGGATCACAGAGATTTGGGGGGAATCTGTTGATTATCTGGCTGATCCTGAGGCTTTTAGTGTCAAGTGTTACCTTCCATGTGAATTGAAAATGTGCAATGGAAGTAGAAAAAAAAAGCAGGCCCCACACCTGGAGTGGGTGGAATGAAGTTTTTGTTTTCTTCCTGCCTGAGCATGAGGACTCTTTGAGGTCCTCCAAGAGGCAGTTGTATTAATCAGGCAAGTTCACACTAATGTTTGAAGGCATCTGTAATTGTAGCACTCTGCATAGGGAATGCATGCAGGGTCAAACTGTGTAGAATACAAATTCTGGTCACAAGAACTCTGAACCATGTCAATGGTCTGTGAAGCAGAGGCAATCACAGATGACCTCAAAGTAACACCAGCATGCCATGATTCCCAAAGACAATCCAAGATTGGAATTTGGGATAGGGGTCGGAAGGAAACATCTCAGTAATCCTAGAACACTTACAATATCTTATGGAAATTACACAGTATGCCTTGTGCTACACATATGTTGGAATAAGGTCCCCTCTGCCAAAGTGCATGTAGAGGCATTCCATAGCCCTTCTTATTGGAATCATTGATGTCTCACTGTATGTCGGAGAATGCTTACAAATCATTTGTGAGACCAACACAGAGACTGCCGGAGAAACTCAGTAGGTCTGGCAGCATCTGTAGAGTGAGAAAGAATTAATGTTTCAAGTTAGCTATAACTCTTCTTCAGTAATAATGATTCAATGGATCCATCCACAGCAATGTCTATCCTCACTGTTACTCTTGTGGTGCAGTGGTAATGACCCATCTTCTGAGCCGAGAAACCCAAGTTGTACCCAATCCAGAGGTGCGTCATAATATAACTGAATAGTTTGGAAATTTTCTGTGATGGAGCAAAGAAATGGAGGAGGAACAGATAATCCAGTAGCAACAGAAAGTGCAGGAAAAACTAAACCAGCATCTGTGAAGAGAGAAGCAGAGTTAACATTTCGAGTCTGGTATGACTCTTCTTCAGAAATGAGTTCATTTTAACATAGGGCCAGTTAGAACAGAATTTCAGTCCAAGATACTGTCAAAGGTGGGATGAAACTCCTCCGTTAATAATTTTGCCATATAAGTTGATCCTCATTTTGCATTTCCATTTTGTCGTAAGTTAAAATATTAGGCATTTGCAAAAGGAATTTTACTACCCCAGGAGATATCACTGATGAATTTGCAGTTTATTTAATAGACACAGAATATGTTAGTACCCCATTAGATATATTGTACACCCTTTACCAAACTTGTTATATTGAGGTTGTGTTTAGCATCAGAAAGTGCAATGGAAAGTAGCAATAGTTACTCAGTGATCTACTATTGACAGTGGTACAAGACTACAATTATTAATGTACAGTAACATTACCACAGACAGGTCAATCCAGACTTTTAAATTTGGTTTTGTTAAAAGGCAGCTTGTGCTTGAACCATTTTTTTAATGCCAGTAAAACCCAAACAGATTCACATCTCTGCAGCTGTTCAAACAAGTAACATACACCATTGACACACAAGCGCTCAAAACAAAATCAGCCAATACTTAGTTCACCTCTCAGCATTTCACATTGTTTGGTGAACTTTAGATAAACCTATTAGAGTGACATGAGATGTCTGAGTGAAAACAAAATCACTGCTAGTTCAACATCTGGATGTTTTTAACTTCCTCCCGCCCCAAGCCCCTCCTTTCCTTTAAAAACCCATCATATACAATGCAATGAATCACTCAGACAAGTTCAGACTTGCCATCTAACAAGTTCAATGCTGACCTTCATAAGATTGCATGACATGACCTTACGTTACCATTTGGTTTGCACCAAGCCACTTCCCAAAATAATATTAGGCCTGTGTGGCTGCAGAATGTGATGCGGCATTTGAGTTTTTTGTTTACCTTTCTGTATCCCCAATCTGAAACAGTCAGGCAGCAAGGAATGGACAGGGATGCATATAAATAATTGTCCCCCATGTCCATGTGAAAGAAGCTAAGCAGATTTTTGCTTACAATGGCTTCGTACAATAAAAGGATCTGCAGCCTTTGTTTTCCGACTTGGATTAGAACTTGTCTGTGAAGAGGAGCTGTGGCCATGCAGCTTTTAATGAATTAAAAGCAGTCCCACTTCAAAGGTGCATGTTAACCTAAAGACTCAAATCACCAATGGCATTGCTTCCAACAGCTGTGATTCATTCTGTCGCAAACCCGGTGTCTTTCGGACATCAACTGCAGTCATTTCTTTCCTGAAGATGTGTGCTCCACTTTGACAAGATGCTATCATTGTTTATTAAAGGCCCTTAAGGAAGCTCTCCTCTAGTGGCTGTACACGAGTAAAATCGTAAACACAGTCAGAGGTTTCCTGTAATTGTTATTTCTAACTCATGCTAAAAAGGTTCTAAGGCAATAGTTTCATGAGAAACGGCAAACATTTACTATGTTATAACATCCACCGATGTAACCTGATTTTTTTTCAAGTTGCTCATCCCAAATACGAAAACTCATGTCCTTTACAAGATGTAAGAGCAGAATTAAGCCATTAGGCCTATCATGTCTCTTCTGCCATTTGATCATAGCTGATTTGCTCCTCACCCTCATTTTCCTGCCTTCTCTCCATACCCCTTCAACCCATTAACGATTAAAAATCTGTCTAACTCCTCCTCAAATTTACTCACTGTCCCAGCATCCACCACACAATAGTGAATTCCACAGATTCACACCATTCCTTTGGGAGAAGTACTTGAATTTAATAAAATTGAAATGTATAAAAAGTGATTTCGGGGCGGCACGGTGGCACAGTGGTTGGCGCTGCTGCCTCGCAGCGCCTGGGACCCGGGTTCAGTTCCCGCCTCGGGCGACTGACTGTGTGGAGTTTGCACCTTCTCCCCGTGGCTGCGTGGGTTTCCTCCGGGTGCTCCAGTTTCCTCACACGGTCCAAAGATGTGCAGTCGGGTGAATTGGCCATGCTAAATTGAGAAGAAAAAAAAATAAAAAGTGATTTCGTTTCCTGGGTGATTAGAAGTTAGGTTGTTCACCTATGAACGTTGATTTTAAGATGGGTTTGAAAGGGCAATTGAAAACTCTCTCTTTGTGCAGTTTCCTGTTCAGAGATGTTATGGAGTGTTTTATTGAAGAAAGAGCAATGATAATAAGTGGTATATGTTCCCAGTTTACTGTCCAGGCTGAGAGGAGGGTCAGCACAACGGACAACATTGTTGTGAAGTTAGTACATGCAGTGAAAACAAGAGCTGGTGTTAGTGTTGCATTAGAAGTTTGCAAGTCTTGTTTCTGCAGCAGGCTGTACTGTAGCTGTGGGTCAGTGAGTTCAACACTGTTGTGCCATGAATGTTCATGCACTCGTGTTATCTCGACCAGGTCAGGATGAGTACACTATAAGATTCTCTGGTGGCCTGATAAGCATCTCCCAGCACTCTGCATACATTACATTTCTCATCCTCCTCACAGAAAGATGGAGACTTCCACCTCCCTCCTGCTTCTCCAAGTCTCTCTACGGTGTGCTGTTGGGTAGGGATCTGTCCAGACAACTGCATAGCAATGTCAGCGACTCAATAGCCTTGACAATGATGTGCCTTCCCACCCATTGGCACCGGTATTATGAGCCAGCTCCTTTAGAAGGTAGCATCATCTTTAAGTCATCTCCTGCTTGCTCTTTTGGGAAAGGTGCTTCTTGCAGAATATTGCAGAAATGCAGGAAAATCCACTGCTGGTCACATACCATCTGGAGTGTAATTCCTTTCCATGGATAAAAGGAGCTTGTTGATCTGATGGTGCCTTGATTGGCCTTGGTGAAGAAATTCATAGCTCAGTTGAGCTTGACTGGCCCTGGCCTTGTGTGCCCACATAACCCATTGTGAAGGGGTTCCAATTCCAGTAGATTGCAGATATCAGCAGTGACCTGCAAGACAATCCTAAACATCCTGGGGCACTGCCACTTAGTCACATTGAGAAACCTGATCCCCTGTCTATATACGCTGTCTTTTGGAGTCTGGTCTCCTTCAAGCTTCAGTTCTGTGTCCATCCCCTTTTTTTCTTGTGGAGGTGCCTGCAGCTGTGGAGGAGCTAGCCACTGTTGCTGAGAGTGCCATTGATGATGGAGTGGCTGTTCCTATTTCCTCATCTGAGCCCGAGCATTGGGTGACTGTTCTCCCTGTGTCTCTTTGAGTTTCCTCTCTCAATCCAAAGATGTGCAGGCCAAGTGGAGTAGCCATGCTAAATGCAGGGTAATGGGGATTGGGTGGGATGCTCTTCAGAGGATTGATGCAGATTCAATGGGCCGAATGGCCTCTTTCAGCACTGTAGGGATTTTGATTCTTTGACTTCTGAGGTGGGGCAGTCGAATCTGCACCCATGCTGAATTAGAGATCAAAGTGACTAAGATGCAAGATACATGAAAAGATTCCAAGTCGCAAGTTCCCTGTAGCATCACATATATTGGACAACAGAGAGAAGTTTGAGAAGTAGAATTTTCTTAGTGGAGATAGATTGTGAGGTGTGTCATGTGCGTTATCACGATAAAGAGAATGTTTTCATTATATTTAATCTGTGTTCACAACTTCAAGCTTTTACTCAGAAATTGGAAAATAAATGTTCTAGCAGTGTTGCATATCACTTTTTATGTGCACATGTGGCATGTGTTTTTAAAAAGTGCAAGTTTATTTGGTAAAGTAGAGAAATTGATGTAGAGAAACTGGTGCATACTTTTCAACAATAAGAATTGTTGGAGTGCACAACAGGTATAATTACTGCCAATTCCTGCTTTGGAAATTGTTTTACAAGTGGAAAGCAATGTTATGGTTTCATAGTGATGTGCAACATGTAATCTTGCAGATTGAAACTTTTCAGGTAGCGGAGCATTTTGAGAAGAATCCAATCAGACATGTTGAATAATTAATCTTTCTAGTTCTACATAATCCATTCCTTACTATATTTAGACACTTGGTGGATCACTCAGTCTTTAGTATTGAACAGAATTTATCTGTTTTAATCTTTTGTGAAATGGGTGAGGAAAATCTAATCAGTATTTTTGCTGTGCCCTGATCATTTATAATAGTTTTACAAATCTGTCTTTTAACACACCCACCTGTTCTTTGGCCTTGTTATCCTCAGTTGGCTCTTGTCACAATCCAAAGCCTCATTATTGTTCATTTCCTTGCATTTGGGTTTTGCTATTTTCAAATAGGATTTTTTTGTTTCCTATACAAAAGTCTTGTATATATTTCCTTTTACATTGCTTCATTTTCATGACAGGTGCCCCAGTTAATATTTGCAGAGAGATCGCCCAACTTTGTAGCTTCTGTTTTTCCAAACTCATGTTTCAGCAGCACATTCTTGTGTTGGTCTTAGCTTTGACCAACAACATTAACTCTACCAATACCACAATTACTCAGTCATATAGAACTCATCCACCTCCTGGTTACTAATTGTGAAGTATAGGTTTTGATGCACGCCAAACCAACCCAGTCTCTAAGAGTCATAGAGATATATAGCATGGAAACAGACTCTTCAGTCTGACTTGTCCATGCTAACCAGATAAGACAAGACAAAAGGAAAGATGACAAATAAAAAGTCCTCTCTTGCACCCTGAATGCTGGACTTCAATCATGTTTGAAAGGAATCAGAACTACAGAATCCCAACTAACCTGTTAAATTAATGGTTGTGAAACCAATTCTTCGACCACCAATCCCAATGTAATTGCTTACCTCCATTGCAAAGGCCACTATGTTCAACTATCAACTCATTATGAACAATTTGGAGACTGTATAAACTTTTTTTTGACTTCTACCTTTTCAGTCTCATCTGTTTGCATATATGTTACATCAGCATTTTTTGCCTTGTGTAGTAATTAAATGACTCACTTTTCTTTGTTAATTCAAGAAAGCTTGATAAATTGATTCCTTTGAAAATTTAAGTTAAGGTGGTCTGGGAAAAAGGTAGCTGCAAAGAAAAGGCTTCTTGTTAAACCAGTCAAGGGGGTGGGTAAATAATTAAAGCGAGCCAATTTATCCCTCTTTACTTGGGAACTTAATGGTTTTATTCTCCTATCTGGAAGTCCAGAAATATATTGGGGGACCTCATCTGGGATTTGGTGGTTCCACATAACACTTAGGAAAAATTTAGACCATTTAGTCCCTCGATAAGATCTGATTGTGGTCTGAACTCCATGGATAGAACCTTCTCAGCCTCTTAACTACGTGAGCAATGGAAACTCTGTTGGGAAAATATGACACAAACAGAAAAAATGAGATGCTCAATGTCAACGAAAAAAGTGTCCAAATTTCCACCCAATGGTTTAATGGCAAGATGAGAATCTCATTGTTTGTATGCATTGAGATCTCATTATAATCTTATCATACTTCATATGCATGGGGGTTGCTAATTTTCCAGGCGCTGGGGAGAAACGTCATGGCAACTATTCCCAATATGGTACCTGATAGCTGCAGATCAATGATGTCCACTGCAAGCCACCAACCCCCAGTGCTCTGTTGGCAGCGCATGTCTCCCTCTCCTGCTCTGGAGGTTGGTATCTTACAATCACCAGCCTCACAATATCACCATGGTACATTGTGGGCTCACTAATAATACATGCTATACTTTGGAATAGTTCTGTCTTGCCTTGCCTATTAACACAGGCACAGAACCAGGCAACATGTTTATTGACAAAAAGCAGTGAAAGAGTTGCAGTTATAGCACAGCACCATGATATATCAATGTTACATCTATACCATGTGCCACCAATTACAGATGTTTCTGCTATAACGTGGTAGTTCCATTTTCATGTAATCCCATATTAAAAGAAAATTGTGTAATAGCAGCACCATTTAAACTAATGGGGCCAGAACTGCATTATAGCCAATACGGACATTAAAACTCTGTGCTTTAGAAACAGTGTCCCCAAATCATGTTATAGCCAAATCGTGTTAATGAAATGCTTGTTATAGCAGAACATCCTGTACTTGGCAAACACACTGAATGTGCTTCCACTAAATGGCATGTCTTAAAGACTAAGGGGCATAGTTAATAGTTGTGTCAAGGAGGCTCTGTAGCTCAACACAAGTGTCCATTCAACACCCTGTTTCCAATTATCAATTTCCCAGGCTCACTTTCTATTGGACCAACACTAGATTTAGTTATTCATTTACTGTTTAGATACTTGTAGAAATCTTTACTGTCTGTTTACAAATTACTAGCTAGCTTTGCCTCAGACTCTATTTTCTATCTCAAATTTGTTTTGCATTGTTCAGGCTTTAAGAACCAAAAGAAAACTATCTGTTGACCACCACTAACATTTATCTTTAACGTCCTTATTCAAATACTAATGATGCAACCTTCTCAATGTGTCTCTCTTTCCCATTGAGGTAAACCTTTGCTAAGCGTTTACTAAGAAAATGTGAGGACTGCAGATGCTGGAGATCACAGTCAAAGAGTGAGGTGCTGGAAAAGCACAGCTGGTCAGGCAGCATCCGAGGTACAGGAGAATCGACATTTCGAACATAAACCCTTTATCAAGAAGGACCATTCCTGATGAAGCGCTTATGCTCGAAACGCTGATTCTCCTGCACTTCGAATGCTGCCAGATCAGCTGTGCTTTTCCAGCACCACGCTTTAAATGTTCACTAAGTCTGCTTCTTTATTTTGCTGCCTTGTAACCCTGAGCTTTCCCAGTTCATTTTAGCTTGCTCTGCCTTTATGACATAATACCCTTCGTTTAGGTTTAAATGCTAGTCTTAAACCCATGCTAGACTCTTCAAACTGAATACGTTATGATCACTGTCACCTCGAAATTCTTTTACCATGATGTTATTGATTACTCCTATTCCATTGCTCACTATCAGGTCTAGAAGAGGCTGCTTCATGGTTGGCTTTAGAATATACTGCTCTAAGTTGTCCCCAATACACTTCAAGAACTAATTTTCTAAACTACCTTTGTTAATCCAATTCACCCAATCTACATATTGATTAAAGTACTTTCCTTATATATCTCTTTCTGTCTGCTCTGACCTCATTAGTATTTGAATAAGGACATTAAGGATAAATGTTAGTGGTGGGTAAACAGATTGTTTTCTTTTGATTCTTAAAGCCTGAACAGTGAAAAAAAATTGAGGGAAAAATAGAATATGAGGCAAAGCTAGCTAGTAAATACAGTTAAAAGGCTTATAAAGTACTTCCACAAGTAATGGCTTATCTTTTCCATTCATTATCCGTACCAAAACTGGTCCTCCATCTTGTCCTTTCGTGCCAAGACCATCTCTCAGTTTGATGCTTATTACTTGTAAAATTAACAGTGCAACTACTGTTTTGTAGTATCCTTTTTTTGAAATATCAATCACACTTTCATGTTCAGGTCCCGATCTTGGCCACCTTACAGCCATTAAGGGTTCTGATGTCTGAGGTGGAGGCAAGATGAACACTTAATTACTGGGATGGTGGTGTACCCTAAGCCCACGACTTCCTCACTCCCACAAACATTTATTTCTGGCCAGGAAGGCTCATGGTTGTCTGCTGGTGCACTCCTATGTTTGTATTTTCTGTCCCATCCTACAACCCTTGAGTCATCATGACTCAAAACCATGCACATTACTGCATTGTTACTATAATAAAACAAAGAACTGCAGATGCGGGAAATCTGAAATTAAAAACAGAATTTCTGTTTTTATCTCATTGTTACCTTTTTAATTAGTATATGTTTCCCCCCAGGAGGTCTGTCATCAGCGGTGTGCCACGAGGATCGGTACTGGGTCCACTACTTTTCATCATTTATATAAATGATTTGGACGGGAACATACAAGGTATAGTTAGTAAGTTTGCAGATGACACCAAAATTTGACAGTGAAGAAGGTTACCTCAGATTCCAACAGGCTCTTGATTAAATGGGTCAATGGGCTGAGGGATGGCAGATGGAGTTTAATTTAGATAAATGCAAGGTGCTGCATTTTGGAAAAGCTATTCAGAGGAGGAAATTTACACTTAATGATATGGTTCTGGGGGACTGTTGCTGAACAATTGGACGTTGGAGTGCAGGTTGATTGTTCCTCGAAAGTAGAATTGCATGTAGATAGGGTAGTGAAGAAGGCGTTTGGTATGCTTTCCTTTGTTGGTCAGGGCTTTGTGTCTAGGCGTTGGGAGGTCATGTTGCAACTGTACAGGACTTTGGTTAGGCCACTTTTGAAATATTGCGTGCAATTCTGGTCACCTTCCTATCAGAAGGATGTTGAGAAACTTGAAAGGGTTCAGAAAAGATTAGCAAGGATTTTGCCAGGTTTGTGGACTTGAGCTATAGGGAGAGGCGGAATAGGCTGGGGCTGTATTCCCTAGACGGAGTCTGAGGGGTGACCTTATATCGGTTTATAAAATCATGAGGGGCATGGATAGGATAAATAGACAAGGTCTTTTTCCTCTGGTGGGAGAGTCCAGAAATAGAGGGCATAGGTTTAGATTGAGAGGGGAAAGATATAAAAAGGACGTAAGAGGCACTTTTTTCACAAAAGAGTGGTGCGTGTATGGAATGAGCTGCCAGAGGAAGTGGTGGAGGCTGGTACAACTACAACATTTAAAAGGCATCCGGATGGGTATATGAATAGGAAGGGTTTAGAGGGATATGGGTCAAGTGCTGGCAAATGGGACTAGATTAGGTTGAGATATCTGGTCGGCATGGATGAGTTGGATCGAAGGGTCTGTCTCTGTGCTGTACATCTCTATGACTCTATGACACTATTTGAAATTTGATTCTAAGATGCCAATTCTATCAATGTTCCCACTAGTTACATATAAAGCCATTTCTAACTCTGTTACTTTATTCTTGATAGAATTTGCATATGTATTTTTAAAAAGTTAATCACTCATTCCTTTCTCATACTCTACATGCCATTATTAGTCTTCATTTTGGTCTGTTTTTACCTGCCCTGCCCTAAATTGTTAATTTTAAAACTTCTCAGTTTTCTCACCATCTCTGTGGGAAAGTCTGGTAACGCAAGTGAAATGGTGCAAGAATGAGCCTTGTTTCTGTCAAGCTTAGTGTGCACATTGCAATTGTTTGTCACATTCAAACCTGATTGGTTGGACTCTCAGTGTATGAACATATTCAGATTGAGTTCTCTCCACAGATGCTGCCAGACCTGACGAGTTTTTCCAATAATGGCTGCTTTTGTTTCTGATTAGGAGTAGGTAGTTCAACTCTTCAAGCCTGTTCCTCCAATCGCGAAGATCGTAGCTGATTGATTATAACTTCAAGTCCACATTACAATCTATGCTTGATGACCTTTCATTTCCTCGTTTAACAAGAATCTATGCAGTTCTGAGTTAAAAGTGTTCTAGGATTCCAAAGTCTTTTCAGGAAGAGTGTTCTGAGGACTATCAACCCTCTGTGAGAAAAATTAAATTCTTGTCATCTCTGATTTAAGTGAGCAAATATGTGTTTCAAACAATAAACCCTGTTCTTGATTCTCTTCAAGAAGAAATATACTCAGTGTCTACACTGTCATCTCCACCCTCAGGATCTTCCATGTTTCAATCAAATGTCTCAAATTTGTCTAAACTCCAGCAGATGTAAGCTTAGTATGTCCAATCCTTCCTCATGATTTGGAGATGCGGGTGTTGGACTGAGGTGGACAAATTAAAAAATCATACAACACCAGGTTATAGTCCAACAGGTTTATTTGGAAGCACTAGCTTTCTGAGTGCTGCTCCTTCATCAGGTGGTTGTCACAACCACCTGATGAAGAAGCGCGCTCCGAAAGCTAGTGCTTCCAAATAAATCTGTTGGACTATAACCTGATGTTGTGTGATTTTTAACTTTGCATAATCTTTCCTCATAAGACATCTTTCTTAGTTCAGATAGTGACCTGGTAAACCTTTTCCGAACTGCCTCCTATTTGCATTCTTCCTTAGGTAAGGTGACTGATATCCTACAAAAAATACTCCAGATGTGATGTTACCAACACCTTCTATAACTAAAGCATAATGTCCCCTTTTATTCTTCAACTGTCCTCAAACATTAACATGTTATTACCTTTCCCATCCTGTCCCTACATACTAATCTCTTGCACATCATGGACAAGGGCACCCAGACCTCTTGCATCTCAGAGCTCTGCAGTCTCTCAGCATTTGGATAATATGCTTCTATTTTATTCTTCCTACCAAAATGGACAACTTCACATTTGGCACATTATGTCCCATTTATCAGACCCTTGTCTCCTCACTTAACCTATCATTGTCTTTTTGTAGCCACTTTGTTTTTCTCACAATTTACTGTCTTTTGTGTTATTAGCAAATTTGACAACCATACCTTGATCTTTCATCCAAGTCATTTATGTAAATTGTAAACAGTTGAGATCCTAACACCAATACTTCTGGTATACCATTTGTTAAACCTTGCCAGTCAGAAAACTACACACTAAATGAATAATAAAGAAAGAACTGTGAATTCTGAAAATCAGAAAGAAAAACAAAAATTGCTGGAAAAACTCAGCAGGTCTGTGAAAAGAAATTAGAGTTAATGTTTCAGGTCCAGTCACCCTTCTTCAGGACTGACAGCCACTAGATTCATGCAGAAGATAGTTGGGGAAGGGGAGAAGGAGTGAATACTAGATGGAGATAGAGCCCATAGAGAGAGAAGAACAGATGAGCAGATAAAGGAATGATTAAACGTGATTTTCCTTTCACAAATTCATATTGACTCTGCCAGACTACCTTAAACTTAACTAAGCTCTTTAATAACAGCTTTTAACATTTTCCCTATGATAGATGCCAGCCTGTTGTTTTCTGCTTTCTGTCTCACTTCCTTTTTGAGTCAAGGAGTTTCATTTGTTGTCTTTCAATGTAATGGAAACATCCTCAAATCAAGACTGTTTTGGAAAATTAAAACCATTGCAACAACTCCCTCACCAGACACTTCTTTTAATGGATGAAGCCTGTCAGGACCTGGGTACCTAACCGCCTGAAACGCCAACAATTTATTAATGACTACGTCTCTGGTGATTGTAATTTTCCTGCGTTCCTCCCCTTCTTTGATTTCCTGATTCATTGCTCCTCGTGGGCCAGTACTTAAATTCTCTATCATAAAGACTGATGCAAAATACTTATTCAATTCATCTGCAATCTCTTTATTTCCCTTTATTAGTTCTCCTTTTACACTGTCTGTAGAACAAAAACTCACTTCATTAATTCTTCTGTTTTTTTCAACATCAAAACTCTCCATATCAGTTTTATATTTCTGGCTAGGCCTCTCCAGTAATTTTTTTTTCTGTCCATCTTAACATTGTGGTCATTCTTTTGTCACTTTTTTATATTCTGTCCAATCTTCTGACCTGTCACCTGTTTTTACACAATCACATGCTTTTTCTTTAAATTTGATTCTACATGTAACCTGCCAGTTAATCATGGATGGCAAGTCCATCTCCTGTCATTTTTCTTACACATTGGGACATATCCATTCTATATGTCCTGAAACACGTCCTTAAATGCCACTGCATCTCTATTGACTTACCTTTTAACCTAATTTGAGAGTTCACTTGAGCCAGCTTCATGTCTTTATAATGCTCAGTGGTTAGCATTGTTGCCTCACAGTGCCACTGACCCGGGTTCGATTCCTGCCTCAGGCAACTGTCTGTGTGGAGTTTGCACATTGCCCCCATGTCTGCGTGGGTTCCCTCCCACAATCCAAAGATGTACAGGTCAGGTGAATTGGCCATGATAAATTGCCCATAGTGTTAGGTGCATTAGTCAGAGGTAAATATAGGGGAATGAGTCTGGGTGGGTTACTGCTCGGAGGTCGGTGTGGACTTGTTGGGCCGAAGGGCCTGTTTCCATACTGTAGGGAGTCTAGTCCAATCTAAAAAAAATTGCCTACTTTAAGCTTTTTTGAAATTAGATTTGGATCCATTTCTCTTGTGCTCAAACTAAATGTAAAACTCAATCATATTACCACTACTACCTAGGGACACCTTCACCATGAAATTATTAATCAATTCCAGTTTGTGCACAACACCAGGTCTGGTTTTGCCTGCTCACAGGTTGGGTCCATTTCATGTTGTTCTAACTAACTGTTCCAAAGAGATTTTAAGTACTCCTCTTGTAGGTTACCTTGGTCCATCTGACTTTTCTAGTTTGTTCGTAGATTAACATCTCACTTACCTTTCTGATTAGCTCCAGGTGGAACCATTCTGTTGACTGAGTCATGTGTCTCAACAGCGTCACAAGGCAACAATAGCCAGAGAGGGATGTATCTGCAGAGCTTCCTGAATTCTGGGAGATTATTCTAGAAAAGGTTCCTATGCCATGTGGTTAAAAGTTTGCAATCATAAAGCCATGTCAGGTTGTAACTGAACATAATGAGGATGAGCATGTGAGAAACATAATTTCGAAAACCTTTCACTGTAAAGTCCACAACAGGTGACATTCAGACAAGAAAGTCCAGGATCAAGCCATTTTTGATCATCTTGAGGATTTTGGCCGTGTTACTGTCAGAGAAGCCTGGAGCTGTGTTTCTAGTGTCTGAGTTGTTGGGTGGCCTTTCAGGTCTTTTTCCCTCATTGCCAGTGAATACTATGCATGTGCAGCTGGCTCCCAACATGAGTCCTAATTTCAGTGGGCCCAGCTCCCCCTGTTCTAGTTTTAAACTTCCCCAATTTCCATTGACACTTCTGAATAGTTTAAAATCATTTTCTGTTTTCCACAAATGGGTGCAGCAATACATCTGTGGCGGCCTTTTTGTACATAGGTAATTGCTACGTTTTTTTCCTGAAGTTAATTCTCCTCTGGTAAATTGTTTTCTTAAATGCTTCTTTTGCATTTTTTCTTTGCTCTATTTTTGGCAGCCGTTTAAATGTTTTTATTTAGTGTTTATTTAACCCGGGCATGACTGTACATGTGCAACCCATGACTGTGGTCCATGTTTGAGCTATTTGGGGCCCTATTTCCCAGTTTTTGTGATCCTCTTGCCTAAAAGTAAAGTCTTTCATATCTTTCTATTAGAATGATCATTCACATTAAGCGCTGTTTACATTACATTGTAATTGTAGGCCTGTGGCTCCCATTTTTGCTTTTATGACGTTTTAACTGGTGGAGAGAATAGGGAATGTTTGGAGTTTTGCTTCTGGATTTCACGTTTATCGTGTCAGCTATTGAGTTTAGCAAGCCTTTAGCAGATGTCCCAAATAGCTTTAAATAACCCTTTAAAATACTTCCAATGTAACCTCATCTGATGCCCTTTTCCCAATGGGATTTAGCAACAGCCATTTAAGACTCTAATCAATTTAAACTTGTTTTTCACTGTCTGTTGAGCTGCCCAATGCCTAGTCACATTTTGCCAGGATCTTGTGTCACTTATTCAAACTTGGCCGACTGCACAAGTCCCAGTGCCAACACCCCCTTCAGTAAGCAGGGTGTGGATGCCCTATTATTGTGGCCTACTGTCCAGACCTCATATTGAACATACATCTCCTTCACTTCTTGTCTGACTCTTTGGCACCATACTTTGTGTTTCAGACTTTGCGTGCAAATTTCTTGAAGCTGAATGCCGAGATATTATGCTCTTTTTAAAAGTTACAAATTAAAATGGAAAGGGTCCAGATGATAGGATCTAAAAAGCTACAAAATTTGCTGAACTATTTATTAATCAAAGACATATCTAAACAAGAAAAGAATTGACCATTTGGAAAATCAATCATAAAGCAGACTGAGCAATCGACTTGCTTCAAATGTTTTAGGAAAATTATTTCAGCTACTATTGTGCTTGATCTGTTACACCAAATACTGACATGGTAAGGAATGTTTAAAAATTGGACAATGATAGAACTCGCTTACATTATGGAATTTGTTGTTTTTGAAAAGCTTTCATTCGTGTCTCAGTCCCATTACTGTTAACTGAATTGATTCAATCTAGGTGGCCAGAGCGCCAAACATGTATATATGTATGTGTGCACAACTCCCAGAGATGTAGATAACCAGATAGGTTATTGGAAAAGCTCTGAGTCCTCCAACGGAAGATGGATGAGAAGAAAAATTTCTAGGAAAGCACAGTTTAGGATAGTAATGTAAATGTGCTTTTTTTTTAAAAGAAGATACAGAACTCAAAAATAAACACTAACTCAGCTTATAAGAAGTTTAGTTTGGTATAGTTGAGCAGCTGTTTACAGTTTGTGGCATTGATGAAACTTTAAACATTTCCAGTTTTCAATGCTGAATATTTACATTTTGTAATGAATTCCAAATGGTTAAAGCAACTATGTGCTTCTATAGAATTCTTGACAACAGCGACTGCCTGTGTGAACAGACAGGAGTGTATCATTGTTCAGATCTGGGGGAACAAAAAAACTCTGAACTTAAAACCTGTGGAGTTTGCTGGAATACACTAAGCATGTGTGGGTTAGGGTCAGGACTCTGATTTTTAAAACAATTTAATGCTTGACTTTACCAAAAGTCAGCCTGTTGTGTATGGCATGATGGGAGTTCTCATAGCAATTGTTTTCATGTATATGAAATGTTGCATCCAACAGTTCTACTTTAAGTGTGTTTTGTCCATCAAACTTGGTGTCAGAGATGCTTGGAAGGTCACACCTGAATATACAGATTTCTGTGTGATATTTGTATCTGATCTGTTATTTCCAGCTGTTTGCGAATATGGCATCTGAGCCAAACAGATTTTGATCCACATTCAAGAATTTCCCCCTTGTTCAACGCTTACTGGTAAAAGTAATGTCTGTAGTAAAACAGATGAGGAAGAAACAACTCTAAATAAAGATCATAGTCTTATCCATAATATTGCAAAATAGTATATATGTTCCTTTAGAATCATTTATTAAGAAGTCCTTCTGATAAGAAAGCTTAACGTAGAGTTATTGACCAAACCTTTAAATTATTCTTCTAAGACTATTTGAGTACTTTTGCCTCTAAGCATTTGATTTCCTTTTGATTAGTTTTAGTCTTTGAATTTACAAAGCGCAAAAGTTTAAAGTGAAGGAAATGGGGAGGGTAATAGACTGAAAGGTCTGAATTTTATCAAAAATTGGCTGAGTGTCAACTTTGGGGAGTTTCATTAAGGGTTTCATTTGTTCAACCCTATGAAGTTATCTCACCCAATTCTCCATGGCTCACCTCAATTATACCATTAGACATAGGAGCAGAAATTAGACCATTCAGCCCATTGAGTCTGTTCCATACTTAGTCATGGCTGATAGGTTTCTCAACTTCATCCTCCTGCTTTCTTCCCATAAGTCTTGATTCCTTTGATACTCAAGAACCTATCTATCTCAGTCTTAAATATACTCAATGGCCTAGCCTCCATAGCCTTCTGTGGCAATGAATTCGTTAGATTCACCACTCTCATCTTATCTCCATTCTAAAAGGTCTTCCCTTTACTCTAACACTGTGCCCTCAGGTCCTAGTCTCTCCTATCAAGGGAAACATCTTCCTAACAATAACTCTGTACAGGCCAGTTTCAATTAGATCCTCCCTCATCCTTTTAAACTCCATCGAGTATAGACCCAGAGTCCACAAAATGTTCTCATATGTTAAGCTTTTCATTCCTGGGCCCATTCTAATGAACCTCTATTGAACATGTTCCAGGGCCAGTACATCCTTCCTGAGATATGGGTCCCTACACTGCACACAATATTCCAAATGTGGTCTGATCAGAGCTTTATACAGTTTCAGAAGTACATCTCTGCCTTTATATTCAATCCTCTCAAAATAAATGCCACCATTGCATTTGCCTTCCTAACTACTGACTCGACCTGCAAGTTGATTTTGAGAGAATCCTGGTCTAGAACTCCCAAGCCTCTTTGCACTTCAAACTTCTGAATTTTCTCCCCATTTAGAAAATATTCCGTGCCTCTATTCTTCTTATCAAAGTACGTGACCTCACACTTTCCCACATTGTACTCCATCTGCCACTTCATTGTCTACTCTCCAACCTGTTCAAATCCTACTGCAGCCTCCCTGCCTCCTCAATGCTACTTGTCCCTCTACCTATCTTTGTATAGCCTGCAAACCTAGCCAGAATGCCCTCAGTTCCTTCATCTAGATTGTTAATGTATAAAGTGAAAACCTGTGATCCCAACACTGACACTTGCAGAGCACAACTTGGCATTGGCTGCCATCCTGAGAAAGATCCTTCTATCCCCACTCTCTGCTTTCTGCCAGACAGCCAATCCACTTATCCATGCTAGCATCTTGCCTCAAACACCATGGGTCCTTATCTTACTCAGTAGCCTCCTGTGCGGCACCTTGTCAAAGGCCTTCTTGAAGTCCAGATGGATAACATCCATTTAATCTCCTTGGTCTAATCTGCTCGTTACTTCATCAAAGAATTCTAGCAGATTTGTCAGGCATGACCTCGCCTTGATGAAATCACCCTGACTTTGCCTAATTTTATCATACACTTCCAAGTATTCTGCAATCTCATCCTTCACAATGGATTCCAGGATCTTACCCATGACCAAGGTTAGATTTTTTGGTCTATAATTTTCCATCGCCCTTTTAAAATTGGGGTGTCACGTTAGCGATTTTCCAGTTCGCTGGGACCCTCCCTGACTCAATTCCTGAATGATCATCACTAACACCTCCACTATCTCTTTAGCTATCTTCCTTTGAACTCTGGGGTGTAGTCCATCTGGTCAGGTGATTTATTCAACTTCAGGCCATTCAGTTTTTCTAGCACCTTCTCCTTGGTGATGACCACCATACTTAGCTCTTCCCCCTGAGTCGCTTGAAGTTTTGGGATATTACTCATGTCTTCCACTGTGAAGACTGACGCGAAGTCATTATTCAGTTCCTTAGCCAATTCCTTGTTCCCCACTACTATCACTCCAGCATCATTTTCCAGCAGCCCAATGTCAATTTTTGCCTCTCTTTTGCCCTTTATGTATCTATAGAAACTCTTACATTCTTCCATTATATTACTGGCTAGCTTGCCCTCATATTTAATCTTCTTCCTCCTTTGTTTTTGGTGCCCTTTGTTGGTCTTTGTAAGCTTCCTAATCCTCTGGCTTCCCACTGCCCTTTGCCATATTATATGCTTTCTCTTTTGCTATCCCTGACTTCCCTAGTCACCATCGTTGCCTCATCCTCCCTGTGCCATGCTTCTTTTTCCTGGGGATGAATCTCTGCTGTCTCCTGAAATACTCCCAACAACTCCTGCCATTGCTGTTCCACTGTCTTTCCTGCTAGGCTCCTCTCCCAGTCAATTCTACCCAGCTCCTCCCTCATGCTTCTGTAGTTGCGTTTATCCAGCTGTAATACCGTTACTTCTGATTCTATCTTCTCTCTCTCAAATTGCAGAGTACATTCAATCATAATATGATCACTGCTTCCTGAGGGTTTCTTCACCTTAAACTCCCTTATCAAGTCTGCGGGGCATTGGACAGCACTAAATCCAGTATTGCTGGTTCCCTAGTGGGCTTCACTTCAAACTGCTCCAAAAAGCCATCTGGTAGACATTCTACAAATTCCTTTCTTTACAATCCAATACCACCCTGATCTTCCCAGTCCACCTGCATATTGAAATCCCCCACCATCACTGTAACTCTGCCTTTCCTACACATTTTTCTATCTCCTGGTGTATTTTGCACCGCAGCTCCTGACTACTGATTGGAAGCCTGGATATAACTCCAACTATGGGTTTGTTTACCTTTGTGGTTCCTAAATTCTACACATACAGATGTATGTTCTCTACCTTTATGGCACCCTGCTCATACTCCCAGTGCTCACCAATAATGGAAATACCCAAAACTGTGGGCATCTCCTGGTATTCCTGGTACCAGCACCATGTTTAAAACCCCAGCTGTGCACCACGTCAAACACAGCCAGTTAAAGATCTTTACTTCACAGTGCTCGTAGTGGGAACAAAATGAATAAAGAGAGTTTCTGAAGGACGTAGGTGGCACTTTACTTGAAACAGAAGCTCACATTAATAAATATATTGCATTGTACATGATCACACTTTTTGTTTGACAGGTATTGTAACTCCTACAACAAGAAATCAAGCTGCCTGTCCTTAGGACCTCTACAGCACGTAACCAGGCCATTCTGCCCATCAGGCCTGCACTGTCCCTCTGGAGAGCACCCCACTCAAACCCACCCCTCTATCCTATCCCATGGCTAATCCCCCTAGCCTGCACATCCCTGAACACTGTGGCCAATCCACCTAACCTGCACATCTTTGGACTGTGGGAGGAAACCAGAGCACATGGATGAAACCCATGCAGACATGGGGAGAATGTGCTTACTCCACATAGACAGTTGCCTGAGGGTGGAATTGAGCCCATATCCCTGTGAGGCAGCATTGCTAACCACTGAGCCACTGTGCCACCCTTACTAGCATGCCATGTTCAAACCCTGTCAAAGGGAATGCTACTCTTTCCCTAACGCTGAGTGTACTAGAACATTTTCTCATTGTTCAATGTGGGAGCATCATGTACTGGAAAGACTTCAGACTATTGAAAGTGATAACCTCTCTTGAACAATGGCAAAAGTGAAGAAAATAATCAAACAAAGTATTTGGTAGTCTCTGGGAGCATGCAGGGACCACATGCCTTTCGATGAACAACACATTTGTAGTCAACGGGTGTTTGCTGCCACTTCCATCCACATCTATTGTAAGCAGGTGTTTGTTAATTGCTGTCTGACCTGTTGCATCTGACTCTGCACTGCTCTGTCTTGAGGAAGATGATGTCTCTCTGTTCAATGTGCCCATCTTCCTCCTGAGAAAATTGCTCTCCCAGTTCTCCATCACATCAGCTCGTTGCCTGCTCTAATTGTGCAGAGTGCAGCCTGTTCAGGATTGTGCCGCATGCCCTATCCAGACTGTAGTGTAAGGCCTCCCAAGACTGAGTCAAGCATTTCAACCTCATTTTCAGCAGACCTTTTGTTTACCCTACGGTGACCCTGGCCCGGGCTGCATTGTCTCAGGGGTTAGATAATGGAGTCACTAATCCTGGTTCCAGACAGTATCCCTGCAACCATCAGTCAGTTGTAAGACATCTGGCCCATGAAATGAGCATTCTTAAGGAAGGCATCATGATATCTCCCAGGATACCTGGCACAGACTTCTAGAGATGTGGTACTGCTGAAAATAAATGACTTGTACATTGATGGAATGGACATCTTTTTTGTTGCAGTCAGCCATGCCATGATATTCCACTCTCAATGCAGTATGTGTACAGTCTATCGTAGCTCAAACCTGGAGGAAACTGGTTATATTGGAGACCCATTTGTTGGTTGAAGTTTGTGAGATCTCATCCAGGTCCCCATTGGATCCTTGAAGGCAGCCCGTTGCATAAAAAGACAACCCAGCCACCAACTTGGCAGCCTTTGAAATCAGATGGCGGTCCACCCATTCCAGTGGCTGTTTCTATTCCATCAGTTCTTTGACAGTGTCCTGGAATACCTTGGTTTGTGGCAGCAATGTGACTTTGCTCTTCTGGAGGCAGGTGCCTTGAGTATGACAGACTCCTGTGCATCCTGAGGGGACCTTCAATCATCAAATTCCTACTGTGTGGAAGCAGGCCATTTGGCCCATCAAGTTCACACCAACCCTCTGAAGAGGATCACACCCAGATCCATCCTTCCATACTCTATCCTGTAACCCTACATTTCTGTTGGCTAATCCACCTAGGTTGCACATCCCCAGACACTGTGGCCATTTTGCATGGCCAATCTATCCAACTTCTTTATGTTAAGGGTGGGAAGGAGTCAACTGAAGTTACTGCCAGTACTGGGCTTGCTGGCGCATCCGTCCTCTTCCATTTCTGTGTTTTCAGTGCATCTAGTCACAGTGACAGTAGCCCTGCTCTGGGGCCTGAGGACTCTGACAAACAGGGCCATGAGATGCCTCTATATGAACCTTTTGTCATAGTGGCCTTACTCTGATGTATATTTGGTGATAAGTGGGTCCAGGATTTTGTATTTTTATAAATGCAAAAGATGTTGCTTCTGGTTCAATGAGGAAGTTGATGTGAGGAAGGAAGAGTACAAAGATATGGAATTGTAAAGGAGAACAAACAGTATTGTAATATGGAAGGTAGTGAAAAACATAGAGGGCGATGTGCATGGGAAGTGTGGGAGCAGGTAGATTGAATTAATGAAGGAGCTGCAAAAATGGAGTAAGGGCACACGGAGTGAAGGACACGCTCCTGTCTGCAACACTGGTGCTGAGGTCGAGATGTTGGAGAGCAACAAGTTCCTGGGAGTGGCGATCACCAACAATCTGTCCTGGTCCACTCAAGTCATGTCAGTCAAGAAAGCACAATAATGTCTCAACTTCCTCAGGAGGCTGAGGAAATTCGCCATGTCCACAAGGACCCTTACCAATTTTTATAGATGCATCAGAGAAAGCATTCCATCTGGATGTGTCACTGCTGTTGCCAAGATCCCAAGAAAGTACGGAGAATGGTGAACACAGCCTGGTCCACCACAAAATCCTTCCATCCACTGACTCCATCTATACTTCCTGCTGCCTTGGGAAAGCAACCAACATAATCAAACAGCCCTCCCACCCCGGTTATACTCTCTTCCACCCTCTTCCAGCAGGCAGAAGAAATAAAAGAATGCAAACACATACAAATAGATACAAGAACAGCTCTTTCCTTGCTATTATCAGACTTTTGGAACGGCGCTCTCAAATGCTAATATTGATCTCTCTCTCTGCACCCTCTCTGTGGTTGGAACACTGTACTCTGTGCTCCGTTCTGCCACCCTGATGCACTATGTATGGTATAATCTGCCTGTTTATCATATAAAACAATGCTTTTCAGCACATATGACAACAATAAATCAATCAATCTAAATGGATTGGGAGTGAGAGACTGTGACTGGAGTTGGAAAGCTAGAAAGTTAACAGAGAAAAAGTAAGAGTGGAGGAGAAATGAGTGAAGAAAGATTAAAGGAAAGGGCTTCTTTAGAGACTTGTCACTATGGACATCCATTGTTAGAATAATTTGAATGGTTGAGAGTATTCATTGATATTTAGTTTTAAGGATGAAGGATAAGCCTTAGCTTACCTTTCTCCACAACATTCTTTGCCTGCTACTGAAAGTTTGGACATTTCTGTTCCACCACTGTCAGTCTTCCTGTCACGTACCTACTGACCTGCCTGAAACTTCATGGGGAGTAGAGGAGTTGATAGGTCCACCCACCTCTTGTGACCCTATTGTGGCAATACATGAGGCCACTTAGGGCCTGATCTTACTCGAATCTGTATTTCAGGAAAGAGTAGAGAGGCAATGGAAAAGGAGCAGAGAAGATTTGCAAGGATGAGAACAGCAATGCCTGGCTATTAACAGGCTGGATCATCTGGGAGCTGGGAAACCTTGGTTTGTGGCAGCACTGTGACCTTGCTCGTCTGGAGGCAGTCGCATTGAATAGAAGAGATTCTATAACTCCTGCGCATCCCGAGAGAAGTGGAAGAACTGCAATATAGCTTCAAGTCAGGATGGTATGTGACTCAGAGTTAAGTGCTGAACTCTAATGCCCTTGTTCTTCTTGGTGGTAAAAATGGTGGATTTGGACGGTGCTGTCAAAAGACATTTGGTGGTTTCATGCAGTGCATCTTATGCATGTTGCTGCTGTGTGTGGAAGGTGGAAGGATTTAATGCTAAAGGCTGGAGTTAGGGTGTTGATCAAGCAGGCTGCTTTGTCCTGGATGTGTCAAACCTCTTGAGTGTTGTCAGAGCTGCACCCATCCAGGCAAGTGGGGAACATTCCATTCCCCTCCTGACATGCGATGTAGATGGTGGACACAATTTTCCACTTGTAACTCATCAAATAATTAAACAAACCAGAAAATGCTTGAAAAGTCCATCAGGTCTGTAAGCATTGCTGGGTTGGGAAACAGATAACATGTTAGATCTGCAACCTTTAGCAGAATCATTTTAGGTTGAGGTTTCCAGCTCCTGCAGTATTTTTCCTATTTATTAGTTGTCCCACTGAAACAATTCTTGCCCTTGTTCAACAAAATCCAGACAACAATCACACTTTGGTTGGTAAGTGAAAATTAACAATCACATATCATGTATGCGAGGGAATGACTATCTCAACCAACAGCAAATCCAAAGTATCAACTTCCCCTTGATATTTGACCAAATTACCATTGCTGGTTCTCCCATCATCAACATCTTATCTCAATCAGAAACTGAATTACATGTATCACACAAATATTGTGGCTACAGGAGCATGTCAGAGGCTGGGAGTTCTGTGGAAAGTAACTGATTCCCCAAAACCATTCCACTACCTACAAGACACACGTCAGAGGTGTGTTGGAATATTCAGCACTTGCCTTGATAAGTAGAGCTCTAACACTCGTAAAGCTCTATATCATCCACAATGTACGAACCTGCCTTATTGCATCGCCAACCAGGACCGAAAGCATTCACTCCCTCTACCACTGGCATACCATGACAGTAATGTGTACTGTCTACAGGGTGTACTGCAGCATCTCTCCAAGGCTTCCTCAATGTCTCCATATCCACAAACATAGACCACCCAGACGATCCAGGTCATAGAGTCATAAAACACAGAAACAAATCCTTTAGTCCAGCTCATCCATGCTGACTAAGTATCCCAAACTGAAACTAATCCTACTTGCCTGTATTTAGCCCTATCCTTCTAAACCTTTCCGATTCATATACCTTTCCAAATGTCTTTTAAATGTTGTAACTGTACCTGCATCTAACACTTCCTCTGGAATTTTATTCCACATACAAGCCATCCTCTCTATGGAAACATTTACCCCTCAGGTCCTTTTTAAATCTCTCTCCTCTCACTTTAAACATATTCCTCTGGTTTTGAACTCCCCTATCCTAAGGAAGACCTTGGCTATTCACCTTATCTATGCCCCTTATGATTCTACAAACCTCTATAAGTTCACCCTTCAACCTGCTATGCTCCATAGAAATAAGTCCCAGCCTATCTAGCCTCTCCCTATAACTTAAACCCTCCAGTCACAGTCACATCCTGGTAAATCTTTTCTGAACCATCTCCAATTTAATCACATCCTTCCTATAGGTCAGCAACCACATTGGAATACTACCACCAGTAAGTTTCCCTCCAAGTTGCACTCCAACCTGACTTGGAAATATGGTGCTCTTTGTTCATTGTCTCTGGGTCAAAATCCTGGAACTCCCTCTCTGACATCATTATAAACGAAGCTAACATGTAGGATCCACAGCAGTTTAAATTGATGGCTTACCCGCACTTTCTCAGTGTCGTTGGCATTAAATTATGACTTTTTCAGTGGTGCCTGTATCTCTTGATTGAATAAAGAAAAAGAACTTTCTAATTGTTTCAATGGACATTTCAAAATCTCCTCTTCACACACTTCCTAGCTGTGTCTCAGCTAACTGAAAACAGGCACCGTGAGGCTATAATCCCAATAATAGACCTAAATTCAATCTGCATGTTTTATCATTTGAGTTACTTTGCCCTTTTCATTTGGGATTAACTGTTATTGAATATAACCTGAAAGCAATTTAATACTGATTCAGAAAAATCGATTCTCCCTGTTTAAACTATTTTACATATATGTCTCCTGAGCTGCTGTTCATAGTTTGAGAGTTGAGAAATACCCTTGCTTATTTACTGAGCATGTTACTGTGCAGATAGAGTTCATGTAAGGATCTACTATCCAAGCATCTAAACAAATGAATGTTCAGCCACTTGTACCATTCTGGCATTCTGCCATTTTGGATTTTTCTTGTCAAGCTGTAACTTGTTTCCTCTTGTCATGGTTGTGAAGATTAGAGTGTTAATTCATCTGGTACGGACCCCTCTATAAATACATTCGTGCTAACTGTTGGACGTTAATTCGGAACAGATTTATCTCAGCTGAATTTGATACCTCAGCATAATTCATCATTAATCACGGCAAGAATTCAGAGGAAGAAACGACTTGCACACATGTAGCTCCCTTAACAATCTCAGAGTAACGCTAAACACCTCACAGCCAGTTAAATAAACAAGTGCAAGTTATTGTTGTAACGTCAGAAATACTGCAACCAATTTATGAACAGAAAGGTCCTACAGAAAGCAATGCAACCAAGAGAAGATGGTTTGAGGTTTTTTTTCTTGTATGGGTTGGGGTGCCATGAGTAAGAGCTGAAAAATGTGTTGCTGGAAAAGCTCAGCAGTTCAGGCAGCATCCAAGGAGCAGGAGAATCGATGTTTCAGGCATAAGCCCTTCTTCAGGAAGTGCCATGAGTAAGGCCAACATTTGTTGTCCATGCCCAGTGTCCCACATGGAAACATTTGTGAAGGAAAACACCTTTGACCACCAGTCCATCAGGAAGTGGTCAGCATGTAGCTTCCTTGAGACCCTGCGGGGAAAGGAGAGGGTGGACCCTATTGAGTTGTTCCCTGAACAGACTGTTAAAGTCATTTGGCAGAAGGCCTCATCGCCAGGACTTTCCAACAGGCACCAAAAGTGAGCTTGGCTGAGGGTGAGAATGGCACTCCCTGTGAGATCCTTCATGTACGCTCAGACTCTCTGTGTCACTGCACACTGCCCTCAAAATGGCTGTGGGGAGCAAGAGACTGTTGCACATCTCCTTCTGGAATTTGCCATTGGCAAAGAAAGTCTGGAGAGAAATTGAGTGATTTTTTTTTGTTGAGTTCATCCTGAGCAGCTCCATGATGCAGGAGTCTGTGCTCTATGGTCTATTCCCCAGGACATGTACCAAGACAAACATTGATTGTGCCTGGAAAACCATCAACTCAGTGAAAGACACTGTTTGGTCTGTCTGAAACCTGTTGGCCTTCCAGAGCAAGGAGTCACCTTGAGTGAGTGTTGCCGACTGCACCTTCCAAGGTCCAGGATTACCTGATAAGGGATGCACAAAAGGCTGTGGAAGCTGCCACGAAGGCACAGTGGGGGAAACCACTTTAATACCTTTCTGCCAAAGTACATGGGGGTCGGTTCAGTTATCAGACTCTCCCAGTGCCTCAAATGCACTTAAATATAGTTTGTATAAGTAAAAGAAGACTTGGGTCTTTTTTTGCAACTGTAGGGCGTGGCAAATTCCAATGTTTGTTCATTTGTTTTTCAGATGCAGAGACTGTACAGGGCTGATTCCGTAACTGTGTATGTGCATAAGGATTTTTTTTTAATGAAGAAAGTATATTGTTGCAATTAAAAAACATTCAGCTGTGCAGCTCGCTCCTCCCCATGAAATGAAGTTGGGGGGAAGGGTCAGAAAGCCAGTTGGCTTGCTATGCACGCCCTCTGCCCCACAGACATCCTGAGGAGACCTGGGGGTGTGAATTCTCCCTGAGCTGGGTGCTGTCCATTCTCCACATCAGCTGTTGCTGCTGTTTCAGGCCTTCCCATAGGCCCTCCTCTTCTTGAATCCATCTTCGCCTTCATAGGCAGGCATCCAAAGTGACCAACAGCGGCAGGGCAAGTCCATCTCAGTGAAAAGGACCTAAACAGGGCACTTGAGGAGCCAACAAGTTTCTTAAATCTTTGAACATTGAGTGGTGGAATACCTTCCAGCTAAGTTCACTTCTCCATACAGCGGGATATCCTGCACTTGATATTATTTGGTCATATCTTGCTTTTCTCTTAACTAGGTCATTTTTCTTATCTAGGATTCCTTCTCTCCCTTTCACACCTTAATTTTGATTCTTTTACATCTCATTTTAATTCTTTCTCCACTATTAGCAGTCCCTTTTGACTTATGCACTGTGCCCCTGCCTCTGTTAAAAGTTTACACCAACACCATTCAGTTACCAAGAGGAGTCATACAAGACTGGAAATGTTAACTCTGTTTCTCTCTGCACTGATGCTGCCAGATCTGCCGATGAATGGCTGGGACCAAGCTGCCTCCGGCATGTGGGCATCGGACTGCCTCCATGGCCAGGTTGGCAGCTGCCATGGGGCAGCCAGCTCCAACAGTCTCAGTGTCTGCTAGAAATACCGCACACAGATTGGCACTCCATTGCTCTAAGCAATGGTGCTCATGGCAAGGCAATAGAGGGACAAAGGATTTTGATCTCACTGGATATGGCCCTTACTCACAAGGAGTCGGGGCACCCAACTGGATGAGAAATGACATGCAGATCCCCCATGAGTTTCTCTCAGACACTCCCCAACCCCAGCTAGGTCACCAAACCAAACCTCTGAACACATAGGCTTCACTATACTCACCCTCCCTCCATGCCAGCTGTGAATTCTGGGACTACACAGAGATGTGGTAGAGGTTAAAGGATGAAGAAGACCTCCTGAGGGCACATACGTGGCATGGTGGACACATCCATAGAATCCCTACAGTGTAGAAGCAGACCATTTGGCCCAACAAGTCTACACTGATTCTCCGAAGAGTATCTCACCTGGACCCATTCCCCTACCGTATCCCTGTAACCCTGCAATGCCCATGGCCAACTTACCTATCACTGGACACAATGGGTAATTGAGCATGTCCAATCCACCTAACTTGCACATCTTTGGGCTGTGGGAGAAAACCTACGCAGATACGGGGAGCACTCTGGAACAGCCAGAGGAAACCCACGCAGACACAGGGAGAGTGTGCAAACTCCACACAGACAGTCGCCTGAGACTGGAATCGAACCCAGGACCCTAGCGCTGTGAGGCCACCGTGCTGTAAATATCACTGTAAACATGTTATTACATTTGTAAATATATATTCACTTTTCTTCATTAGCTGTCTGCGAATGTCTAACTAGTCACTACTATAACATTGAAGGGACAAAGTCTATCAATTCTTAGAGCCACACGATGTTAAATGGGCCAATGTGTGAAGTGAGCAGCTCCTACACCAAGTGCAGGCTGTAGATAAATGGCAGATGTTTGCACTTTGGAGCAAAGGTCAATCTTTCGAAGAGTCAAAATGTTGCTCATGTATGGAGGCATTAGTAGAATTGATTTGTAACGTCGTCTTTTCAGACAACAAATACTTGGCGAAATACTCTAGGTTAACACCTAAGACTTATAAAGCATGTCGAGTCTACGGATGTGTTTCAGCTTCAACATGTAGGTGCCTGTGTGATGCTGTTGTCTTTCAAAATAGCCTCATGTTGCTCAAAAGTGAAGTTACAGAAATATCCCCAGTCCCAGTGTGCTGGTAGCCAGATGGAAGGACAAAGTGGTTGCAGCAGCCATTGAAAATCTTAAGGTCCCAGCAGCAGTGAACATTTCCCTTTGACCTGCCGGACACATCCATGAAATGAGTGCAGAAGAACCTGATCTCAGTTATAGTGAGCAGAAGGCTGTGTGAGAGAAGTCATAGGGTAGTGGTGGACCATGAAGCTCACTTAGAGCACCAATTCGGACAATTCGGACCAAAGTGGCTGTGGTATCTGTTGCTCTTCCCCCACTGTCTGGCCAAGTGACAGTTTGGCATGTATGATAGGAGAAAGGCTTGAGGACAGGGCTTTGGTTAGGTGGGGGAACGCTGTTGGTATACGTTTCCATAATCTGAACCTTTGAAACCGGTGGACCCCATAGGGCAAAGGGCTGATGGACGGATAGTTTTGAAAATATTGTAAACTTTGATGGTTTCAGCCTGGTCCTTGGCAGTAGACTCAACACTGGTTGCTCCACTGAAGGAGAGCACTACTTCAACATCAGGGTGAGGGAATTTGGCCATGCCTGCCCAACACATATATAGCTGGCAGTGGGGTTATATAGCTGGCAGTGGGTGTGGGGTAACATGTTGGAGTTATATAGCTGGCAGTGGGTGTGGGGTAACATGTTAGGGTTATATAAATGGTAGTGCGTGTAGGGTAACATGTTGGGGTTATATAGCTACCGTAGCTGGCAGTGGGTGTGGGGTAACATGTTGGGGTTATATAGCTGGCAGTGGGTGTGGGGTAACATGTTGAGGTGATATAGCTGGTAGTGCGTATAGGGTAACATGTTGGGGTTATATATCTGGCAATGGGTGTGGGTAACATGTTGGGGTTATATAGCTGTCATTTCTAGCAGTGGATGTGGGGTAACACGTTGGGGTTATATAGCTGGCAGTGGGTGTGGGGTAACATGTTGGGGTTATATAGCTGGTAGTGTGTGTAGGGTAACATGTTGGGGTTATATATCTGGCAGTGGGTGTGGGTAACATATTGGGGTTATATAGCTGGCAGTGGGTGATGGGTAATATGTTGGGGTTATATAGCTGGTAGTGCGTGTAGGGTAACATCTTGGGGTTATACAGCTGTCATTGCTGGCTGTGGGTGTGGGGTAACATGTTGGGGTTATATAGCTACTGTAGCTGGCAGTGGGTGTGGGGTAACATGTTGGGGTTATATAGTTGCCATTGCTGGCAGTGGGTATGGGGTAACATGTTGGGGTTATATAACTGCCATAGCTGGCAGTAGGTGTGGGGTAACATGTTGGGATTATATAGTTGGCAGTGGGTGTAGGGTAACATGTTGGGGTTATATAACTGCCATATCTGGCAGTAGGTGTGGGGTAACATGTTGGGGTTATACAGCTGTCATTGCTGGCTGTGGGTGTGGGGTAACCTGTTGGGGTTATATAGCTACCGTAGCTGGCAGTGGGTGTGGGGTAACATGTTGGGGTTATATAGCTTCCATTGCTGTCAGTGGGTGTGATGTAACATGTTGGGGTTATATAGCTACTGTAGCTGGCAGTAGGTGTGGAGTAACATGTTGGGATTATATAACTGTCAGTGCTAGCAGTGAGTGTGGGGTAACATGTTAGGGTTATACAGCCGTCATTGCTGGCAGTGGGTGTGGGGTAACATGTTGGGGTTATATAGCTACTGTAGCTGGCAGTGAGTGTAGGGTAACATGTTGGGGTTATACAGCTGTCATTGCTGGCAGTGGGTGTGGGGTAACATGTTGGGGTGATATAGCTGGTAGTGTGTGTAGGGTAACATGGTGGGGTTATATATCTGGCAGTGGGTGTGGGTAACATGTTGGGGTTATATAGCTGGCAGTGGGTGATGGGTAATATGTTGGGGTTATATAGCTGATAGTGCGTGTAGGATAACATGTTGGGCTTATATAGCTACCGTAGCTGGCAGTGGGTGTGGGGTAATATGTTGGGGTTATATAGCTACAGTAGCTGGCAGTGGGTGTAGGGTAACATAGAACATAGAACATAGAAGAATACAGCGCAGTACAGGCTCTTCGGCCCTCGATGTTGTGCCGATCCAAGCCCACCTAACCTACACTAGCCCACTATCCTCCATATGCCTATCCAATGTCCGCTTAAATGCACATAATGAGGGAGAGTCCACCACTGCTACTGGCAGGGCATTCCATGAACTCACGACTCGCTGAGTAAAGAACCTACCCCTAACATCTGTCCTATACCTACCCCCCCTTAATTTAAAGCTATGCCCCCATGTTGAGGTTATATAGCTGCTGTAGCTGGCAGTGGGTGTAGGGTAACATGTTCGGGTTATATAGCTTCCATTGCTGGCAGTGGGTGTAGGGTAACATGTTGGGGTTATATAGCTACCGTAGCTGGCAGTGGGTGTGGGGTAACATGTTGGGGTTATACAGCTGTCATTGCTGGCTGTGGGTGCAGGGTAACATGTTGGGGTTATATAGCTACCGTAGCTGGCAGTGGGTGTGGGGTACCATGTTGGGGTTATATAGCTTCCATTGCTGTCAGTGGGTGCAGGGTAACATGTTGGGGTTATATAGCTACCGTAGCTGGCAGTGGGTGTGGGGTAACATGTTGAGGTTATATAGCTGCCGTAGCTGGCAGTGGGTGTGGGGGTAACATGTTAGGGTTATATAGCTGCCATTGCTGGCAATGGGTGTGGGGTAACATGTTGGGGTTATATAGCTGTCATTGCTAGCAGTAAGTGTGGGGTAACATGTTAGGGTTATACAGCTGTCATTGCTGGCAGTGGGTGTGGGGTAACATGTTGGGGTTATATAGTTGTCATTGCTAGCAGTAAGTGTGGGGTAACATGTTGGGGTTATATAGCAACCTTAGCTGGCAGTGGGTGTGGGGTAACATGTTGGGATTATATAGTTGGCAGTGGGTGTAGGGTAACATGTTGGGGTTATATAACTGCCATATCTGGCAGTCGGTGTGGGGTAACATGTTGGGGTTATATAGCTGTCATTGTTAGCAGTGAGTATGGGGTAACATGTTGGGGTTATACAGCTGTCATTGCTGGCTGTGGGTGTGGGGTAACATGTTGGGGTTATATAGCTACTGTAGCTGGCAGTGGGTGTGGGGTAACATGTTGGTATTACCTTTCTGAAATAATGGTACTAGTTAGCCAACCTCCAGTCTTCTGGCACCACACTTGTGACTATCGATGATACAAATATGTCATTTCGGGCATAAGCCCTTCTTCAGGAAGGGCTTATGCCCGAAACGTCGATTCTCCTGTTCCCTGGATGCTGCCTGACCTGCTGCGCTTTTCCAGCAACACATTTTCAGCTCTGATCTCCAGCATCTGCAGACCTCACTTTCTCCTTATATAGCTACCGTAGCTGGCAGTAGGTGTGGGGTAACATGTTGAGATTATATAGCTGTCAGTGCTAGCAGTGAGTGTGGGGTAACAGGTTGAGGTTATATAGCTACTGCAGTGAGTGTAGGGTAACATGTTGGGGTTATATAGCTGCCATTGCTGGCAGTGGGTGTAGGGTAACATGTTGGGGTTATATAGCTACTGTAGCTGGCAGTGAGTGTAGGGTAACATGTTGGGGTTATATAGCTCTCGTAGCTGTCAGTGGGTGTGGGGTAACATGTTGGGGTTATATAGCTGCCATTGCTGGCAGTGGGTATGGGGTAACATGTTGGGGTTATACAGCTGTCATTGCTGGCAGTGGGTGTAGGGTAACATGTTGGGGTTATATAGCTACCGTAGCTGGCAGTGGGTGTGGGGGTAACATGTTGGGGTTATACAGCTGTCATTGCTGGCAGTGATGTAGGGTAACATGTTGGGGTTATATAGCTACCGTAGCTGGCAATGGGTGAGGGGTAACATGTTTGTATTATATAGCTACCGTAGCTGGCAGTAGATGTGGGGTAATATGTTGGGTTAGAAAGCTGTCATTTGATCTGGTGTAACATGCTGAGATTATATAGCTGCCATAGCTGGCAGTGGGTGTGGGTAACATGTTAGGGTTATATAGCTGTCATTGCTAGCAGTGGGTATGGGGTAATATATTGGGGTTATATAGCTGTCACAGCTGGCAGGATACGAGATATGAGGCTGACAGCAGGTCAATGTGTGTGTTGGTGAGTTGAGCTTGGGATTTTGAGTCAGAGTTCAGATTGACAGTGACTGTTGCTTGTTGAGCAATGGGATTATATTGCTGATGGGAGCAGCACTTATCTTCTTCTTTGGACCTTCACAATTGAGGCCTCAACAACAGTAGTTGAGAACTTTGAGCTCTCTACAATGTTTTTACCATGATTCAGTCTTTTTCCATTGTAAAAGTGTCCTGTACAAGAGCTCCTACCAACTGCTCCAGTCCCTGTCTGTCCCCTTTAAGAATGTAAACTGGTTCTCGGGAGTGTAGACTGAACTCTCGGGAAGTTGGGCTCCTGTTGGAACACGCAGTTGTTCATAAAAGCATTTGGTGCTCGCTACATGCTGCAATCATGGTAATGCTTAGACAGCACAACATTGGCATGGATACTGAGTGATTATATGTCATGTAGCCCAAGATTTATTATTGGATGATTTAGCCCCTTTTAAATCTAATGGTGGCAACTTGTTTCAGTCAGACCATTGTCAAGTCTTTCTTGACTGTGAACCTTTTTGGCCCTCTTCTTTTTATTCTCCCCTTCCAACATTTGCTCTATGGTTACGTTTCTGCATGTGGCAGAGCTGTGAAGTATTCAGCAAGCAATAATAAACAAATCCTATTGTAATAAGAGATGTTCAGGTATCGGACTCACTGCCTCAAGCCATCCATAGCGCATTCTGAAATTACCTTTGCATCTGCTGGGATTCATTATAGCTGTAGTCAGCTGTTAATTGTGGCTGTTACAGATGTCACAACGCAGATTTGAATTGGATCCAAGGGACTATCCCTCCACTGTTCCTCCTGCTTTAAATAACCTAGACTTGTCTTCAAAAGAAAGAAAGCAACTTTTCTGCCTTAGGGGGCACTTACCTGCATGGTCTTGCGTTGCTCATCGCTAGCCACTGACATTATTGATGGAACAGAGCCCTTGCAGTTCATGTAATTATGTACCGGACAATATAGTGTGATGTGAGTGCCATTAATAATATTGTGAGCTTTGGGAAAGCCTCCAGCACAGAAAAATTACATTCTGTTGCTGTGTTTCCTTATGGGGGTAGGGCGGGTGGAATGTAATGAAAGTGTTGACTGTTTGCAAGAACACACTCGGTGACCTGCTGGACAGGCTGAGGTTGCCGGTGTTCCTTGTGGTGGCTTGGAATGAGATTAATATGTAATTTCTTGACTCAATGTTGCCGTGATCTTTGCTGGCACTGGCACTGACCCCATTGACAATATTACCTGCAGGCCAGATCCCAGCAGATATCACAACTCCCACTTGTCTCCTTATTAACATAGACTGTGACAGCAGTTGTCCTTGAATATTGTCAGGTGTATGTGTTGGTTTGCAAAGCCAAATGCTATGGTTAAGGATGCCAGTGTGCGAACTACCTTCCTCCTTTATCATGTTCCTCTCGAAAAACTTAAAGCTCTGATTGCAGAATTCAAAAATCTCATAAAAACAAAATGTAACTGTGAGGCGCTGCAGATGAAGTTTTAATAACCAGCTTTCTGAGAACTCAGAATGTCTTTGGCCTACAACGACCATTTTATATAGCCAAGGGGAGCACACAGTGTGTTCCTCAACTTAAGTACAATTTCCACGAATTACTTAGTAACACAAAGGTCTTTAGATATTTTCAAATAGTGCAAAAAGCCAGAAGGCAGATTAAATCATACACATATGGATCTCAGCTCAAACCCCTAGCTCTACCTTACCCGTGCTGCAGAATTGATGATTGGCTGAAAGGTCTACCCCAATAAATGTGCTAAATACAATGAGCCAAAGTGGTGAAATTCAAGTTTTGAAGTTATAATTAGTATGGACTTGTATAGAGAAATATTCATGTATTAAATGTAACCTTTTGCTATTTTAAGAGGAATAGCACACAAACAGACCCTTCACTCCAACTCGTCCATGCCGACCAGATATCCTAATGATCCAGTCTCATTTGTCAACATTTGGCCCGTATCCCTCTAAACCCTTCCTATTCACATACCCATCCAGATGCCTTTTAAATGTTGTAATTGTACCTGCCTCTCCTATCTCCTCTTTCAGATCATTTCATACATGAACCACCCTCTGCATGAAAAAGTTGCCCCTCAGGTCTTTTTAAAATCCTTCTCCTCTTATCTTAAACCTATGCCCTATAATTTTGGAGTCACCTACCCTGGGAAAAAGACCTTGGCTATTGACCCTATCCATGCCTCTCATGATTTTATAAACCTCAATAAGGTCATCCCCTCAGCCTCTGATACTCCAGGGTAAAAATACCCAGCCTCTCCCTATAGCTCAAATCTTCCAACCCCAGTAACATCCTTGTAAATCTTTTCTGAACCCTTTCAAATTTTGTAACATCTTTCCTACAGCAGGAAGACCAGAATTGCAAGCAGTATTCTAAAATTAATCTAAGTCAAGCATCCAATTTCAAAGCCTCAATGTCACCGTTCACAAAAAGAATTTGGCACCACATTTTACTGGTACTGAAAGGCCAGTTATCAAGTTGTATCACATCTGGCACTGATTGACATGACATAGGTCAAGAACAGTAAAGCCACCTGTGATTGATAGAAAAATAGTTTCAGTTCCAAACTGATAATCATAATGACAATTATAATGTATCTGGTGACACCCTCAGTTAGATCATCTTGGTTTTGAGGTTGTTTTGGGGCTAATTTCTTTATTCATGTAGGAATTCACCTTCAATCAGACAATCCAGTTTATCTAGCTGGTAAAGAGGGAAAATACAAATTAGTTCAATGCTTCTTTAAAAGTTTTATATATTTCTACATCTTGCTATGTAAAGAGACCTGGTCAAAAGCAGATGGACAGTGAAGAAGCCGTTTTTTTTGTTTCTTGAACGCATTTCTATAAGCCTTTGTCTGTGGTATATGCAAGGGTTAGATGTATTCAGTTGAATGCTTGTCAGAAATCAAAAAGAAACACAGAGTAATGTCTTCTTTCCAAAATCTTTCTGTGTGGATATCCCTGTCCCAGGGATTTTCCCAATCTGAGTGGAAGTAATGAAGATTTAACGCTGCTTATTGTAGGCTTCAATAAATTTATATTTCCAATCCATTCAAAGGTGTAATAAATTTGGACAGACTATGCAGAATTGTGAGAGAATCTTTGGCTATAAAAGAATTCCTCTGTCTCACTGCCCTTGTGATTTTTCTGTTCCTTGTAAACTCGTTAAAGCTGATACAGGATTTTCGACACTCACTGGTAAGTTTTTTTGTTCATGTGAGAATGAACCTTGGGGAAGTGAGGATATGGTGGGTTGGTGACACATCTGTTCAAGTACTGCCCTTTCAAGGTGTACAATATCAGGTTTATCATAGAGTCAGACAAAATAAGGTCATATAACATAGAAATAGGTCCTTCAGCCCAACATGTCTATAGTGATAAACACCAAACTGTACCAATCCCACTTTTCTGCACTTGGTCCATAGTCCTGGGACTTTAAGTGCCTCATCCAGATACCTCTTATTTGTTTGAGAGGACCTGCCTCCGCTACCCTCTCAGACAGCATGTTCCATATTTCTACCACCCTTCTGGATGTCATTTAGATCTGGCATTGACTCAGGCATTTGAAAAACAAAGGTAACACACAGCCTTTTCCAGGCCATTTCAGAGCTGCTCTCTGAACAGTCTATTACATTGTTGTAGATTTGAAGTCGCACATAGACCAAGGACATGGATTATTGGGTGGTTTTTTGCTGAGATGATGTTTTAGGAGAATTGACAATGGCTTCATAGTCATTCCTGATTAATATTGAATTAAATTTGCTATGGTTCCCAGCACACTAGCTAGGTCTCTTGGTTACTAAATCAACAACAGTGCTACTAGGCCTTCACCTGCCCACATCATGGATAGATGGATGAACAGCGTTCGATGTGGGTGATTGAGGTGGAGGTGTGACATTGTATTAAGCTGAGGATGAATGTTAGGAAATGGACAGGTGGGGATTTGAGGAAACACACAGAAAGTGAGGCATGAATCCACCTGTAAGGTCTGAGCAGGTGTTGCCTGGAGAAGGCAGTGTGAGAGTCTTCATGTGATACATACAGGAGAATGGAATGGAATATGCCACTGTTCTCACCTTTCCTGCTTGAGGCACTATATCTTGGAATGTGATCACCGCACATCAACTGTTCACCTTTAGAACATTCTTGAGCCGTGTCTTTTGTTTTTTTCAGTGGCAGGCTTCTTCCTCCTGTTAGCAGAGAAGAGAATTTCCTTCTGGGTCTTAAAGGAGGCATCAGTGAATTGATGAGACAAGTTGAGACTCTACTATAAAATTTCTGTGTTCTCTTATCTCCAATCCACCAATGTCAAGTTTGCAGTGTTCCTTGAAACAGTGCAATCAAGCTCAACTTCTACAAACAATCATCACACCTGATTGATCAGAAAATATGAAACTCAAATGTAAATACTGAGTTGAAAGGTTAGTGACAGGCTGGCTTGAGTTTCAGCTTTCACGTAGAGTACAAGCTCTCAGTCCCCTGAATGGCGTCTAGTCTGCCATTAATTTAAAATCTCCCCCGAGCTCACTGTCAGTACTTTGTCATCTTCTGCCTCTTCCATTGCTTTTTTAACATGCATGGATACAATGCATTTGTAGATTTAATTCATTCTGAGTTTGGTTACTTTATCAATTAAATTCCTCTGTTTATCTTAAATGTCTTTTCATCTCTTCATCTAATGTCATGTTAGACTGTCATGTGAATACAGAGATAAAGTAATTGTTCAAGTGTTCAATTTGTGATTGGGGACTCCAAAGTTAAGGGGATAGATAGGAGGTTCTGTGGGAACGAGAGAGACTCACGGTTGGTATGTTGCCTCCCAGATGCCAGAGTTCATGATGTCTCAGATCGTGTTTTCAGTATCCTTAAGTGAGAGAGGGAGCAGCCCCCAAGTCATGGTCCACATAGGCACCAATGACATAGGTAGAAAAAGGGATGGAGATTTAAGGCAGACATTCAAGGATCTAGGGTGGAAGCTTAGAGTTGGAACAAACAGAGTTGTTATCTCTGGTTTGTTATCCTTGCCACATGCTAGTGAGGCGAGGAATAGGGAGAGAGAGGAGTTGAACATGTGACTACAGGGATGGTGCAGAAGGGAGGCATTCAGATACCTGGATAATTGGGGTTCATTCTGGGGACATCTACAAACAGAATGGTCTACAAACCTGAATCAGAGGGGTACCAATATCCTGGGGGAGGGAATTTGCTGATTCCCTTCGGGAGAGTTTAAACTAATTCAGCAGGGGGATGGGAGCCTAAATTGTAGTTCCAGTGTCAAGGAGGTTGAGAGTAATAAGGTCAGAAATAAGGTTTCAAGGTCGCAAGAGTGGACCAGCAAGCAGGAAGGTGGTTTGAAGTGTCTACTTCAATGCCAGGAGCATCTGGAATAAGGTTGGTGAACTTGCAGCATAGGAATAGATGTTGCATGTTCTGGGGTTCTTCCTGTTCAGTAAGAACAGGGAAGGTGGTAAAAGAGGGGGAGGTGTGGCATTGTTGGTCAGCAACAGTATTACGGTGGCAGAAAGGACATTTGAGGACACATCCACTGAGGTAGTATGGGCTGAGGTTAGAAACAGGAAAGGAGAGGTCACCCTGTTGGGAGTTTTCTATAGGCCTCCAAATAGAGGAAAGGATAGCAAAGATGATTCTGGATTGGAGTGATAGTAACAGGGTAACTGTTATGGCAGACTTTACTTTTACAAATATCGACTGGAAATGCTATAGTTCGATGGGTCAGTTTTTTTCCACTGTGTGCAGGAGGGTTTCCTGATGCAGAATGTTGTAAGGCCAACAAAGGGAGAGGCCACATTAGATTTGGTACTGGGTAATGAACCAAGCTAGGTCTTATATTTAGAGGTAGGTGAGCACTTTGGTGATGGTGACCACAATTCGGTTATGTTTACTTTAGTGATGGAAAGGGATAGGTATACACCGGAGGGCAAATGTTATAGCTGGGGGAAAGGCAATTATGAAGTGATTACGCAAGATTTAGGAGGCATAAGATGGAGAAGGAAACTACAGGGGATGGGTACGCTTGAAATGCGGAGCTTCTTCAAGGAAAGCCATTACATGCCTTTGATAAGTATGTACCTGTCAGGCAGGGTGGAAGTGGTCGAGTGAGGGAGCTATGCTTTACTAAAGAATTTGAATCTCATGCCAAGAAGAAGAAGAAGGCTTATGTAAGGGTGAGATGTGAAGTCTCAGTTAGGGTGATTAAGAGTTACAAGTTAACCAGGGAAGACCTGAAGAGGGAGAGCTAAGAAAAGCCAGAAAAGGACATGAGAAGTCATTGGCAGCTAGGATCAAGGAAAACCCTAAAGCTTTCTATATGTATATAAGGAATAAAAGAATGACTGGAGTAAGGTTAGGGCCAATCAAGGACAGTAGGAGGATGTTGTGTGTGGAGTCTGAGGTAAAAGAAGAGCACTAAATGAATATTTTTCATCAGTATTCACACTGGAAAAAGACATTTTTATCGAGGAGAATACTGAGATACAGGCTCCTAGACTAGGGTTGAGGTTCACAAAGAGGAGGTGTTAGCATTTTTGGAAAGTGTGAAAGTAGGTAAGTCCCCTGGGCTGGATGGGATTTATCCTAGGATTCTCTGGGAAGCCAGAGAGGAGATTGCAGAGCCTTTGCTTTGATCTTTATGTTGTAATTGTCAATATAAATAGTGCCAGAAGACAGGAGGATAGCAAATGTTGCCCCCTTGTTCAAGAAGGGGGGTAGAGACAACCCTGGAAATTATAGACCAGTGAGTCTTACTTCAGTTGTGGGTTAACTGTTGGAAAAGGTTATAAGCGATAGGATTTAACATCATTTAGAAAGGAATAAATTGATTATGGATAGTCAATATGGTTTTATGAAGGGTAGATCATGCCTCACAAACCTTACTGAGTTCTTTGTCGAGGTAATCAAACAGGTGGATGAGGGTAGAGCGGTTGATATGGTGTATATGGATTTCAGTAAGGTGTTTGATAAGACTCCCCATGGTAGGCCAGTGCACAAAATATGGAGGCATGGGATTAAGACTGATTTGGTGGTTTGAATCAGAAATTGGTTAGCTGAAAGAAGACAGAGGATGGTGTTTGATGGGAGATGTTCATCCTGGAGTTCAGTTACTAGTGATGTACCGCAAGGATCAGTTTTGGGGCTGCTGCTGTTTGTCATTTTTATAAATAACCTGGATGAGAGCATAGAAAGATGGGTCAGTAAACTTGCCGATGACACTAAGGTCGTTGGGGTTGTGGATAGTGTTGAAGGATGTCGCAGGTTACAGAGGGACATAGATAAGCTGCAGAGCTGTACTAAGAGGTGGCAAATGGAGATTAATATGGAAAAGCATGAGGTGATTCACTTTGGAAGGAACAACAAGAATACAGAGTACTGAGCTAATGGTAAGATTCTTGATTTGGAGATGCCGGTGTTGGACTGGGGTGTACAAAGTTAAAAATCATACAACACCAGGTTATAAATTCTTTTGCTATAAATTCTGTGTTACGATCGAGCCCTCCACTATCACCTGATGAAGGAGTGTCGCTCCGAAAGCTAGTGTGCTCCCAATTAAACCTGTTGGACTATAACCTGGTGTTGTAAGATTCTTAGTAGTGTAAATGAGCAGAGAGATCTCAATATCCAAGTGCATAGATCTCTGAAAGTTGCACTCAGGTTTATTGGGTTGTTAAGAAGGCATACAGTGTGTTAACTTTAATTGATAGAGGGATTATGTTTCGGAGCCATGAAGTCATGTTGCAGCTGTACAAAACTCAGGTATGGCTGCAGTTGGAGTATTGAATGCAGTTCTGGACACCGCATTTTGGGAAGAATGTGGAAGCTTTAGAAAGGATTCAAATATTTACTAGGATGTTGCCTGGTATGGAGGGAAGGTTTTACGAGGAAAGGCTGAGGGACTTGAGGCTGTTTTCATCAGAGAGAAGGTTGAGAGGTGACTTAATTGAGATATATAAGACAATTAAAGGAATCAGCTTCCTAATAAATTAAAAGAAAATATATTTTTAAAAAATGCCCAATTGTGTCATTGTGGCCAAATGATACAGCTTGAATGTTGATCCTTTCATCAAACGAGTGTAAGTAGCAATATTCCCAATTCTTCCTGAGGGCTTTCCCAATATAATGAGTGAACATTTTGCAATAGTTTTTTGACTGTCAAATGTTCCAGAAATTCAAGTTACACTGAATGTAATTTGTTCATAAAGTCCTACAATCCTTTACATAAGTCCTACAAATTTCACATAAAAATGACTGAAAAAGCAATGATTAGATTAACACAAATCAATCAATATCACAGTCTCAACCATCATTTGTTAAAGTCAAAGTTCAGAATTGACAGGGATTTTGAGAAGACAGAGTCAATATAATGCAAATGGAAGGAGACACTTAAATCGAAAGAGAAAGTCAGACTGGGAAATTGAAAACGAGTCAAAGGAAGAAAGCATAAGTTAAATTATTATTTTCATTCAGTTTAGTAAAATGCTGATTATTAAACTAAATACGTACTTGTGTGGAAGTATTTTTTACACCGAAACTCTTCAGGATGTTTTAGATATGATTATAATAACAACAATTTTGCAAAATAACCTGTTAAATTTCAAGCACTTTTGATGCCTGTTTAATGATCCTGTTCTCTGAAAACGTGTGTACATTTGCCATCTTACATTTAAATGGATAAGCTGCTTTTTTAAACTGGGCTTGGAGTGTAGTGTATTGCAAGATCCAAGCATTTTTTAACTTTGCCATCTCTACTGGGGAGTGTAAATTAATTCAATAATTACTGCCTGTAATGGAGCACGTGTTCATCTGATTCCATGCAATACACAATATTCTTCACCTTTCTATGTTTCTGTTGACCTTTGACACATTCCTTAAACTGGTCCTTTACTTTTGTTTAGGTGCCAAATTTTGTCTGATGATGGTCCTGTGAAACTCCTTCGGGAAGTTTTATTTCACTAACTGCATGTTGCATTGTTGCAATAAACCATGACAAAGACCTCCTTCAGGATGGGATATCATCAGGGGGTGGGAAATGAGTGGGGCAGTGATTTGAGGAGGCAGTTTTCAATGTAGAAGTTGCCTGGTATTCCTGGAGTCATAGAGGTTTGCAGCATGAAGCATGTCCTTCGGCCTAGCTTGCCCATGCCACCCAGTTTTCTTAATTAAACTGATCCTGTATGATTATGTCTGGTCCATTTCTCTCCATACCTATCCCATCCATGTATCTATCTAAATGCTTCTTCAATGACAAAATTGAACTGTCTTCCACCACGACCTCTGGCACCTGTTCCATAAACTCACGACCCACTGTGTGAAGAAAACTGCCTTGCTGCATCCTTTTGTAGCTCTCCCCTTTCACCTTACACCTCTGCCCTCTAGTTTCAGACTCCTCTACTGTAGAGAAACGCTGTTGGCTATCTACCTTATCTATGCCACGCACGATTTTATGAGTGGCCGCATTAGAATTACATTTAAGTTGCGTTCAGGCACCCAATGCTTCTATATCTCAGTCATGCAGCTGCACAGTTTCAAAACAAATTCATTTTATCACATAGTAATTTCCTGGGAGAGGCATCAAAATAGAATGTAACTCTATTGAAAATTCCTGCCCCAACCCCCACCAAAGGCGATTAAATCAAGTTCCAGAAGATTGCAGTGTCTTCCTTGATCCACCTACCCTCTGAAGGTTGGTCATTGTCTGGAACACATTCAACTGAGATTAGAATGTTTGCAGCAAACCTATACTTTTTGTACATGCCCACAATTTATCTCAGAAGTTGCTGACTGCTTGCAGAACTCTAACTTAATGCTATGCTTAATTTATGCATAATCCCCTTGTTCACACCTGCCTCATTTAAATAGGTGATCCATTCTTTCAAAGATGTAATATAATCTCCTCAAAGTCTGTGCTCCTCTGGAGGACCTGTTTCCTTCAATTGATTTCTGTCTGGTACAGACACAATGGGCCAAATGGCCTCTTTTTGCACTGTAAGGGTCTATGATTCCATGCCAGTGTTACAGATGGAACAGCTTAGCTAGGGGTGCTAGAAGTGCTGGAGCACAAGTCTTCAGTATTGGAATATTGTCAGGGTCCATAGCTATTGCATTATCCAGTGCCTTTAACTGTTTCTTGCCATCTTGTGGAGTGAATTAAATGTTGTAGTAAGATATCCCTGCTCCCATACTTGAATCTTCTCTCTATGAAGACCAGCATTATGGTTGCTATCTTTATCACTGCGTCTGTATGTTTACTTTCAGCAACTGATGTCCAAAGACACCCAAGTCTTGCTACACATTCCCCTCTCTTCATTTACAGCCATTCAGACAATAATCTGTCTTTCTATTCTTACTCTGAAGTGGATAACCTCACAGATATCCGCACTATGCCATGCATATGCCCATTCACTCAGCATGTCTGAATCACACTGAGGTATGTCTGTACTCTCACAGTTCACTGTCCTTTCCAACTTTGTGTCACTTGCAAATTTGGACACACTATATTTAGTTCCCTCATCTAAAATATTAATCTACATTGTGAATAGCTGAGGTTCTAGAAAGTATAGCTTTAGTCTGCATTTTTCATTCAGCTTCACTTGCCAGTAGCTATACTTCACATCCAGGATATTAAAGAGCTTTGGAAGTTTTGGCAAAATTCTGTCAACTGTTGGCATAAGGCAGTAAGGTCTCTTCAGAGTTACTGTTAGATACTTTGAGTTGATGTGTACTCTCAGCTTTCCTGAGAAGGGAGCATCACTGCTACCATGATGCTAATCCATTCAATGGGAATTGTCATTTTCTTGAGTACTCCCTTCTTTTCTCACTCTCACTTCCTTGCAGCCTGTTCCTGCTCCCACCACTGCCCACTGGCCGGCAGTGTGAGGGGACAGGGCAGCCTGAGGCAGTGGTGGGAGCAGGAACAGGCTGCAAGGAAGTGAGAGTGAGCAGCCTGGACTGTCAGATGGGGCAAGGTGGAGCCCTTGTAAGTGGTCCAGCATGGCCAAGCACTTATGGACTATTGTGTTGAACTGTTAACAATGTATCTTTGCTTTTTTCCACTTCTTAGTAAGAAGGACTGTAATGTTTAACTTTTCAACTTTGTTTTCCTTATTTTTCTGCTTCGTAACTTAGATTCTATACCTAGATACCTTTGTACCGAAGGTGGCACGGTAAGTGGTGACTTGTAAACTTTTCACTGTACTCATAGACTACATGTGACTTCATTTCAAGTTAATACTTCTATCTTGTCTTTCAGGCTGGACTTGAGTGAAGCTGGAACTTTCCTTAGCATTCACTGGAGTGATCTTATGCTGCCTTCTACTTTGTGATTATTATCTCCAGGAAGATATCTTAAACATCTAAGGTTAGGGGACTCAATGGAAGCCACATGCCCTTCCCTGAAACATTCCATTCCTTAGCTGAAATCATTTTGTGCTCCAACTCTCTGTAAAGATATATCTTTTTAGCATTCTCCTTAATTTCTTTGTGACTGTTTTAAATTGGCAACCTCTGATCACTAACTCTCCCAACAGAGGAGTTAAAAGAAACAGAGAATCCCCACAGTGCTGAAAGAGACCCTCTGAACAGCAGCCCACACCCTATCCCCATAATCTGCATTTTCCATGGCTAACCCATACATTGCAAGGCAATTTAGCATGGCCAATCCATCTAATCTGCACATCTTTGGACTGTGGGAGGAAACTGGAGCACACCCACACAGACAAGGGGAGAATGTGCAAACTCAACACAGATGGTTACCTGAGGGTGACATTGAATCCCCATCCCTGGCGCTGTGAAGCAGAAGTGCTAACCACTCAGTCATCGTGCTGCCCTGCCATTGCAAATGTTTGAATGGTTTGTACTTGGAAAAACCTACATGAAATCTCCTCTGTGCCTTTTCTGTTCCGGTAAAAATATTTCTGATTACCAAATCTCTCTTCATTCCTTCTATTTACCATCCCCTGGGTCATCCTATTCTATTGATCCAAGACTTTAACATTGTAATCTTTTGTTTCCTAGATACTGAACAATTATGTTTTCTGACTGTTAAATTTCTAAAAAGTCTCTTAGATGTTTTTTAAACATTTATCACAATCTGAATACTTTGCTGGTAATCCATCAGTATGGTAGCACTGATTTTGCTTAATATTAATGAAAAATAGCTTTCATGAGCTTACAAAATACAGGTGAATATGCCTCATATGTATACTTATTTAACAAGTATCTACCACATTCATTAACCAAGGGTGTAATGTGCTGACAATGGATCAAAAGAAGCTGCACGATCTGCTATTTTACTATTAAACAGAAAAAGTACATATACCATGGAAAAATAAAAAAGTGTTGAGATTAATGGCGTGCTATGTCCTGCGTTTTCTTTTGTTATTTACTTATTACATCTGAATTCCCAGTTAGTCATAAATGCTGGTAGCTAACCCACTGGAAAACACTATTAAAGATCCATAGGTTCCTTATTTCCCTTCTGATTGTCAATTTTCAAAATAAATTCCATCATTCACCCAGGAAGTCACAGCAAGCGCCATTGGTGCTCCTCAAATGATTCCATAAAAATGCATTCAACTGCACTCTTGAAACAGAGTAGCTCATTGTTTACTGAGCATGCCATTTTAAACCCATGAATCCTATGGTGCTATGTGCAGACCCTCAGGAAAACTATTATATTGAGCAAACTGCGTTAAAATTAAGGCCCTGTATATATTTGATTAGATGAAGTTTGAAAAAAAAGACACTGATACTATTATAAAATTAAGATACAAATCTAAATGTTTTTATGAAAATTTGCTAATTGACATGATGGATTTCATGTCTGGGACCTCACGACATGCTTTTCCCTTTTGGCACCCAACCTTGCAAATTACTCTTGTTTATATTGAAAGAAGAAAGACTTGTATTTATGTAACACCTTTCACAACCTCAGGATGTCCCAAAGATATTTGCAGCAAATTAAGTACTTCTGCAGTGTAGTCGCTGTTGAAATTAGTACAGGAATCCTAAGTTTATTTCTAATCCAACCCACTTTCCAGTATTGTAAAAGAGATATCACTTATGTTAAATGGGTTGGGCTAGTCTGTTAAAATAACAATAAGGATATCATATGAATAAACAAACTAATCTCCTGTTAATTTTGCAAACGGTAGATTTAAGGTTGTGGTGTCTGAATTATGCATTCCCAGGCATATACATTTTTATCCTCTGGATATATTATTTCCACACCAGATATCTTCAAACCTTCCTGGATTAAATTAGCAAATTAATGCAGATTAAATTTGGACTGTACTGTATTTTGCTTGGTGACCTCCTATCACACAAGATTCAGGCTTTCTCATACTTTTTTGGGGTGGCACGGTGGCTCAGTGGTTTACACTGCTGCCTCACACTGCCAGGGACCTGGGTTTAATTCCAGACTCAAGTAACTGTGTGTGGAGTTTGCAGATTCTCCCCGTGTCTGTGTGGGTCCCCTCTGGATGCTCCGGTTTCCTCCCACAATTCAAAGATGTGCAGGTTAGGTGAATTGGCCGTGCTAAATTGCCCATGGGTAAGGGAATGTGTTTGGGTGGGTTACTCTTCGGAGTGTCAGTGTGGAAGGGCTTGTTTCCATACTGTAGGGAATCTAATCTAATTATTTGTCAAGCTCTGTTATACCAGTGAATTTGAAAGCATACTTGCTGCAAAGATTCATTCTTTTCTAATAGGAAAATAAGATTTACAGTCACTTCTTCAGAACAATGTATCTTTGAGAAGTTACAATAGCATGTTATTGTGGATTAATACTAATGCCATGATGTTAGCCACTGTATCCAATTGAATTCAGGTGAGTGTGGGAAGGGATCTCATTACATAGGCAACACCATTTGCAGTAGAGATTACATTTTGGTATCAATTTCTATTTTGATGTCAGCCTACTTACATCTAAAAACAGAAGTGCTGATTGTCCACCTATTATAATTCACAGATGGGCCATAATTTTAGCAGCCATGATTTTCTGCCAAAATTAATGTCAGAAGTTGGGAGAAATGTACTCCTCTGCTCTCAAGAGAAGTGGATTTAAGAGAAAATGCATTTTCAATAAAATAAAGTCATTTATTGGACCCTTTAACATTAGAAAAGATTCAAATCTCTATTTCAAAATTGCATTTGTATATATGGCTCAGAAACTCTTGATGCAAGGACAATGTGTGCAAGGAGAAATGCATAACATAAAGTCTCATCTAAAACTGAAACAATGGACTTTGAAACAGGCAATTAGAAAAAAAATCACTGCAATTTCTCCTTACACTGACCATGCAGAGGACTTTGTTTTTAGTTACTTTAGAATGGCTGACTACACAATAGTAATGATGAGAAAAATTCACTAAATTATGGTCTCCTCGGAAATTAAAAGTGCTTTTTGCACAGTGAGCTTTGATAGGGCAGAGGCATCTGAAGTGCTTGCATCACACACCCATTAAAAGATTGTCCATTTCTTCCATCAGCTTTTAAAGGGATAGTGAAGACTGCTACAGTTAAACCTTAAAACATAATTTTTTTAATGCAAATACATTATTGATTTATTTGATAATTTGTAACTTTAACTAAAGTGTAAATGTTTTGTTGCATTAAATCAACTGTAATTTCATTCTCCAATTTATGACTATTGGGGCATCATTTATATTGGAATATTATTTCAATACTGAACTCACTTGCTCCTTGTGGAGTGTTGCTACTCTGATCAACAAATGGTTAAAATCTTGTTGCAACAATTTTAATAATTCAATTTTAATAATACAGTAGCAAAACATATATGTGACGTCTGTGCCTTTTTTTAGTTGTAAGTTTTCACAATGCAGCTATTTTAAAGTGGAGTCAGGCCTTGGCTCAGAATGAAAGAGTTGTAACAGTTCATTTAAAGCTGTATTTGGAAATTGAGTCAGGCCATGAGCATGGAAATAAAATGCCCCAATCTGAAAATGATACGATTTATAGTAAGACTATGAAACGGTTCCATCCGGCTATCGGTAACAGCTAAAGGGGTAACCCATTGTGATATCCCTAAACCTTGTCCCGGTGAATTAATTATACCTGAAAGTAGCATAGGAATAAAGTATGCAAGATGGAATAACAATAAGTTTTAAACTCACTACTTACTTAATGTACATTGGCTGCAGCAGTAAAAAAAAATAATTTAATCAATTCATATTTCCTGGTATTAAGAACAAGCATCTCTACTACATTAAAATAGAAAGAACCATGAATATCTTTTTGAGTAATCACTCCCACATGTTCCCCAACTCTTACTAACTTAAGCCTTCTTCCCAAATCACCTATTGAGTGATTCATATTGCCCTTGTTAATAACCTTGCAGATAACTTATTCCACATCATAAAAATCTTTCACTTGATTTATTTTCTTACTATCGAAGTTTGTCCCCATTCATCGAATTCTTCACCATAGTGAAAGGGTTGCCTGTGTCATAAATGTCATCAATTTCATTAACAAAAAATTAGGGTTTAAAATGAGGGTTTAACATTACTTTATTTAAGAGACTTCTAGCTGGCTTCAGACTGGAGTAGAAGGCCAGCAGATAAGGGAAAACAAAATCAAAAGTACATCAAAAAAGAAGAGAATGTTGTTTTCCAAAAAGTGAAAAGGAAGAATTTATTTCTTCAGATGTTATTAAGAAGGGAAGTTTATTGTGAATTTTTCTCAGTGTATTTGTTTCATGTGTTTCTATTTTATTGGAACAGCTTGCACTGATCGTTAACATTATAATATATCGAAAGTTGTTTCACACGATCATGTATCAGGCAAAAATTGAGACTGACTTCAAGGAAGAGATCCAAGAATGATATAACCAAAAACTTGGTCAAAAAGGTAGGCTTTAGGGAGGATCTTAAATGAATACAGTACATCTATCATTCATTTAAAGGTTTATTTTTGGCTCAAGTGTAATACTTATAGTTAGGTTTTCTCATCACCCTCCTTCCCTACACTTTATGTTGCTATTTTCAGCTATATCATCTCTTCAGGGTTAATTTATCTTTTATTCATCTTTTTCTCCAGACTCTGACATTTCCCTTGTTTTATGGACATGTTCCGTTACTGCCAGACTGAGCCCTCTCTAATTTTAATATGTGGAAATACTGTTATTGGAATTGCTGCATATCACCCTGCATACCTGCCTGTAATCAACGTCTTTTGGGGGTCGGTTAGTTCACTTGGCTGGATAGCTGGTCTACAATGCAGAGTGACACCAACAGAGTGAGTTTAATTTCTGCACCAGCTGGCATTACCATGACAGCCTGTCCTTCCTAATCTCTCCCCTCGACTGAGGTAGGGGGATGCTCAGGTTATATTACCATCAGTCGGCTCTCCCTCTAATGAATGAGCAACCCAATGGTCCAATAGGACTATGGTGAATTTACCTTCCCTCAAATTTTGAAATGTTAAGAGAGAAAAAATTAAACTTGTCAGGACGTGCTTTTTGCAAAAATGGACAAAAATGCTAATTCCAAAAGACTGGTTGAAATTTAAGATGTCATTATAAAGCTCATCAAAAAAACAAAATTGAACAATTTAGCCACTAAAAAAACAATGGTGCCAATAATATAATGTGCACTTGACAATACAAGTTAACAGATAATATCTACTATGATTATATAAACTTTGTATATAGCGTCATCTTATCCATCACACATTTCAGGACCCCTTACATTGTTCCTACTGGTTGTTTCAAGCACCACATTGAAACAATTTTGGTTTGGCACTTGGGAAATAACTCTGAGGTGAATTATTTTTTCTGAGATATATTTGAGACATTTTTGACACTGGCAGTTCATAGTGTTAGCTGTTTGAAGCCTTCGACCATTTTTCAAGTGATGTTAAGATTGTTTACAGAATAAAGCAATTATTCAGTTGTCGGAGTATAGTTTACAGCAGGCACATTGATATTAATGTGTGTACGTTCTGGTGCCTGGGACAAAATATAGATATTTTTCAATAAGTGAATTTCAAAAATCAGACAATTTTTAAAGGAATTGTGTTGATTTTTTTTTACTTAACACAAATGGAGTATTAAAGCTGTTGTGACTAGTGAGAAATTGGCTTTTTTCTTTTTTTTACTCTCAGTCAATTGCAAAATATATTTCTTTATGATACAAATGCTATTACACTTTAATTAATGTTGTGTATCTATGTCAAAATCAGGGAGCTGATTCCAAATTTCTCTTGAGTGAAAGAAAGATGACTTTTGTTACCTACTACCCCTGAGGAAAAAGGAGAATCAGATAAACATTCACAAACACAGGTCGTAAGTTTAGAAAACAGAGGGAAGCATGTCTTGTTTAAGTAGTGAGATAAAAGCAGATGCAGTTTATAGTTCTTTGAGTCTATGAGTTGTGAGAATGAGATTTGAACTGTGTCGCTGTTTTCTCGTTTCTTCGTTGTTAGTGTAATTTGTAGAAACCTGGAGCTTGTGATGAATGGTTATTTTCACAAATAACTTGTTCATCAAGTGCTTTTTTTGACATGTGATAAGAATGATCTGCAGTCCATATATTCAACTGATACTCTTTTGATCTCATTAATGTGTGGCATAGCAGGATGTGAGGTATAACACTTACATTCTCCTCTCCTGCAATATGTTCATTTTCGTCTGTTGCACTATTTCCAATGCATGAATTACTCTCTGATGGTTGACGTTGCTGGGTGATTGCTATCTTCTATGAGGTCATGCTTCCCTTGTACATATTGCAGGCAACATTATTAAAAAAATGCTGTTATTCTGCAGAAAACCTTTTGCACCACCCCCTTCAATTTCTCGCTACGTAATCACACCGCACTGGTTGGTAAATAATCCATGCAAATTTGTTCAGAATACTCATGGTACAGAATGCCTTTGATTTGTCCAACTGAGCCATGAAGCAGCACCATGTTATACAATCATATTGAAAAGTTACTTGCTGTAGTTTTTGAATCTCTTGTACTTCGTGTTATATTGAGATTGTACAGGAGCAGTAGCAGTTTATAATTTTACACTCAGCAGAGCTGAGTCAAATCTTCACATGTGAGATGGTAGAGTAGTCCCCCTGTACCCGTGGGGGATACATTCCAAGATCTACCGCGAAAGCCCGAAACCACGGATAGGAGCAGACCCATTCATTTAAATGGGAAATTTACCTTCCCAGCTGCCTCCGGTTCCCTGGTTCTGGAATGTTCCCTATAATGTGTTCGGGCCGCGGTAAACCGCAGGTAACTGAAACCACGGTAACAGGATCCATGGATACGGGGGTCGCCCTTTACTGCAATCTATTTATTCCTTCAATCCCTGCCATTGTGCTTTAGTGGCTTATCCAGCAGCACTTTCCTCAGTGAGACTCAAAGATTTCTGCACAGCGTCAATACTTTATTATTAACAAGAGCAATCCTCTTTCTCAAATATTTGCCAACAAAGTGTGCTTCCATTAGTTTCTTTTATGAGAAGCCCTGTTCTCTTAAACAGAACTTCTGCAGTGCCCAGGCAGTGATCAACGATATGTTGATCCTCTTCAAAGAGTCATCAGTGTTATCATGGACATCATCTCCTCTGCCTTCATCAAGCAAATCAAAACTCTGGATCTACAGCCAGTTTCTTGTCAAAGTGAAGTGCAAAGTCTGCACTGGACTCCTGTGGTCCTAGGTCTGGAATATTGAGTCAACTTTGAAATTCCTCTGTAGTGAGTGGATAAAGAAGATTCAAAAGCATGCAGGCTTCTCTGCTTAATGAGAACAACGCTGGTTAGGTATGATATACACGGAGTCAATGATCTCCCTCACATACTATGGATATAAAGCAAACATCTGCCCTTGTGCCTTCAGTGGGATATGCCTTGCACCAGAAGCAGTCCAAAGCTGTGCAGGTTAGGTAGATTGGCCATGCTAAATTGCCCATGGCATCTAGGGATGTGTAGGTTAGGTGGATTAGCCATGGGAAATATGAAGTTAAGGGGATAGAGTAGGAGGGCAGCTTTTAATGGTGTTGACATGATGGGCTGAATGGCCTGCTTCCACACTGTAGGGATTGTCTGATTCCGTGAAGTAGAATGAATGATGGCAAGAGGAATTCATGTCACAACCATGGTCTCAGAAAGAATGGACACTTAACTATGACCAGTTAAAAATTCATATTCCTGTTGTTAATCAGGAAACCAAAAATACTCCAGTGCATCTATAACTTCCCCTAAGAAGAATGCATGTTTTTTTTTTCAGTGTCATCTACTTCTGGGATAGTTGTAGATTCATGTGGTCTCGTTTTATATATTTTATCCTGCAGATGGAAGTCTTCAGCTGCTCTGCAAACCATCTTGAAATGATTTCTCTATGGTGTGCATGGCTCTCAGCATGAATAGTTGGATGGATGTAGTGATAACGAAGCATTTTCCTGCTACAACATGGACATGAAGAAATGGCTGCACTGACTGCACCCTCTTCCCACTGGTTCTGTTTTCTTCCTGGCACATTAACTGCCCTGTGATTGATGAATTGGATGAAGTCTATATCGATGGTCTGGCCCCAGGAAGCCTCCCTGTCTCCTTGAATAAAATCTGTTTTGCTTGCGATATTTACCATGCCTTGCACTGCACTGATTTGGCCAAGATATGGTCCTCTTTGGACTGCAAGAATTCAAATAAAGCTTCGTTGATCAACTCCCACTATAATGCAGGCTCTTATGACCTCATCTTGTAAAGAGCACATCTTTTTACTTCTTTGTATTTTTGATTATGGATTGAAATGAGAAAAGGACTGTTTTCAAAACAAAAGTTGTGGGAGCGTTTGCCTCACACTCATTTACACTACTGTCTGTCCAAGTAGTGAGGGAGATTACTACAGATGACAAGTAGCTAGGACATGTGGAAGGAGGTAGACTTGGCCGGCAACAAGTAGCTGATTGGACTGTGGAGTGGTGACCAGTTGCTGATGACAACTATCTTCTGCCTACCAACAACTATGTGATTGGCTCCCAGGTAGCTGAGCCCGTTGTGGGTGTGGATATTTAGTTCAGAAATCATCGGAGCTCTGAGAAGGAAGGAACTGTCTCTTCCTCTGAAATTTACTTCTCTCATCAATTGCCATAAGTTGTTAACCAATAGTTTGAATCTAGACACGTTTTGATGTATTGGCCCTCCACCTCCTGCAAGTGGAAGTCGCTGGAGCAGTACGCAAGGAGCAGTAAGCCCTGACAAGCCAAAAGGATCACCTCAGTGAACCTTGTGGTCAGGAACTATTGGTGTACTTTCCCAGTCTTTCCCTCCACCCATCACATCACTTCTTTTCTTCTCCCCCTACCTGTGGGTGCAGGGGGAGTTTTAGAATGACGCTTGAGTTTTAACTATAGAATTATATGTCAATGGTTCATAATTGTTCACCTGTAGCTAAACCTAATTAATTATATATATATATCAGTGTGTAAATAGTAATTAGTTTTAAATGTGGAAACCAGACATTCTGTCAACTTGAGTCTAAAAATCAGGTAAATGTAGGATTTAAATTTTTTAACTTCTATGACAGCTCTGGGAATAGTGAGACTTCTATTCCAGTGCAGTAACACAATATCCTAATATTCGGTATTGCCAATTATCAGTGAGGAAATTCAGATCATTTAGATTAGATTCCCTGCAGTGTGGAAACAGGCCCTTCAGCCCAACAGGTCCACACTGACCCTCCAAATAGTAACCCACCCAGAACCATTCCCCTATCATTTACACCAGTCTAATGCACCTAACATTATGGGCAACTTAGCATGGCCAATTCACCTGACCTGCACATCTTTGGATTGTGGGAGGAAACCAGAGCACCCAGAGGAAACCTACGCAGACACGGGGAGAATGTGCAAATTCCACACAGACAGTTGCCCAAGGCAGGAATCGAACCTGGGTTCATGGTATTGTGAGGCAGCAGTGCTAACTACTGAGCCACCGTGCTGCCCCATTTATAAACATGTCAATAGTCCCCTCTGGTCCCTAGTTGCACCAATGAAATTTCACCAGGTCGATTATAGAGTTGCACGACAAACGTCAATTATTTTAAAGGCCTTGATGATTTGGTGGCTTCTTCTTTGATTTTGGCATTGGCCCTGCTGATGTTTGTGTAAGGCTACCATCCTGGCTAGGCTTCTGAATGACCCTGGAGGTGGTTTGGTATATATTGAATGGGCAATGGTAATTGATGCAGTACCTGGATTTGAGGATGACCTACACATAGTCCATGGTTGAGGGAAGGCAGAAGACATTTTCAATCCCACTGCTTACTTCTTGTCAGCTGTTGAGGGAATTTTGTGATGATTCATGAATCGGATTATTGTTGCAGATGTTTCCTAAGTGTGCTCTGCAAGCCCAAAGGCTTTTCACTTGCCTGCTTTTATCAATCTCAGCTAGGATCTTTGGTAAACAGTTCACAAACTGCTGCTGCCATGTATAAATATCATGAATGGGTTCAGCTATTAACTATTCATATTATTTCATAGAATCATAACATTTTACAGGACAGAAGGAGGTTCCCCTTCTTCTGTATTCCCTTCAAAGTTTTACCATTGAGCCTGTATTGTCTCTCCATGTTGCTTAGACCAATATGCATTACCTCATATTCCTCTGCATTGAAATTCATCAGCCAGGTGTCTGTCAATTTGGCCAACTTGTCAGTGCCTCTCTGAAATTACTCAGCATCATCGCCATAATTCACTATTCTCCCCAGCTTAGTATCATCTGCAAGTATAGAGATTTTGTCCTCAACACACTTCTGCAAATCATTCATGTAAATCAGAAAAAGCAAGGTTCCCAACACCTTCCCAACACATCAATTTCAACTGAGAAATACCATCTATACCAATGCCTTGTTTCCTAAGGTGGCATGGTGGCTCAGTGGAGGGCAGCCCGGTGGCTCAGTGGTCAGCACTGCTGCCTCACAGCACCAGAGTCCCAGGTTCAATTTGGGTGACTGTCTGTGTGGAGTTTGCACATTCTCCCAGTGTCTGTATGGGTTTCCTCCCACAGTCCAAAGATGTGCAGGGCAGGTGAATTAGCCATGTTAAATTGCCCATTGTGTTAGGTGCATTAGTCAGAGGGAAGTGGGTCTGGGTGAGTTACTCTTCAGAGGGTCGGTGTGGACTTGTTGGGCTGAAGGCCCTGTTTCCACACTGTAGAGAATCTAATCTATCCTTTATTCAACTTCTAATCCATGCTGCAAAGGATTCATCAATCCCAAACATTTGTAATTAGCTAACTGACCTGCCATCTGTCATTGTATCAAATATTTTCTGAAAATCCAAATATAAAACATCCACAGCACAACCCTCATCCACTGCCAGTGTCACTTCATCAAAGAATTCAATTAAATTTGTCAGACTTGACCTTGATGAAGCCATGTTCACTGTTTAGTATTAAGTTATTTTACTCTAGCCTAACCCATGTTATGGACTTCATCAGATTTTCCGCTATTGATGTCAAGCTGACAGGTTTGTAGTTTCCTGGGATATCTTTTGCCCTTTTTTTTTAAACAATGGCGCCACATTTGCAATCCTTCAGTCTCCTTGGATGAATCCTTTGCTCAGAGAAGCTTGGAAGTTCTCTGTCAATGGCTGTGCAATTCGCTCCCTTTCCTCCCTCAGCAATTCCATGTAGGCCTGGTGATTTACAGACACATGGCTCAACAGCACTCCTTCAGAACCTTCTGCCCTCAAGTCTCACTTCCATATAATCTGACATCATCTAACATTCTCGCTTTTACTGTACAATCTCTTAAGCCCTAATCCAACAGTGCACTGCAGGAGTAAAGCAATGTGTACCTATGCTCAAAATGGACCTGTCTCTTGTGTTGGATCTATCAGACTGCTGTGCTTTGATGATGGAAAGTGAAGCCTTCAATTTATGAAATGGCTGTCTGCTATATATATAATTACTATTTATGCTTACCCCTCATTGACACATTCTTCAACTCATTCAAATCTTATTCTTCAGAACTGCTAATTTCCTTCAGAGTCGAAAAGCACAGCAGGAAAAGCACAGCAGGTCAGGCAGCATCCAAGGTGCAGGAGAATCAACGTTTCAGGCATAAGCTAACTTCCTTCACTCCGCTATGGATAGCACTGCAGTCAAAACCAGTCCCATTGCCCAAAACACATTGCTGCCAAAAGCAGATCTGGATTACACCAGGAATCTGGAGCAAAGAGAGAAACTTCTGCAATCCATCAGCTTGTCAGGCTGAGTTACTGAGTCTGAGGTAGCATCTCATCCAATGAATGGTTTGAAGGCAGAAATGGTGAAGGAGAAAGCAATGGGGGTGGGGTGTGGTGATGGATGGAATAAAGTGAAGAAAAGAATATGAGAAAAATGAATTCATAGAGTGTTAGACATAGAAAACAGAGGTGATAATACCACTTTTACCACTATCTCTCCGATCCACTCCTATCCCACTCTGTTGCAGAAAGGCCAAATTTGAAATGTGCCTAGTCATAACCTAGCAACTGTGTCAGTTCTCTAAAATATTTGCAATGCTTTTACCAAAGCAGTAAAAAGTATTTTGAAAGTACTCAAAACTAGTGCCCAGGTCACAGTGGGAATACAGCATTCTGTCTTTTCCGAGAGTAGAGGCAAGTGTCCACAAATGGCTTTGGTGGCATGAAGCCAGGAACCATTTTGCAGTTGTTCAAAGTGCACTTACTCTGCGGTTTCTGATGCAAAATCTGCAAATACAGGATAAACGCACTTCAAACATAAGGGAGTTTGCTCCCAGCTTAGTGCTGGGAGATTCTTTTGAAATGGAGTTAAAACTAAATAGCAAGAGGAGGATGAAAATGTATGGCCTTTCTTCACTTGTACCCTCTTTCCACTAGCTCACTGCCTAGATGCTTTCAAACTCAGGACTAACTCTTCTCACTTTCCACAAACATTCAGACATCTGTCACTGCCAACTTTGCATTAATCCCCCCTCTTCCCCACATACCCTTCACCCAAACATCTCCATTATTATCCTCCCCCACCCGTCATCCAGTACTAAGAACTCTTTAAGACTTTTGTCCTTGTTGTCACAGGCTCCATTAGTTTTCTGGAACAGCAATATTTTAATGCAGCAAAGAAGATTTAATTATAAAAAGGTTCTGTTGCAAATACAAGTTAATGTATGAAGCTTACCCTATTTGTCGACAGGAGGTCAGGGTCTTGTGAACAATTGACATATTATTTAGATACATGGAGCCAACTTTTCCAATCATGTTCACAACTAGCTGCTTTCATGTGTCTGCAAAGAAAAATGGAAGACCACTCCTGCCAAGTATGTGTTTCTTTCATGCAGTTAACCAACTCACACAGTTTTCTGATTTGTAGCCATCTGCTTTTCAGTTCTCTTGTAGATCTGCAGATAAGGATACTGAATGCAGGCTTTGCTGTTCAATTGACAGTGTGCTTGCAATTGGCAATTCTTCAATCAAATGAGATCCTGAATATCTAAATGCTTTTAGTCCTTTCATAATTAAGCACTTTCCACTCATCGGTATACCTTTACCGATTTGTGTGTGATTGAATGATGCATTGCAATTGTCACAAAGCTAGTCTCTTTTCTTTCTAAATGATGCTCCTTGGCTCAGCGATACTCTGTCCTTGATTTTTTTCAGAGGGGCAATAAACCAGACCAGGCTCTGATCAGTCTGGTTTGGCACAGAGACGAAAAGGAGTTTGAGAGGCCTTTTGTTTTTATGTAACAGATGAGACTTCAGGCCAAAGTGGTCATGTTTTAGAAGTGACCTGTATAAAAAAGGAGGAGTGGTCAGCTCTCTAGCTGAGCTTAGCAGTTTTCGTTCAGTTTGAACTGGTAAGGAGTTCAACAGGGAGCTGTGTGGAAACTCTCTCTCTCTCTCTCTCTCTCTCATTCTACCCTTCAAATTCAATTGTTAGCATGGTTTGAAAGGGAGTTTGCTAATTGGGACTGTTGTGTATGTCTGGAAGAACATAATTAAGTCTAACTTGGATAGACTGATCTTTATTCTTTATTCTATTCTTTGTGTTTCATTGTGCAACTTTGTGAATACATTTTTGTCTGTTTTAAAATCTAGTAGTCAACCTAGCAACTTACTTTGGGTAATTTTCACTGTACACTTACCAAAACAAATTGAAAAGTTATGGTCTGGGCTGCCTGCTTAAGAATGTTTTGAGTGGCCTGGCCTAGTCCATAACACAATTAGTTTTAACCTTGAGTAAAATGGATAATAATGAGTCAGCCACCTACATTACATCTCTCCTGATTATTATTTGTTTTACACCCATGGATCTAGAAAGTGGGAGAGAGAGAAAGATTCCCTGCCACCCGATGTAACGCAATCACAAGATTAATTTCCCCACTGAGTATATGATCGCTTCATCAGTCACCAGGAGCCCATATCCGCAAACCCAAAATATGCATCCTCAAGTTGGAAACCCAGAACGTGGCAGTGATATAACATGGGAAAGAAGTGAAGTGCTGCAGTAAGTCACATGCCATAACAGACTCGATAAAGCGGTGACTGCTCTCTGGAACAAGCAGCATGTGGCAGGATGCTTTCTCAGGCTGTACAGCCTACTGCCAACCATAGCAATGAGGTCTGGCTCTCTCGATGAGTCTAGGCCTTCTACTGGCACCATTGCCTGCTCTGCTGTGCTGGCTTTATCAAGGGAGCACGAAGCATTTCCCACAAATGACAGCAGAAATCAAGAAATCTGTCCCATAAAAGGTTGGAGATGTGTCAATTGAAAACGTTAACAGAGTTTTGCGAAGTGAGGGTGTCAACAGATGTGTATTAAAGCTGAGTAGATAGACTTGAGATCAACCATGATCTAAATGAGTATTGGAAATGGCTTGCGCAGCAGAATGGTTTACTCTCCCTGTGTTCCTATGCAGTAATTGCTTGGTATTTTGCTCCACATTAGCCATTCAGTCTAACATCATACTGCTCTTCACATTCCAGAGTCACAAATTGCTTCTTTGACCAATGATTAAAGGCCTCATTTCATTGTGCTTCAGCAATCGTTTATGACAATGGTTTTACTGGCAGCTTGTGAGGGTTGGTTTAACTCAATAGGCTGGATGGTTGGCTTGCAAAGCCCACAGTCTGGGTTCAATTCCCGCACTGACAGAGGTTACCATAATGGCGTCTCCTTCTCAACCTGTCCCCTCAACTGAGGTGTGTGCCCCTCATATTACATCACCACCAGTCATCTCTCTCCAATGAGAGAGCAGTCCTATGGTCTGGTGAGACTATGGCAACATGACTGGTAGTAAGGTCACTAGACTAGTAATCAAGAGGCTTAGACTAATGTTCTGGAGGTCCAAATCACTGCATAGAAGCATGTGGAACTTAACAGCAATTAACAAATCTGGAAAATAAAGCCAGACTCCATGATGACCATCTTCAATTATTCTTTTTTTAAAAAAGTTGGTTCACTAATGCCCTTTAGAGAAGGAATGCTGCCAAGCTTACCCAGTATATGACTCTAGACCCATAGGAATGTTGTTGACTCTTCACTGCCCACTGAAAATAGCCCAGCCTGCCACACAGTTTAAGGCAATTAGGATGGGCAACAAGTTCTGGCCTTGCAAATCACATTTACGTGCCATGAAGGAACAAAGAAAAAAATAATAATTTTACAGTTTAACTTCCATGGAAAGCACTTTAAAAAAACAAAATCAGTTGTTAGGTTCTCAACATCTCGCCTTTTTGTTTATTCATCCATGGGATGAGGGTGGCACTGGTTGGGTGCACATTTATTGCCCATCTCAAATTGCCAAAGTGCAGGAAAGAGTCAACCACATAACTGTGGATCTACAGTCACATGTAGGCTAAACCAGGGAAGGGTGGCAGTTTCCTTCCCTAAAGAGATTAGTGAACCAGATGGGCTTTTTTACCCTGATAATCGATTTATGGTCATAAATTAGACTCTTAATTCCAGATTATTTTCTATTCGCTTCAAATTCTGCCATGGAGGGATTCAAGCCCAGGTCCCTATGATATTATCTGGATGTCTGAATTAACAGTCTAGTGAGAATATCATTAGGCCATTGCCTCCCCCATTGCCCGTGCCCAGAGCTGCATAAAATTACTCTTACAGCCTTTTAGAGAGTTTTAGAATTGCCTCCACCTATATATTTATTTGGCTTAGTTACAAATTTAAATACATTTTTATCTTTTCTAAAATGGCAAATGAGGGAGGGATCCCAATTATATTGATACATAGTTAACCTCATATGCTAAATGAGAACAAACCACAGCAATTATTGGAATTTCCTGTTCCTTTGATATTCCTTCCATGAAACATGAGTGGTGAAGGTAAACTGTTGGGTGTTTATAGTTGAACCAATCTTGATGTTCCTGGTGTTGGAAATAAAAATGTTGTAAATCAACTTGTCTTGGATTATCCTGAGGAAAAGTGGCTAAGAAAGGATCTGCTGTGCGATTCAAGATAGTTGTTTATCATCATCCTGAATAATTGATTCTTATTGCATGCCTTTATTTATTCCAGAAAAGTATTTTTCATTACAGGCCAAAATCACCTCAAGCGAAGGAATTGAGTGAGCTGTGGGAAATACTGAAATTTGCTGCTAATTTATTCCAGGTTGACTCTTTGCAGGCATATGTTGAAGACACTCCCTCACTGCCATTGCTGGCTATCCCAAATGCTGTGGATTATGAATCTCTTTGTGTCTTCTGTCCTCTCTCTCTCTCTTTTCTCTCCTCTTTGTGCTCCTATTGTTCCTACTCTCTCTCTCTCTCTCTGTCTCTTTCTCATCAGACTCAATTTTGCCTGTACATTCTCACGGTCAGTCTGTTTCTTCCGCAAACGGCTGTGGCTGTCTTTGACACATGTAATGGATCATTCATAATCTGAGCATTTACTTCTTGGCATTAAGTGAAATCGTATATAAAATCAAAGGTCACAGTTAAAGCTTTCTGAGATCACTGTTTTACGCTGTATCAAACATCCCAGTTTGGATAAATGAAGAAGCTTGATTAATGACTTCTGTCACACTTGAGCACTCCAACTTTCAGAAGAAGGAGGTATTGAAAGGATTGGAGGTCTTTCCATGAACAAAGTATAGCCTAATGGAAAACCTAGTTAAGTCACAATGGTTGACTTATAACTGAACTAATACTGCTAATAGAGAGGACTGCAATAAGGATGGCTTGAATTTCAATGTCCTTATTGGTGGGTAGTAACTTTTACATTACTTGTATTTTCATTGTTTGGCACTCCAGATTTTGCTGTTCAGTTCCCGAAGAACTCATTGTACTTTCTCCTTGGCTCAGTGCCTGGGACCTCTGTAACTTGCAGCAGCTGCTTATTTGGACCCCCCACCACCCTCCCCCAGCATTTTATATCCTTATTAAATTGTCTGAAATACGACGTGTACGCTGTTCTTTTCAGTAAACCCTTAAATTTCCCTTTGAAGGCAACAAGTTAAAATCTACATCCATCTTACCTTGCAATATTGCTGCCTCATGTAAAATGTCAAGAGCAGGTTATGTCGTTGGAAAACTGGGTGACCTGGCATCAAAGGCTTTCTCTTTCAATAGTTCTATCAAGATTAATCAGGCAAATTTTCTGGGGCTGGGATGGAAGTTGGGGGAAGGGTGTTGAGGGCAATGTTAGAATAATGATGTTATTAAACACCAGGATTCTCTGTGTTAATACACCAATGCTCAGAGAAAGCTAATCCTTGCCCTGCAGTTTAAAAAATTGAAAAATTGAGCTCTGAGGACCACGAAGGAAGAATGAAGAGGAGCAATTTAAACGAAAGGTACAAGTTTCTTTTTTTCAAGAGGAGCAGACAGGGCTAGGATTTCACATGTCTGATCTTTGAAGATGCTTGCTAAAGCAGCATGCAGAATCACAGATGAAAGACATCAGTTACAAAAGCACGAAAAACCCTACTGGTTGAGTCTCAGCTCAATATTTTGCATCATTCAGGGCAGCAGACTTTGAGAAGGATGTCGTGATCCCGGAGAGGATACAAGGAGAATTATTAGATGAGTCCAGTGGTGGAGGGACTTCAGTTATGTGGCAGTACTAATCAATGTGGATATCTCCATGGAACAGAGAAGGTCCAGCAGAAATTTTAATAGAGATCTTCAAACTCATGTACAATTTTGATGAATTAAAAATAGAGGAATTGTTTCCATTGGCAGAAGGATTGATGACAGAGCAATAATGATTTCAGTTAGTTCCGAAAAAGAACAAGTGGGTGGGGATGAAAAAGTTATAATTAGGTGGTGAATTATGATGGTTTGGAATGTGCTGTGTAAAAGGAAAGATGAAGAGGATTCAATGATATATTTCGGAATGGAATAAGTAAACTTATTGCATTACAGAGTTACAGGGAACAATAGTTAGACAGTGGAATTAATTGAATAGCTTCTTCTATGTTATAAGATTCTATAAACTAGATATTGGTAAGCCCTATTTTTGGGGACAAGGATCACAATTTGCACTGGTTCAGACTGGGATGTGGCAATATGTAAATATTCAGCATGAAATGAAACAAAGGATGACAGGGAAAACTGTGATGGAATAATGGATGATATTTAAGGAGGAGATGTAAGTAAGGTACACTCTCATAAAGGAATCAAAATCAGAGACAGTTAGATGGCAGGGAAGATAGAGAGTATGTTGAAACAAGAAGAGGAGGGCACATGAAGCATACCAGGTGAATTCTTCAAATGACAATAAGACAAATCCAATAATGTAACATTGAAGAGGCATGCCTTAAAAAAATAATATGACAATAAAGAGTTAATTAGCATGTGATGGAAACTTACAGTACCCAATGTAATATAAATTATAAGTGGGCAATGTCTGTTAGGGACAGAGAGGATGATATATAGATAGAGGTACATAGAAAATAGAACATAGAAAAGTACAGCACAGAACTGGCCCTTTGGCCCACAATGTTGCGCAGAGGATTAATCCTAATGTAAAATAAAATAACCTAACCTACTCACCCCTCAATTCACTGCTATCCATGTGCATGTCCAGCAGTCGCTTAAATGTCTCTAATAACTCTGCTTCCACCACCACCGCTGGCAACTCATTCCATGCATTCATAACTCTCTGATAAAGAACCTACCTCTGATATCCCCTCTATATCTTTCTCCTAATATCTTAAAACTATGACCCCTCGTGCCAGTCAATTCTGCCCTGTGGAAAAGTCTCTGGCTATTGACTCTATCCATGCCTCTCATTACCCTGTATACCTTGATCAGGTCACCTCTCTTCCTCCTTCTCTCCAGAAAGAAAAGTCTGAGCTTAGTCAACCTCTCTTCATGAGGCAAGCCCTCCAGTCCCGGCAGCATCCTGGTAAACCTTTTTTTCACCTTCTCCAAAGGTTCTGTATCACAATTTGCACTGGTTCAGACTGGGATGTGGCAATATGTAAATATTCAGCATGAAATGAAACAAAGGATGACAGGGAAAACTGTGATGGAATAATGGATGATATTTAAGGAGGAGATGTAAGTAAGGTACACTCTCATAAAGGAATCAAAATCAGAGACAGTTAGATGGCAGGGAAGATAGAGAGTATGTTGAAACAAGAAGAGGAGGGCACATGAAGCATACCAGGTGAATTCTTCAAATGACAATAAGACAAATCCAATAATGTAACATTGAAGAGGCATGCCTTAAAAAAATAATATGACAATAAAGAGTTAATTAGCATGTGATGGAAACTTACAGTACCCAATGTAATATAAATTATAAGTGGGCAATGTCTGTTAGAGACAGAGAGGATGATATATAGATAGAGGTACATAGAAAATAGAACATAGAAAAGTACAGCACAGAACTGGCCCTTTGGCCCACAATGTTGCGCAGAGGATTAATCCTAATGTAAAATAAAATAACCTAACCTACTCACCCCTCAATTCACTGCTATCCATGTGCATGTCCAGCAGTCGCTTAAATGTCTCTAATAACTCTGCTTCCACCACCACCGCTGGCAACTCATTCCATGCATTCATAACTCTCTGATAAAGAACCTACCTCTGATATCCCCTCTATATCTTTCTCCTAATATCTTAAAACTATGACCCCTCGTGCCAGTCAATTCTGCCCTGTGGAAAAGTCTCTGGCTATTGACTCTATCCATGCCTCTCATGTATACCTTGATCAGGTCACCTCTCTTCCTCCTTCTCTCCAGAAAGAAAAGTCTGAGCTTAGTCAACCTCTCTTCATGAGGCAAGCCCTCCAGTCCCGGCAGCATCCTGGTAAAACTTTTTTTCACCTTCTCCAAAGGTTCTGTATCACAATTTGCACTGGTTCAGACTGGGATGTGGCAATATGTAAATATTCAGCATGAAATGAAACAAAGGATGACAGGGAAAACTGTGATGGAATAATGGATGATATTTAAGGAGGAGATGTAAGTAAGGTACACTCTCATAAATATTCGAGAATATTTTATATGAGTGTTCACTAAGAAACAGGAAAACACCCTTATTCAAAAAAGGGTGTGAGGACATTCATCATAACTATACTCTGACCGATTTGACATCAGCAATGGGAAGGTTTCAGAAATCATAATTTAAAAAAATCAACAGGGACTTGAAGAGGTTTTAGTTAATCAAGGAGAGCCAGGTTGGATTAGTAAAATGCTTGACTGATCTGGTTAAATTTTCAGAAAAAAGCAAAACAATGTTGATAGAGGGAATGGTCCCTTTATCGTTTTCCTACATATATCACTATGAATTTTTAAAAAGTCTTTGACAAAGCACCCACATCGAAGGTGGGTTAAAAATTGATGTTCATGGAATAGGGTAGCTTGGATATAAAAATTCCCTAAAACGCTGAAAAAAGAAACGAGTTGTGGTAAATGGTTGTTTTTCTGACTGCAGGATGATATGCAGTGGTATTCCCAAAGCTTCCATGCCAGCGTCATTGATTAGTTTTTGACATATGTTGATATAAACAATTTAGTTATCAGAAGACCGAGTAAAATTTCAACATTTACTGACAGTACCAAACTATGGCTAACGGTACTGGTGATACATGTCAATTGTGAGAAGATGTGGATAGGATAGTAGAACAGGCAGACACGTGGCAGACAGAAGTTAATAGATAGAACAGTGAGGTGTTGCACTTCAGTGGAAGGGAAAGGAAATGTAGGAACAGTGGTTTCTGGGACTTCATGAAAGTGGTAGGACACACTGAGATGATAGTTACCACAACGGATGAGATCTTATCCTTCATAAATAGAGTTATTCAGTACAGAAGTTGGGGAGTTATACTGAACTTGGTTAAAAGCTCTGGTTAAGCATTACAGCATGGGGTCCAGTTCCAGTCCTTATACTTTTGGAAGGATCTGAGGCCTCCTTAAGAGGGTAAGGAGATCTAACAGAATGTGTCCAAAGATGAGGGATTTTATCTCCAATGTTAGCTTACAGGAGTTGGAACTAAGGTTGATTTTCTTGATGCTGAGAGTTTGAAGGGAGATAGGATTCGATTTGATTTATTATTGTCATGTGTACTGCGACGCAATGAAAAGTGTTGCTTTCCGTGCTATCCAGACAAATGATACCTTACATGAGTATGACAGGGCGATAGAACAGAATGCAGAATATAGTGTTACAGTTACAGAGAAAGTGCAGAGAAAGATCAGCTATAATATATGAGAGGTCTGTTCAAAAGTCTGAAAACAGCAGAGAAGAAGATATTCTTGAATCAGTTGGTAAGTGTGTTCAAACGTCTGTATCTTCTGCCTGATGGAAGACGGTGGATGAGAGTAGGTCTTTGAGATAAAGTTAAAAATCACACAACACCAGGTTATAGTCCAACAGGCTTATTTGGAAGCACTAGCTTTCGGAGCGCTGCTCCTTCATCACGTAGTTGTCACAGCTACCTAATGAAGGAGCAGCACTCCAAAAGCTAGTGCTTCCAATTAAACCTGTTGGACTATAACCTGGTGTTGTGTGATTTTTTAACTATGCACACCTCAGTCCAACACTGGGGGGCACCTGAAATTTTGAGATAAATTCCTACTAACTAATGGAAGAAGGGCTCACAGATCAAAGATTTTTATAAGAGACGTGAGTGGGGTGTTGATGAAGAACATCCTAACGCAGCAAGTGATAAAAACCTAGAATTTGAGGATGGTGTAAACTGAGATGCTAAACAATTTCAGCAGTGAATTGGATGAGCACTGCTCAAGAGTATAGTTATGATGAATGTCCTCACACCCTTTTTTGAATAAGGGTGTTTTCCTGTTTCTTAGTGAACACTCATATAAAATATTCTCGACTTGTCATGGAGGAACAGAGGGATCTTGGTGTTCAAGTACATAGATCCCTCAAAGTTGCCACCCAAGTGGATAGGGTTGTCAAGAAAGCATATGGTGTTTTGGCTTTCATTAACATGGGGATCGAGCACTGCAGGCCGCAGGAGATAAAGTGAGGGAATGGGGCAGACTGGATTGCTTTAAAATGAGCAGCATGGACTTAATGAAATGAATGACATCCTACATACTGTTATAAATCCAGGATGTGAATTTTGTTGGGGGGTGGGGGCAGGGGATTACATGGCATGCTGTAAAGGTAGGAAGGAATGAAGGGTACTCCATTTGAGCCATCCCTTGTACATTGGACCTCAAATGCTCATATCTTGAAGGGTAGGACAGAGTTCTGATAGGCATACAGTGAGTAACCGCAGCAAGGTGGGAAAGGTGGTTCACTTACCAATTGAACAATGGACAAGGTCTACTCTAGAGATCTCAGCTGGGAAATTTGGTTTGACGGTATATGCGAAAACATTGATGACATAGCACATTGAGATGCTGGCTTTTTTGCATGCTCTGCTGGATGATATCTAGTCACTGTCAAGGAGCAGAGAAGAGTCTAGCTCCAAGGAGCAAAAAAGTATCTTTTTTTGCAATGCTCCAGCAAGCTCTGACTCAGTACTGTCTTTGCATCAAACAGCCAAACTAGCTGACATGACACCAACATCCTAAATCTGATCAATTAAAGTCCAGGCTGGACTTGTGTTATGACACAATGGCAATGACCTAGTGGTATTATCACCAGACTATTGTTCCAGAGACCCTGGAATTGATCTGGAGACCCACGTTTGAAATCTCGCCATGGCAAGTGGTGGAATTTGGATTCCATTAACAATCTGGAAATAAGGGTCTAATTTATGACTATGAAATGAATGCCAGGAAAACAAAAACCCACCTGACTCATTAATATCCTTCAGAGAAGGAAATCTGCCATCTTTACTTTGTCTAGCTTACATGTGACTCCAGACATTCAGCAATGTGATTAACTCTTAACTAACCTGTGGGCAATTAGGGATATCCAATATGCTTTCCTAGCCAGTGATGCCCACATCCCTTGAATGGATATATAAAACAAAAAAGCACACAGCTCCAGTCCTTTCTATAACTTCTATTCTATTGCTTGATCATGCTGCAAACTCAAAGGCATAGCTCCTGGTGCCTAGCTCCTTTTATAACTGTTGTGCATGCAGGCCATATCCAACCCTGCCCTGTGAAAATATGATAGTACTCCAACAAATATAGAAATTCAATGCACCACCTCCAAATAATCCAGTGCTTCCAGGCAGTTTGCAATAGAAAAAAGTTCCACTAGTTTCACATGCCTGTAATTAATGTGGCTGGGTCTAGCTTGGAGCTTCATGTGTGATGTTTCTTGAGTCAATGACACAGATCCAGCCGGGACTTTAATTGATCCGATTTAGGATGCTGGTGTCATGTCAGCTGGTCTGTCTGGCTGTCTGATGCAAACAGCGTGCTGAGCTGGCGCCAGTTGGAACGCACAGAGAAGATACTTCTGTGAAGGTATGTGAACCTCTTGTGAAACTGTCATCTTGGATGCCAATGTAGGAAGTGACTGGCACTGATAACATTGCTAGAGTGGCATGAGATATCAGTAGTAGCACTTCACATACATTAATTGCAGTCATAGTGCTGTACAGCACAGAAACAGACCCTTCGGTCCAACTTGTCCATGCTGGCCAGATATCCTAAATTAATCTAGTCCCATTTGCCAGCATTTGGCCCATATTCTTCGAAACTCTACCTATTCATACACCCATCCAGATGCCTTTTAAATGTTGTAATTGTACCAGCCTCCACCACTGGCATCTCATTCCATAAATGCACCACCTTCTATGTGAAAAAATTTCCCTTCATGTCCCTTTCCCCTCTCACTCTAAACCTATGCCCTCTAGTTCTGGACTCCCCGACCTCAGGGAAGAGACCTTGTATATTTATCCTATCCATGCCCTTCATGATTTTGTAAACCTCTATAAGGTCACCCCTCAGCCTCCGACACTCCAGCCCCATCCTATTCAGCCTCTCCCTAAAGCTCAAACCCTCCAACTCTGGCAACATTCTTGTGAATCTTTTCTGAACCCTTTCAAGTTTCACGACATCCATCTTATAGGAGGGAGACCAGAATTGTACACAGTATTCTAAAAGTGGCCGAACCAATGTCATGTACAGCTGCAACATGACCTCCCAACTCCTGTAGTCAATACACTGAACAATAAAGGAACACCTTCTTCATTATCCTATTTACCTGTTTTGCGCCCTATATTTGATTAAGTGTTGTGAACATCTTTGAAGTGGCAGAAGATCGGCAACTCCTAATAGTCAGAGGAAAACTGAGAAACAAACTTGTAAGGAGATCTCAGCTATCTGTAAGAATAATAGGGTGGTTATGGTAGGGAATTTGAACTTTCCAAACATAGACTGGGACTGCCACAGTGTTAAGGGTTTAGGTGGAGAGGAATTTCTTAAGTGTGTACAAGACAATTTTCTGATTCAGTATGTGGATGTACCTACCAGAGAAGGTGCAAAACTTGACCTACTGTTGGGAAATAAGGCAAGGCAGGTGACTGAGGTGTCAGTGGGGGAGCCCTTTGGGGCCGAGACCATAATTCTATTAGATATAAAATAGTGAGGGAAAAGGATAGACCAGATCTAAAAGTTGAAGTTCTAAACTGGAGAAAGGCCAATTTTGACGGTATTAGGTAAGAACTTTCGAAAGCTGATTGGGGGCAGATGTTCGCAGGTAAAGGGATAGCTGGAAAATGGGAAGCCTTTAAAAATGAGATAACGAGAATCCAAAGAAAGTATATTCCTGTTAGGGTGAAAGGGAAGGCTGGTAGGTATAGGGAATGCTGGATAACTATAGAAATTGACGGTTTGGTTAAGAAAAAGAAGGAAGCATATGTCAGGTATAGACAGGATAGATCGAGTGAATCCTTAGAAGAGTATAAAGTCAGTAGGAGTATATTTAAGAGGGAAATCAGGAGGGCAAAAAGGGGACATGAGATAGCTTTGACAAATAGAATTAAGGAGAATCCAAAAGGTTTTTGCAAATACATTAAGGACAAAAGGGTAACTAGGAAGAGAATAGGGCCCCTCAAAGATCAGCAAGGTGGCCTTTGTGTGGAACCGCAGAAAATGGGGGAGATACTAAATGAGTATTTTGCATCAGTATTTACTGAGGAAAAGGATACGGAAAACATAGAATGTAGGGAAATAAATGGTGACACCTTGGAAAATGTCCATATTACTGAAGAGGAAGTGCAGGATATCTTGAAATGCATAAAGGTGGATAAATCCCCAGGACCTGATCAGGTTATAGAGTCATTGAAAGTGGAGTCACAGGTAGATAGGATAGTCAAGAAGGTGTTTGGTATGCTTTCCTTTACTGGTCAGAGTAGTGAGTACGGGAGTTGGGAGGACATGTTGCAGCTGTACAGGACATTGGCTAGGCCACTGTTGGAATATTGCGTGCAATTCTGGTCTCCTTCCTATCGGAAAGATGTTGTGAACCTTGAAAGGGTTCAGAAAAGATTTACAAGGATGCTGCCAGGGTTGGAGGATTTGAGCTGTAATGGGAGACTGAACAGGCTGGGGCTGCCTTCCCTGGAATGATGGGGGCTGAGGGGTGACCTTATAGAGGTATACAAAATTATGAGTGGCATGGATAGGATAAATAAAGAAAGTCTCTTCCCTGGGGTCGGGGAATCCAGAACTAGAGGGCATAGGTTTTGGGTGAGAGGGCAAAGATATAAAAGAGACCTAAATGGCAACGTTTTCACATGGAGGGTGGTATGTGTATGGAATGAGCTGTTGGACGAAGTGGTGGAGGCTGGTACAGTTGCAACATTTAAGAGGCATTTGGATGGGTATATGAATAGGAAGGGTGCTGGCAGGTGGGACTAGATTGGGTTGGGATATCTGGTTGACATAGACGGGTTGGACCGAAGAGCTGTTTCTATGCTGTACATCTCTATGACTCTATGACTATAAGTTTGATGCTGATTGATAAAGTGAGTAAGGTGAAATCTCGTGTTGGCTCTGTTTCTTTTGACCATTGCCTGAAATCAGTGTCATTTTATCCAATGGGCAAAAGAACCAGCGCGAACCCAAGAAAATGCCTTTTTACCCAAAGGTTCTTTCTGCCAGCGCCCTGCATGACAGGCTGCTAGCAGATTTAATGATACCAAGAGGGAAATAGATAAACACTTCAAGGCAAGTATTTACAAGGAAAGAACTGGGTAGCTAATTCTACCAAAGATAGGATCCAGGCATAACCAGCTCACTCTTTGACCTATCATGCCAGAGGTGGAATCTCGTATGGACAACAAGCTTCTCAGCTGCTGGATTAGAACCCCGTGTCCCTGATTTTCAGGAAAGCTTGGTGCACTTTTTTCGATGCAGACATGTGACAGGCTGATGGTGGGCATTTCCTTGCTATCAGGATCCATGGGAATGTAAGTTCCACCTGCCAAGAGCTGCTGGCCTGTGAGAGTCTTCAGTGGTGAGGATACAACACCCACACAAGACCTAGGATCATTGTTGGATCCCAGGACAAGAGGGAGTGATGAGCCTGGTTAGAGATCAAGGGGTAGGTCCAACAGTTAGGACAAGCGTGTTGCTTCTCAGCAAGACACCCCCTACCTTTCCAAAGCCAGCTTTTTTGATCAGATTCACACCCACCAAGAAGCCACATGGGTTTGTTTGCTATGTTCCCCAATGAAAGGTTAATATCAGCAATGGAAGATGAGGCCTCCAATTGGACATTATTGAGGTCACAAGATTCCCTCCTATGATTGTGTGATTCTCTGTGATTTCAATTAACTAAAAAAAACCCTCTATAAATCTCCCTGCATATTGGGATCATCGACTTGTTTCAAATTTCATCTTTAAAAGTGTCATGGAATTCATCCAATTTCTAACTTTTCTATCTCCCACCATCTCAATTTATGCATCAACCATGTCGATAACCTGAAAAACAATTCCTGAAATTTTCAGAAAACTGTACATTGCTCCAACTCTGACCTCCTAAGCATCCTTCATTTCCTTCATTTCAGTTATTGAGACTGTAAGATCTCAAATATATTCGCCAAACCTCTTTATCTCTCCACTCTCACTTTTAGATGTTATTTAAAAAAAAGCTTTGCGATCAAACTCTTAGTCCTTTGTTTTAACGTGTCTCCCTGCAGCTCAATATTTATCTGAATATGTCTCTTTTAAAGTGTCTTAGAACATTTTACAACATTAACATAACAATTAATCAACTGTTCATTTATGTTATGACACACGTCTCGAGCTGGTGGGACTTAAACCTAGGCCTCTTAGTTCAAAGGCAAGGATATACCATTACAACACAGAAGGTCCTTTAACTGTTGTATACAAATATAGTTTGTACAATGTTTTCACAATCAGTAGAGGCCATCTTTAATCTACAAATTTAATTTGACCCATTTCATATCACATCTTCATGTCGAAAGATCAAGTAACATTTTCTCCACCATTTACTTCGTCCACCATCTCTCACTTTTCTTTTGGCTTATCTGAGCTACATACTTGCTGCATCCAAGAAGAGAATTTGATAACTCCAGGACATAACCATTTTTTTTTTAGATTAGATTAGATTACTTACAGTGTGGAAACAGGCCCTTCGGCCCAACAAGTCCACACCGACCCGCCGAAGCGCAACCCACCCATACCCCTACATTTACCCCTTTAACCTAACACTACGGGCAATTTAGCAGGCCAATTCACCTGACCCGCACATCTTTGTGACTGTGGGAGGAAACCGGAGCACCCGGAGGAAACCCATGCAGGCACGGGGAGAATGTGCAAACTCCACACAGTCAGTCGCTTGAGTCGGGAATTGAATCCGGGTCTCTGGCGCTGTGAGGCAGCAGTGCTAACCATTTATGCTGGCTGCCTGTAACTGTATGAGACTTGCCCTCTATTTGTCACAGTCATCTGTTGGAAGTGACAGAATTTGGTATGAGCAACAGTCAAAGATTAATATTCTTGACTGAAAGTGAAATCCTTATTGCATAACTCACATTACCCTTACAGTCTTTTCCATAATGTATTTCTTTATTACAGCTTATCTCAGTTGCCTACATTTTGAAAGCTTGTGGATTCATGCTCAAGGACCAGAGTGCTTCCTTTTGGTTCCCATTTTGTTTTATGCCCTCATGGAAGTCATGGATTGGGCCAGATCCCTAATTGCCTTCGAGAAGGTAGCGGTGAGCAGTCCCTTGTACTGTGGTAGTTCATGCGAGGCAGGTACACCCTCAGAGCTGTATGGAAGTAAGTTCCACGATTTTGAACCAGCAGCAGTGAAGAAACGATGGTAGAGTTCCAGGTTAGAATGAATGCGAACATGAAGGTGGTGTTGTGCCCAGGCATCATGTAGAGGTTGTGTGGTTTTGAAGGTGCTACTGAAAGAGTCTTGGTGAGTTGCTGTAATACAACTTGTACATTGTACACGCTGCTGCCCCTGAGCATCAGTGGTAGAGGAAGGAATTGTTGAAGATGTTGGATGGAGTACCAATCATTTCGGCACCGGGTAGATAAATTGTTTTCCTGTCAAATTTGCAATAGCTTATTAAATAGAGGAATTGCAATACACAGATTGGCTACCATAATTATACACATGACTATACTTCAAGGAAATAACTATTCTGTTGTGTTTCATCTTGAGAAATCCGAAAAATGTAATGAGTATCAATAATAATGCAATTTTGTTTTCTTTGTTCAGATTAATATAATAAAAAAAGACATTATTTTTCCTCATGAAGTTTTCTCAATATTCATTCCTCAACAACCATTACTGATGTAAACTGGCCATGATCACATCACTGTTGGTGAGACCATGTTGTGCACAAATTGGAGCCATATTTCCTACAATAAAACAATGAGTACACTTCAAAACTCCTTTAATGTCTGTAACATGCTTTGTGATGGCCTGAGGTCAAGAAAGATTCTAAATAAGTTCAGGATTTTTCTTCCTTTCATATTTTTAGCACTTTCTTCTTTCTACAGATTCTTCACTTGTATTTCTCTCTAGTGCGGCTTGAATGCAATAGATTAACATAGTGCTTACAGTACACAGTTTAACTGTGCTACGTAAAAGACTCGCCAATATAATTTTAGACAGCCCTCTTGTCACATTCAAAGGAAAGAATGTGTCTCATTCAATACAGAGATAGGATGAAGATCGAGGCTGTTTTTGATTGCAAGATTGAAAATAACACTATATGCTAAATTAGTATTTCTGACTCATTTTTGTCAGCTGGGCAATGAGAAAAATACTCCCTCCATGATACAGTTTACTTTGTTAGTGGTTCTGATTTACTCAATAGGAATGTGCTTGCTCCATTAGTAGTTGGTTATTCTGATTTGTTTATTGAGTGGAAACCAAACATGACCCTCTCTCGCATCTTTCAGCATTCTCAGTTAAGTAGGAAAGAGAGAAGCTCTGATTCTTTCAAGATTCTCAGATTGTTAGGCTATTTAACTTATTAAAATCATACCACTTACACAGCCAGAAGGTGTAAATTAGGTTGATTACTGGATAATTTCATTCTGTTTTACTATTCCGGTAGCTTTGAAATCACCACCTATTAAATACTCAAACCTCTTAATTTTAATAAAGGTTGACATTATAACCCCTGTTTGAAAGTAGAACCAAATTAGAATTGAACTGAATTCGCTTTATTGACGCATGTATTCATGTGAGTAGAGTGAGAAGTTTACAAGTCACCACTTACGGCACCATCCGAGGTACAAAGGTACCTGGGTACAGATTCTGAAGTACAAATTCTTAGGAAATAAAATTGAAACTAAGGAAATAAAAGTCCAGCATTTAGGATTAAATTAGAAAAATAGAAAAATAAAAAGTTCAGTATCAGGGTCCTTCTGATCCAGTCTGCATGGCATCTAGCCTCCCGTAACTGAAAGAAAGACCTGCTCTGCATCACTGCTGGGCCAGACCCAGCCAATATAGGAGTTGCCAACCTTTAGGTGGCATCTCTTCGTCGCTGGTCCTACTACCCCAATACCGAGTCCAATGCTGAACTCACAGTCAATCAGAAGACCCTCTCTGGGCCGACTGAGACGACAAACAGAATCCCCCGTTCCACTGCTGTCACAGTACCCCCTCTCTGAGCATATCATACTGCCACCAATACAGCCATTGTCTCGCCAGCACCAGGAGTCCCTGCTCTGGGCCTACTGCAACCAGGAGTTTCTGCCTCTGCTGCCAGGCCAAATGTTAAGCAGGATACACGGTCAAATTACTGTTATTTTAACTGTTGAAGCAAAATTAAGCAGAATACACTTACCTAAGACTCTTACTAATATTCCTGAACATCCCCATGCTGTTTTGGTGGCACAAAGATTATTAGTATTACATGTTGGGAAATGCTAAGACTCGAAAATCCCGGAAATTCAGTAGCTATTACCTGCTCAGTTATTTACGAGGCAGATTGTCAAAAATTGTAATGAAGCAATGAACAATGCAGGAATCAGAGACAGCTGGGCAGGTTTCTGGGTCTTGCAATTAATTCTTGAGTTTTCTTATAAAGGTTAGAGGAATGTAAGATAGCATGGTGGTTGAAAGACACCCTTTTAAACAGAACTTGTAGAGCTAATAAGGTGTGCTATGTTTGCATTCTGGATTGTGAGTATGTTGGAGAATGAAGGATATCAGACAATGGGGATTATTAATTCTGAACACGGGCTGAATTTTTTGTCTATATCCTCAGGCTCCAATGTGTTGAGTATGGCTTGTTGTAATTAACGTGAGTGGTTGAAATGAAAGGAAAGGGTCTCCAATTCAGGTTTGCTTCTCCCTGATCTTTGTTGGTCTCTTATGTAATCAGAAACACAGTATTGAAATCTTGGCAGGCTAATGATGACCAAGGGTTTGCCCTGCATCCTCATTCATTTGCACAAATTCTGATGCGTTCTGTAGCTATTTCATGTTGTGGTGTTGTCTTATAGGCTCATTTTTACACATAGTCATGCAAGAACACCTCCTGGGGGTTGTGGTGGCAATACTAAAGTTTACTATGCTGTAGTTTGACATTTGTATTTTATACTCAAATCAACAAGAATGCACAGGAATGGCCCAATGGTATCAATTGTACAAAAACCATAGGACACAACTAATACAAGAGCATAACCAAATGGATAAAGATAGGATGTTGCCAGAGTTGGAGGGTTTGAGTTATAGTGAGAGGTTGAATAGGTGGGGCTCTTTCCTCTGGAGCATCGGAAGCTGAGGGGTGACCTTATAGAGGTTTATAAAATCAGGAGGAGCACAGCAAGGTTAATTAGACAAAGTCTTTTCCCTGGGGTTGGTGAGTCCAAATTTAGAGGGCATAGGTTTAGAGTGAGAGGGAAAAGATGTAAAAGGGATCTAAGGGACAATGTTTTCACGCAGAGAGTGGTGCCTATATGGAATGGGCTACCAAAAGAAGTGGTGGAGCCTGCTACAATTGCAGCATTTAAAAGGCATCTAGTGGAGTATATGAATAGGAAGGGTTTAGAGGGATATGGGCCAAGTGCTGGCAAATGGGACTAGATTTGGTTAGGATATCTGGCCAGCATGGACGAGTTGGACCATAGCATCTGTTTCCATGCTGTACATCTCTGTGAACCTATGACTAAATGTCAATCTGGGCATCCACTATACTCTCCAGCCTCTTGTAACTCCCCCTAGTTTCTTGTATCTGCAGTTGCAGAAGGTTCAACTATGACTGGGTAACATTGTGCTTCCTCTCTAGGGCCACACATGTGTGGACAAGTCAAGAAAATAAGGCACCCACACCAATGACTCCACACTGGATAACGTGTATCATGCTGTGTGGTGTGCCTATGGAGATACTTAAAATGAGTCCTTTTGCTAGCTTTCATCTTGGATTAAGAGTGAGGAGAAACTTTTTATGGCATGTCCAATTTTACTTTTGAATTCAGATATTGGCATAACGGTTGACCTTACTGTAATAGGTGTCATGAAGCTATTGACTTTTTTCTTATTTGCATTCATGTCCTCTGGCTAAGTACAAGCAGCAATATGGCCACTACCTCTTCCCCAGCAAAGTGCATAGTTCTTCTATAGGGGAGTGCCCTTCTTTTGCAAAAACAGCTCCAGAGCATCTGGTGCAAATTGAGTTTACCTTTTGTTGTTGGCCTGTCCTCTGGACTTTGCTTTTGTTCATTTGAAACAACTCCTGGAAACCCTAGCTATATGCTATTTCCTACCACCTGGTCAGGTTAGGAGTATGCTGTGTATATAGAATGAAGCTAGCCTCAGGGAGCCCCAGTGACTGGCCAAGCATAATGTTAGTGAGCATTGAGCTCTGGTCTCAGTCCCCGAGTTGAAAATAGGGTTGTAATGCTTGGATTGGACACTTTTATTTTCCAATTTACAAAGGAAGCATCTTTGAACGTGCCATATTTCAGTTGCTAGAATATTTTGGGCTGCTCTTGATATCATGAATACTGAAAATAGTCTCTATCTTTACACTTAGACTGATGTAATAGTGCACTCCTGATATCACCTATTATCTTCTTTAGTCAGCGACCATCTGCTTGCTAATTTGCGACAATATTAATGTTCTGACTTGGTAGAGAAGAGACTTTTAAAATTCGTATGTTGATCTCATCAGTGAAACAGAATAGGTTAATATAAGGCTGAGTGGTATGTCAAAATGTTTATGTGACTTGATCTGGCACAAACCTGAAACTGCCAACAGATTTATTGACTGAAACATACGTTAAATGCCAGTTATCATATGGGCATCCCTGGTTACATTGGACGGCTGGTTTGCAATGCAGCCTAACACCAACGACATGGGTTCAATTCCTGCATTGGCTGAGGTTATCATGAAGGACGCTCCTTCTCAATCTCTCCCCTCACTTGAGGTGTGATGACCCTCAGGTTAAACCACCACAATTGCCTCTCTCAAACGAGAGAGGAAGTATATGGTCCCCTGGGACTATGGCTGTTTTATCTTTTACCCAAACTAGGACCTTGTAACCCAGGCTCAGAAGTGCACATGTCCAGTCCCTAGAATTGTTAACCCTTCAGGATTTCCTAGGACTTAGGATTTTTCACGTCAGTTGACCACCTAAATCAAAAAATGTGGTGCCAGATAAGCACAGCTGGTCAGGCAGCATCTGAGAAACAGGAGAGTCGATGTTTCGAGCATGAGGAAGAGCCCATTTTGACTCTGACCTCCAACATCTGCAGTCCTCACTTTCTCCTAGTGAAAAATCATTAGGCCATTAAAAAGAATTATCCTGTTTTTAACACCATTGTTTATTAATTATATTTTTAAAAGATTAAAAATTGAAAAAATGGCTAGGCAAGCTGTCAGTAAAACCTGGCAAAGCTGCCATTCCAGGCACTAATCTTCTGTATAGCTACCAAATGGCTGCCAATTAATATGAATTGTATGCAGTTATGTACCAGAGTTGAGGCTTGGGCCCTTTCTCTCAATTTCAATTAGACAATTGGTGTGCATAAAGGCTGGCACCCTACCAGACAGTATTGTAGTTGAGACACCACGTATCCCACAGATGAAAGAATAGCCAATTAAGCAATTATGTCACCAAGATTCCTAAAAAAGCAATTCTTTCCACATTTTTTCCTGCTGAAAAGGCTAATTGAGCAACCACAAGGTATAATACAGAGACCTCAAATGCAATAAGAAGTAACTGAATTCTTTCCTTAACTCCTCTGAAGATAATAGATTTATTTTGACTCCAATTTGGTTAAAATCAATTAAATTGCAGCCAACTGAAAACGTTAGGTGTTGGCTGATCCTGTGTGGATCAGGTGAATGCCAACCAATGTTCCCATTACATTCCTGTGACATTCCATCTGTAGTGATTGCAGTTTGTGTGCATTGACTTCCGCTTTCAGAAGTTGCTGCTGTTCACGGGCTTTGGAAGGCTGTGTAAGTCCGAAAGAAAATGAGAGGGAACGCTGGTGCCCACAGTATAGAGTTTGCTGCCCCATTCAAGCTAGGGTATATTTAGGGGCTGCCCCCTTGCCCTTACTGTGGTGGAGGTCATGGCACTATGGGTCAGACCTACCTTGGACAGAGAACTAGGGGAGTATAAAACTTTATGTCAAGTCAGGCGATTGCCAATTTGCTTGCCATCATTTGCAATAATAAAGTACAATTTACAAATGAGTTCAACTTCTCCTGTGCATCTCCATAGACCCACAACTTCCAACCTCATCATACCTGCTGATTTTCACTTCCTTCCTTACTGCCACCCATATATGAACTATCATCGGCATTACAGCTACCTGTCATCTAAACAAGAAGCATTCAGCTGTGCCTTTGCAATTGAGTCTGCCCCTCTCTGACCCTTAGAAGTCGAATTTTAAATACACTATCTGTGACTAGTGTGCATGGCTACTTCTCTTAAGAGCATTAAAAAGGCCTCTTTACTTTTAACTGATAGACTTGAACACTATATCATAATTCATTCATGTTGTTAACCATTGAGCCCCACACAATAATGGGAAAAAAACTCATTGGTGTAATATTCAATAATGTCAACGATGTACCATAAAGAGTTAGTCCCTCAATTAGACGACACGTTTAAAAATAACTTTGTTGGTGACTTTGCCAGAAATATTGATGGGAGAAAAATTTCACAGTCACTTTTACACCGTCGTAACTCCTTTTTATTCATAGAGCCTTCAAGTGGTCGGAGTCATCTTTCCAATAATGAAGGACAGTTGTATGACCTCCATCTATCTACTTCTTGTTGTTAAATTACCTCAGGGCTTATGAGCTGGTGAAGTTTGTTAGTGCACAGGCTGGGCATTAAAATTGTTCAATTTGGTAACTCAGGAGTTGAATAGGGGTGATCATATAATCTCAAACATCACATATTGCATGTGTTGTTTAATAATCTCTCCCATGAGAAATGAATGTTAAGGTGCAGGCAGGTTCAGATGGGTTAGAATCGAGAAAGCAGCAAAGCTTGATCAAAGTTATGGGTATTCAGCACATCATAGCTGGCATGTGTGATTATTATTGCCTGATCTGGTGATCAAGAAAGAAATCAACATTTCTATGGGTCTTTCGAGTGTCTTTCAGGGTGTTTCAACCAATGAATTTTTTTTTGGAACATGGGCCTCTTGCTGAGATATTTGTATCATCAATAGTCACAGGTGAGGTGCCGAAAGACTGGAGGTGGGCTAACGTGGTGCCATTATTTAAGGAAGGTGGTGAGGAAAAGCCAGGGAGTTATAGACTGATGAGTCTGACATCAGTGGTGGATAGGTTGTTGGAGGGAATCCTGAGGGATAAGATTTACATGTATTTGGAAAAGCAAGGACTGATTAAGGATATCCAACATGGTTTTGTGCGTGGGAAATCATGTCTCACAAACTTGACTGAATTTTTTGAAGAAGTAACGAAGTGGATGGATGAGGGCAGAGTGGTGGACGTGATCTATACGGACTTCAGTAAGATATTTGACAAAGTGTCTCATGGGAGATTGGTTAGAAAGGTTAGATCACATGAAATACAGGGAGAAACAGCCATATGGATACAGAACTGGCTCAAAGGTAGAAGACAGAGAGTGGTGGTGCAAGGTTATCTTTCAGACTGCAGGAATGTGACCAGCAGTATGTGTCAGGGAACGGTATTGGGTCCACTGCTTTTTATCATTTACATACATGATTTGGATGTGAACATAGGAGGCATGGTTAGTAAGTTTGCAGATGACACCAAAGTTGGAGGTGCAGTGGACAGCAAAGAATTTTATCTCAGAGTACAACAGTATCTTGATCAGATAGTCGAATGGGCCGAGGAGTGGCAGAGGGAGTTTAATTTAGATAAATGTCAGGTGCTGCATTTCAAAAGGCAAATCAGGGCAGGACTTATACACTTAATGGTAATGTCCTGGGGTGTGCTGCTGAGCAAAGACACCATGGATTGCTAGTTCATAGTTTCTTGAAAGTGGAGTCGCAGGTAGATAGGATAGTGAAGAAGGTGTTTGGTATGCCTGTCTTTATTGGTTAGTGCATTGAGTATACAAGTTGGGAGTTCATGTTGCACCTGTACAGGACATTGGTTAGGCCTCTTTTGGAATATTGTGTGCAATTCTGGTCTCCCTGCTATAGACAGGATGTTGTGACACTTCAAAGGGTTCAGAAAAGATTTACAAGCATGTTGCCAGGATTGGAGGATTTGAGCTATAGGGAGAGACTGCATTGGCTGGGGCTGTTTTCCCTGCAGCGTCGGAGGTTGAGGGGTAACCTTATAGAAATTTATAACACATTGATGGGCATAGATAGTGTGAATAGCCGAGGTCAATTTCCTGGGGTAGGGAGTCCAGAATTAGAGATTTAAGGTGAGAGGGGAAAGATTTAAAAGGGATCTCGGGGCAACTTTTTTCACACAGAAGGTGGTGCGTATATGGATTGAACTGCCAGAGTAAGTGGTGGAGGTTGGTACAGTTACAACATTTAAAATCTGGATTGGTATATGAATAGAAAGGGTTTAGAGGGATATGGGCCAAGTGCTGGCAAATGGGACTAGATTACAGAGTAAGTGGTGGAGGTTGGTACAGTTACAACATTTAAAATGTATCTGGATTGGTATATGAATAGAAAGGGTTTAGAGGGATATGGGCCAAGTGCTGGCAAATGGGACGTTTAGAGGGATATGGGCCAAGTGCTGGCAAATGGGACTAGATTAAATGTGGGTATCAGGTCAGCATGGGCGAGTTGGACTGAAGGGTCTATTCTGTGACTCTGTGACTGTCTAATGATTGTTATATGGAGACAATATTATGAACAGTCCACAAACGCCAAGTGAAGGAAGGACTGTTTGAATCACTTTTTGAGGGGGAATGCTTGCCAGGACACCAGATAGTGAATTCTTCAAATATTATCATAATAGTCTTTTACATTAATCTGCACAAGTAACAGTGTCCAGATGGACCTTGTTCAGTCAGATCAAGTGATTGAAATTCCTGGGACAATCATAAGTCTTGTTTAATTACTTTTTTATTCCATGCAATTTTGTCATGCATGCAGATAATTTGACTTCAGGATTTTAAACGTTTAGTTAACACAAAGACATCCAGCTGCTCACCCTGTCTGGCACTAAAGGCACATGCATGGCATCGTTAACTTGTGTTATAAGATTTCTTCTGTTAAGCTGCTTGATGATTTCTGTCCGATTGCAAAGTGAATTTTAAGTTACAGTTACTATTTCCATCCCACAGTGTGACCATATATGATCAGCATTGACTATTATTATGAAACAGCAGTGAACTCTTCTGTTAATTAACCAAACACCCAGAAAAGCTCACCTTGCCTTGTAACCTGTTAATGTATTAGTGACAGAAAACTCCCAAATTCTACTATTTACAAAAAATCAATTTATTTTTTAACTCTAAAAGTGAACATTAAACAACAACTATTCACAACCCAAAGCCCCCTTTCTGTTAACTATTTATTATCTGCCTTCAACTCTATAACAATATACCAACTTAATTTCAAATCGCACAGTGTATCTCTTCTTTTGGTTGAAGATCTCCCTGGGTCGCCCTCTGTCTTTTAGATTAGATTACTTACAGTGTGGAAACAGGCCCTTCGGCCCAACAAGTCCACACCGACCCTCCGAAGAGCAACTCACCCAGACCCATTCCCCTACATTTACCCCATCACCTAACACTACGGGCAATTTAGCATGGCCAATTTACCTAACCTGTACATTTTTTGGACTGTGGTAGGAAACTGGAGCACCTGGAGGAAACCCACGCAGACACAGGGAGAATGTGCAAACTTCACACAGACAGTTGCCTGAGGCGGGAATTGAACCCGGGTCTCTGGCACTGTGAGGCAGCAGTGCTAACCACTGTGCCACTGTGCCATCCACATCTTTTTACTGAAAAGATGTTTGATTTGAGAAAGGTACCTTTGATAGAGAGTGTTTTGAATGGCAGTCTGGCTAACTCAGAAAATGCCGGCTACTCTATATACCCAAAACATTGGTTTCTCATTGGTTCAATGTTGTCAAAACAGTAAAATTTAAATTTGATTGGGTTTTATCATCCTGCGGCATAATTTAAGCTGATTGGTTAAATTCGAACTGTTGCGAAAGCATAGCAACTAAAAGTCAGGTTTTGTTTTACAATCAAATATTATATATTTTAAATTTTCTAGTACACTCTGAGACTGCTAGTCAGTTACATGACAGGTGCCTGCATTGACTCTCTCTTGATGGTACAGTACACACCTTCAACTTCATAATACTTCACCCCTTAAGAAAAAAAAGAACCATCATAATGAAAAGATGGCTTCACTTTTTTCTCTAATTTTTAACTCCATTACTGTGAAATATACACACACACACACACACACACACACACATATATATAAAACATTGGTACCTGTTCAATCTTATCTATACTTTGTTCTTCAAATCCGCAATAGTGCATCTACCATCAGATTCTTGCGACCCACAACATGTACGATGTGTAAATGAAAAGTCTCCATAAGACTCCAATGAAATAGTCTCATATTCTTGTCTTTAAGTTGTTCCAAGAATGTAAGAGATTGTGATCCATGTACACAACCGTCTCCAACACATTGTTCATTACATAAACATTAAAAAGTGAGGCCAGTAACAACCTCAATAGTTATTTTTCAATGATAGAGTATTTGGTGGGTGTTGAGTTTCTTTGAAAAGTAACCAACTGGCTGCTCAATTCCATCATCTCTTTCTGTAGCAGTACAGCTTCAACTCCGATGTCGCTAGCATTGATTGCAACTTTAAAGGGTTTCAAAACGTTCAGTGTAGCTAAAACTGGTGAGGTGGTTAATATTGCTTTTGAATTGTCAAAGCCTCCTGATATTGTTCTGTCCACTGAAAGTTTGTGTTCTTCTTCAACAAATCTGTTAATGGTGCCACTATGCTGCTGAAGTCTGGAACAAACTTCCGGTAGAATCCACTTAGTCTGAAAATTGAAGAACCTCTTTCTTTGAGGGTGGTCATGGAAGTTCCTCGATAGCCTTTACCTTGCACTCCTTGAGGTCAATCTTCCAAGACCGATGTTATGGCCCAAATTCTGTTTTCTTTAAGTTTATTACCAGTTTTGCTTCTCTTAATCATTTAAAGAGCTCCTCCACCTGTACCACGTGATCTTTCCATGGCTCCCTAAAGATCACAACATCATTCAGATTGACTGCACAGTTTGTTAACCCAGCCACAACTCTGTTCATGAGTCTTTGGAATATGGCTGGTGCGTTCTTCATTCCAAAATGCATCACTTTGAATTGATATACCCTATTTTGGGTTACAAACACAGAAATTTATTTTTCTCTGATAAAGGTACCAGCCAATAACCACGCAGTAAGTCCAACTTTGTGATGTTAACTGGCTTGTCCAACTTTCTCCATACAGTCCTCTAACCTTGGTATTGGGAATGAGTCTGATTTTGTTACGGCATTGATTTTCCGATAGTCTACACAAAATCGTTGAGTCCCGTCAGGTATGGGAACTAAGACGATCGGCAAACTCCACTCGCTCTGACTTGGTTCGATGATATCCTCATTGAGCATTGCATCCACTTCCTTCTGGACCTGTGTGGCTTTGAAAGGATTGTTGTTTTATGAAAACAGCATTCCCTACCTCCACCTCATGCATACTAGCATTTGTCCTCCCCATCTTATTCCTGCATTGTCCTCATACTGCTGCAACAAACCTTTCAACTGGGTTCTTTGCTCCTGAGACAGACAGTTTACTAACCTATTCCACTCCTCAAGGACTTCCTTACTGTTTAACATATTTTGATACACATCAAATACCACAACACCTGTATGTGACTCCTCACTCTGTGGCACAGTAACTAACACCTGTTTCTCTAGTTCTTTTTCCCTATGATAATAAGGTTTCAACATATTCACACGACAGTTTTCCCAGCATCTTTGCCAGAAAGTTTACCTGATGCAACTTTTTCTCAATTTAATAGGGACCACTAAACCTGGTCTTGAAAGGATCACCTACCACTGATACTAATACGTCATCCCCACAGGAAAGCGTAATAATGTTAGTGTTTTTATCTACCATCTGCTTCATTCTATGCTGTGCACTCTTCAGGTTCTGTTTAGCTAACTCACCTACCCGATTTAATCTCTCCCTCACCTCCAATACATAATCTAAGTGTGAGATCTCTGGCTTCGGTCCTGTTAATTTCTCTTTAATTAATTTCAAAGGGCCTCTCACTTCATGTCTGAATATTAACTCAAAGGGAGTAAAATGAGTAGATTCACTTGGGGCATCTCTCATGACAAACAATGCGAATGGGATGCCTTTATCCCAATCATTCCAGTAAGCCTGACAGTACACTCTTAACATGGCCTTCAGGGTCTGATGCCTCCTTTCTAACGAGGTAAAAACAATGACTGCAGATGCTGGAAACCAGATTCTGGATCAGTGGTGCTGGAAGAGCACAGCAATTCAGGCAGCATCCGAGGACAGGCAAAATCGACGTTTCGGGCAAAAGCCCTTCATCAGGAATAAAGGCAGAGAGCCTGAAGCGTGGAGAGATAAGCTAGAGGAGGGTGGGGGTGGGGAGGAAAACTTCTTCAAGGCAGGCAGAACAAGAGGCAGACGGAAAATTCAGTCACGTGAGTGTTGGTCATTTCAACATTACAATGAGGCTGCATGGCTTCATTTTAATATTCTTCGTATTGTATGCACAACCCCCACAATCTAGGTCCCAGGATGAAAAATTGCCATGACTCATTCACTGCTAGGAGGCGCCCAGTCTCCCCAATGTAGAGGAGACCGCATCGGGAGCAACGGATACAATAAATGATATTAGTGGATTTGCAGGTAAAACTTTGATGGATGTGGAAGGCTCCTTTAGGGCCTTGGATGAAGCTCCCTAGGATTCAGGATGATACACACTTGATTTAAAGTGCTGTATGTCTAAACTCTCCATGGTTTCCTTAAACAGCCTAGCAGTAAATTTAGACCCTTGGTCTGACTGAATCGCTCTGGGCAGCCCATACCGCGTGAAGAAAGCTCCTTTCTCTTCTCCCACCATTTTTGCCTTCATACTCCGTATTGGAATTGCCTCCGGAAATCTGGCAGACACATCCATTATGGATAGCAAGTACTGGTTCGCCACTTCTAGTTTTCGGAAGGGGGCCTACACAATCAATCATAACCCACATGAAAGGTTCTTCAAATGCAGGAATTGACAACAAAGGGGCTGGTTTTATTACTGCCTGTGGCTTACCTACTGTTTGGCATGTATGACATGTACAGCAAAGTTAACCACATCCTTGTGCAGTCCAGGCCAATAGAAATGCTTTTGTGCCTTAGCCTGTGTCTTTCAAACCCCTAAGTGATCTCCAACTGGTAATTCATGTGCTACCCATTACACTTGCTGTCTGTATGCTACCAGCAACACAACCTGGTGCACTTCTGCCCATTTCTCCTCTGCACTAACCTGCCGTGGTCTCCATTTTTGTTTTAGGATTCTATCTTCCAGGTAAAAACCCTCAGAAATATTCTCCACTTCCTTTTCTGAGTATCTTTTATTATCTCATCTTTCAGTTGTAAATCCATTAGCCTTTCACGACTAAACTCTTCTGCCTGACCCTCTGCCTGTTCAGGTTTTTCCTGCACCACTACATCAAACAGAGTATCCACTAACCAAATCTCAACTCCTTCACCTTTCTCTCTAGTTTTTGCTTCGTGCTGTGATTTAAAATAATGCATTTGCTACCCAGTTTGGGAAACTTCCAGCGTATTTTTCTTTTAACTCCTCAGTTCCCTAGTCTTCCCTGAGCTTCTCCAAAACAAGGGGTGTCACTTCCACCTTGGATCCTGCTAAATTGTTCCCAAGAACCAACTTTATTCCTGGAACTAATACTCTGTCAATCATTTCCACTGTTACTTCCCAAGTCCTGAGTTGGCACTCCAACCTGACCTTACACAGGGGAATGCTAAATTTCTGTCCATGTATCCCACAAATTGCCACTCTCAGGTAACAGGTCAGAAAGAGTGCAAATAAATGCATCTCTTACTGTCAGCAACTGGTTAGATCCTGTATCTCTCAAAATTATGACTTCTTTCCCTATTCCCCCTGTTCTTTCTGAGTAAACTTTACCCATAAAGGTGAAGTCTTTATAGAGATCAGGCGCTAACTCCATACCCAGCCCCTGCCTCGGCTGTGCAATCCCCTGCAGCTCCTTGACCTTTCTTGGGGTTTCCTTTACTACTTTCACTAATGTCACTGGCTTAGCTTCTTTTACCACATCTTTTCCCACAGTGCCTTTCTTTAACGAACACCACTGTGACTTTATGTGTCCCACTTTCTGGCAGTAGAAACACCTTTTCCCAGGGCCCTTCTGAAACCACCAGCACTGTAATTTTCTATGTCCCCCTCCATTACAGTGAAAACAACTGAGGCCTCTCACCTCTTTTTCACCCTCTTGGGTTTCTTTTTAACTTGTGGTTAACAATTACCAGTGTTCTCTACTCTTTGGTTTGTAGTGTAGCATCTCCCCTTCTTCCAATTACTATCTCTCACAGGATGAAATTCTTGCCAGAAGCTAAATTTTGCCTAATGCACCAATGTATATACATCTGCCATCTTTGCTGCTCTTCTCACTTCTTGAACTTTCTGTTCATCCACATGAATTCTTATCATCTCTGAAAATGAGTTTTTTAACTCCTCCAGCAGAATAATCTCTCTCGTAGCCTCATTGGTCTTAACAATTTTTAAGGTCTGTCAGAATTACTATGTTTAATTCTTTCGAACTCAAAATAAGTCTGAACAGGTTCCTTCTGTTTCTGAACCATTATATATATGCTTCTGGTACCAATTCATAAGCATTCAAGATAGCCTATTTGACATCTTCATAAACTCTTGACCCCTCAACTGACAGCAGCAAATACTTCACTAGCTCTGCTACCAGCTTAGTCCCAACTAGCACTATTCACAGTCCTTTGATCACTCCATCTGCCTTGCCAATTTTTCAAATGAAATAAAGAAAGCTTCAACATCTTTCTCAGAATAGGGCCGTGTTTTAACATATTTTATATTTACTACCTTCTCTCTACATTGCCATCCTGTTAACTTGACTTTCCTGACTAAGTCGCAACTTCTGAACTTCAAATTTTCTCTCCTTTTCTCTTTCTTTTCTCTCTCCCTTTCTTCTCTCTCTCTTTGCTTAGCTAAGAATCCTCTCTCTCTTTTATTTCTATCTCTCTCTTCTCTCTCTCTTTGTCTTTCTCTCTCCCTTTCTTTTTCTTCTCTCTGTCACTTTGTTTATCTTCTAACTCCATTTTCCTCAATTGTTATTTAAGTTTTTCTAACTCTACTTCAGTTGTCAGTTTCTATGACACACCTAAGTGCTTGAAAGCTCCCTTACAATTTCAGCTTTCCTTTTGTCCTTGGTGAAACCCAAATCTTATCTCTTTGATAATTCTAAAAGTATGGTCTTTTTCTGTCTTTCTAAAATATCTTGGCAAATTTGGGAATCATCTTCAAACCTCAGAACCTCTTTAGCAATTTTAAGAGCCATTTCTCTCACTTTTAATTTAACCAACCACAAGTAACCGAAATTAAACAAATTGTCTCCTCTAGAGATCTAGGACACTAATTGGCAAGTGTTTAAATCACCTGGGATTTTTTTGGACCCCAAATCTGTTCAAATCTGTCCAAATCTCAGACTGGATCTGTCTAAACCTGTTCAAATCATGGAACAGGGCCCCAAACTGTTATGACACGACGGTGAACCCCACTTGCTAATTAATCCAAACACCCAGAAAAGCTCACCTTGACCCGTAATCTGTTAAAGTATGAGTGACAGAGAACTCCCAATTTCCACAATTTAAATAAAAAAACAATTTATTGTTTAACTCCAAAAGTGAACATTAAACAACAACTATTTACAATTCTAAGCCCCTCTTTCTTTACTTTTTATCTGCCTTCAACTCTATAACAATATACTGCTCCAATAAAATTATATAAAATTATATCAACTTAATTTCAAAACTACACAGCAGCTGCCATCGTCAGTGCTCTCCTTTCAGCTAATGATCTCCCTGGGCTGTCTTCTGTCTTTTACTGCACATTTAATAGAGAATGTTTTGAATGGCAGTCACTTGATTGCAGTTACTCCTGTCTGGTTAACTCTCAAAATGTTGGCTACTCTATATACCCCAAACATTGGATTGTCTCATTGGTTTGATGTTGTCAAAATAGTAAAATTCAAATCCGATTGGGTTTTATCATCCTGGGGCATAATTTAAACTGATTGGTTAAATTCAAACTGGTGTGAAAACATAGCAACCAAAACTCAGATACAGAACAACCTTGATTAATTGAACGAGACGGGTGGGGACTATTTTGTTCAGATAACTGATAGTTCAGACAATGGATAGTGCTTTCACGGGGCCTTGAGATCTTGTTCTGTATTTGTTTCACAGACAAATGTTACAGATTTTCAATTTTCCAGTACATTCTGAGACTGCTAGTCCAGTCACGTGACAGGTGCCTGCATTCACTCTCTCTTAAATGTACAGTACATGCCTTCAACTTCACGACACTATGCTTTTGGCAAGACTGTCCATGAATACTTAGGATGGGTTAGCTAAGAAGTTGCACGTTATGAGATTAGACTCTGTGGCTTGCATTCTTGACACCAAAAGCTCCAGTGCAGCCTTTCCTTAATTGAAATCTTCAATGCAGTCACCTCCTGCCTGTCATTTCTGCAGTTTCTCAAAACTCACCACTTTAGCCATCCATCCTCATGTGTTCTGATGTTTTGATGTAGCTTGGTATTTGTTGTTGTCTGATTAAAGGTAGTCACCAAAGTCCCAGAGGACCTTAAGGCTGCTATCTCATTCGAGAGAGACGACTGGTAGTGGTTTAACCTGAGGGTCACCGTGTCTCAGGCAAGGGTGAGGTTGAGAAGGTGGGACCTTCATGATTATCTGGTGTGGGACCTGCTATGAAGTGTCTTGACATTTTGATCCTGTTGTGTTAAAGGTTTTATAAAAACGTGTTGTTGTACAAATTGATTTAGCCCGCTTTCCTGAGATACACAAGCCATTTCTCTCTTACAACAAGCATTTTCCTTTTCCACAGTTCATGGCATTTGACTATCAGCATGTGCTAGTCTCACTCAGGAAGTCTCCGATACAACCTGTAGCACTGACCCCAGGCCTTTACACAATTGCAGCAACTTAGGGATTACCATGTCTTATTAAATCATTTTTGAAGTGCTCATCAATGGTTTGGTCCCGAGGGTCAGCCGCAATGCCAGTAGAAGATCTACTTTGCATTTGTTGCTGTATGTGGCACCATCAGTAATCTATGGGCTGGCAAACAGAATCTCAAAAGCAGTTAGCCCTTGACTAGCATATCAACAAATCTCCAATTTAAGTAGAAATATTTATGGTGAAGTAACAACAGGATTGATTTTAATTTGGTTGATTAATAGAGAATGGCAGCTCTTGGTACCCAATAACACCTCCCCCAGGTGATACACTCCCACCATGTTCCATTTGTGCAGTACATCCCTAACCCTTGTATACATCGTGCCATAGTCTCCCTCATACTGAGTTCATTTTGTGCGTGTAAAAGGTCATGAGTTATTCTGCTGCCACCATGTTCGACCTTGGCAATGAAAGGTGAAATGGACAATGTTCTGTTGAAACGTTGTGCGGCTGAAAAAATGAACTGTGCAGGGAAAAGATGTTCTAAATTCTCCTTCATTTATAGCCAGCAGAAATAGATAATGTGGCATGTTCAGAATTTGGAGGGCCCAGCCCTCTAGGCTAGCCCAGGCTTGTCCGTATGAGTCGCAAACAGTAATTTTATTGCAAATCCATGACCGCGAGCTTTCGAGACTAATGCAGAAATCAACAACTGCCAGAGAATCTGACAAATACTTTTTGGATTGTTTTCCAGGTCATTGACCCTTGCAGATAGTTTTTGTGCTCGGGTTGTCGGCAGGCTTAATAATACTTCAGCAGTTCTCTCAACATCTGCCTAAGGGCTGACTGGTATTCTTTTCTTGGTCTATGCACTCATACAAAACAGCAACAGTTCAACATTCCCATTGGGAATTTGGTCAGGCAAGGCTGCTTTAGATGGAACCAATAATAACAACAGGTGCTATGGCATATTGAGGCCACTTGAATGCTGCATTTGATATGGGTCTTTATGAATGTCTCAGTGGAAACTCGCCATTACCTTTTAGTTGTAGTGTTCCCTCATTTGAAGCAGATCCGAGGTTGAACCCCAATCCTGTCTGCCCTAGCAAGTGGAGACTAGGAGCTAGAAAATGGTCCATGCTATTTATCTTTGGCTGCGTTTTTCACAATTTGTGATTTGCCACGCTGATTGGTGTGGAGGTGGATAGGCCTCAAATCTGGTGCTGCCTCCTAATTTATCCGATTGTAGTATGCATCAAAATAGGGCTAAATTTGGTCACTGTTTGAGGGTACAGCAGAAGGTTGGGCCGTAAGTGCTAATAGCCCATGATGCAATCCTCTTAAAGGTCGTCTGTCCTTTGTTAAGTGAAGACGCACCAAATCACAGAAGGCTGCTGATGACAATTATTGCCACAATTCTAAACAAATACAACAGGGCTCCAAAGGAGAATCGTGATGATGGCAGCATTACTCATGAAGGTGAATAGGAGCGATGCCATAGTTCTATCAAAGTTAGAAGGGTTTTTTTTGTATTTATTCATTTTGTTGGATGTGGATGTGGATCTCGCTGGCTGGCCAGCATTTATTGCTCATCCCTAACTGTCATTGAGAAGGTGATGGTGAGCTGCCTTCTTGAACCATTGTAGTCCACCTGCTGTGGGTTGACCCATAATGCCCTTAAGGAGGGAATTCTAGGGTTTTGACCCAGTGACAGTGAAGGAAAGCTGACATATTTCCAAGTCAAGATGGTAGGTGACTTGGAGGGGAACTTTAAGGTGATGGTGTTCTCATATATCTGCTGTCCCTATCACTCTAGATGGAAGTGGTTGTGGGTTTGGAAGGTGCTGTCTGAGGATCATTGGTGGATTTCTGCAGTGCATCTTGTAGATAACACACTGTTGCTACTGAGCATTGGTGGTGAAGGAGGTGGATGCTTGTGGATGTAGTGCCAATCAAGCAGGTTGCTTTGTCCTGGATGGTGTCAAGCTTTGAAAGTGTTGTTGGAGCTGCACTCAGCCAGGCAAGTGACTTGGGCCTTGTAGATGACTCCTGGCTTTTGGGAGTCAGGAGATGAGTTATTCGCCGCAGTATTCCTAGCCTCTGACCTGCTCTTGTAGCCAATGTGTTTATGTGGTGAGTCCAGTTGAGTTTCTGGTCAATGGTCAACATCCTGAGGGATTCAGTGATAGTAACACCCATTGAACACCAAGGCAGTGGTTAGATTGTCTCTTATTCGTGATGGTTGTAGCTTGGCTTTCGTGTGGTGCAAATAATACTCTAAGGTTCTCGAAGGTTCTCTAAGTCCAGCCCCAAAGCAGTTTGAGGTAGGTGGTCACATAGATCAAGTTCCAAGTCTGGCATTGAGGACCTGCGTCAGTGTGAAAAATAGAATTAATAATCTCATCCAGCTGCTCAAGGTCAATGAATGCACCTTCTGATGACAGCCTCTACTGCTGTAGCAACAACCTCTCAGCTTGCTCCATGTGCACCATAACTCTCTCATTCACCCTGCACTGGTTCCAGAACTGACAAAATGCCATGTTTAAAGAAAAGTTTGCAAAGTTGTGTTTCATGAAAATTGAGGGTAGGTACCAGCATGGATTTAAAAAAAATTGGCTTAAAGAGAAAGAAAAAGATGTCTCGTGAAAATAGCTCATGGATAGAGGGCAGTGCTGTTCACCTATAAAACTGAACATGGCGGAGGAAAATGCACTACAGCAACACATGGCCAGGCTAACAGAATGCATGTCTTTAGTGAGTGACAATTGAACATAGTGAGTGCACCTTTATGGTCCAAATCAACAAATAGACCTGCTGGTGGGCTGAATGATATCACAGAAGCACCAGTTCAGAGGCTTCCAATGCAGATCTTTTTCGAGCAAAAGGTATCCTGTAGGCCATTCCAGAAGTGATGCCATTCCCATAGAGTGAATACCATCAATTGAAACTCTACTCCTAAACATACACCTTGCTAACTTGGAATGATATCGTTGAACCTTTACTGTCACTCGATCAAAATAATGGAACTTTCTCCTAACCCTAACCTTAACTCAAATGCATCTTTGTTACATAGACTGCTTTGGTTCACAGATGTGGCTCACTACAATTTCTTCAAGGACAATTATGGGTGTTAACAAATACTGGCCTTGCTAGTAAAGCCAACATCGCATGGATCAGTAAAATTCCTGAATGTCCCCTCGTTCAAACAAATCCTCAGAACTCTGTTATCCCTGAGCAACCAGACAAGCACATAAGGGAGAATGAACCATTCTGGTACATGGAGCAAACACTGAGGGCACAGGAAGTTTAAACCTTCACTGTCTTTTATTGGCAAGATCAGATACTGTCTGAAGTGCAGACAGTTGGCATGTTGCCATCAAATATCAATGGAGACCTCACTGTAATTTGGAAGCTATCACTCAAGACATTGGAGTAAGTTGGAGGTTGTCTTTCAGAGTAAACTATAAACAAAATTTACTACATGCCATTTCAGGCACATATTTAGCTTAGAATACTTGAATGAGTACTTGCGGTGAAATATTGAAGACAGATAAGTACATGAATTTGGCCTTGAAGAGGAAAATCAGATTTTTGGAATATGGGAAGTGAAACTGAATAAATGTGGAAATTATTGGCAAGACAAAGGATTTGCAGGGCAAAGAGAGACCAAGCCACATTCGAGAGGTCAAAAATCATGATACTTAAATGAGAAGCAAGATGAGTCGGCCTGGCAAATTACTCCTGGAAAGAATAATTTATTTCATGTGCCAATCTGAGAGGAGCTGAGGAAATTTGTCACATTCACCTTTCCATGTGCCCTTCTTCCTCATTTGTAATGCAAACAAAAAAACACTGGCCATAACCCAGGTTACAGGAGGGAGACAGAAAGTAACTTCCAAAGCTACATACATAGAAGAAAATTGCAGGAATTGTAATGTCTCCTGATTTTAATTGCCAAATGTGAAGAGTTGGACATTGGGTCTGAACTGTTGGCTGTCATGTGTCAAAATGGATGGTTTATGTATAAGCAGCTAGTTCCAACTAAGCATAACAGAATGTCCTGGATCATGTCCTGCAGCTAACAGTGATGATCTCAAATGATGAGGGCAACAAGCAGAGGGGATAAATTAGGGAACTGAGAGAAGCAGACCCACCACATTTCTCATCTGACCTTCGAACTCCAACAGAGAGCATCTATCCAAATCAAAACATTGAAATAACATTTATTTTGTTTGCGCAAGGATTTCATTTATTGCTGCATTCTATGAAGAAATATTGAAGATGACGCATTTGTAAGAATGTTATCTGATGTACTTGTTTAAAATCGTGCATATCCCAGGATCTGAAGAAGAGGAGGGTCAGGGTTCCTGCTCTGACTTTCCACTTTGTTTGACTCTTCCAGGAAGTTCAGAACTGTGAAAGTCATCTGCTAAAGGGCAAGATCAGAATTACCAATAAAAGCCTTTATGGGAGATTAGGAGAAAGTGAAGACTGCAGATGCTGGAGATCAGAGCTGAAAATATGTTGCAGCAGGTCAGGTAGCATCCAAGGAGCAGGAGAATCGATGTTTCGGGCATGAGCCCTTCTTCAGGAATCATGGGATTCTGCCAGGGCACGTGGAATTATGGGAGATTAGCTTTGCCATACACAAAACTCAGCTCAGATTTGAAATAACTGGGAAAGAGTTTGGAAGTTTGCTGACAATGCACATAAAGGTTAGTCATGGCCTACAAGAAAAGGTGAGGAGAGATTGTTAGGGATTAGTAACATCAAGGGGAAAAGTAGATGTAAATATTTGAAAAGCTTGTTTTACAGCAAAATAAACTAGAATCACACATGAACTTTGGAGATTGAATTGCTATGACAACCCTTTTGAATTCAGTCAGGGTAAACAAAATTACTTAGATCTAATTGTTGAGGAAAGAAATGCATATTTATGTGTCTTGGAACACAACAGCTGTGAGTATCATAAAACCATGAAACCACATAATGTCCTAGATTCTTTCTAGATGTTTTAATGTGTGACAGCAAGCCAATATCAAAATGTGGTGATTGTGCCTAATCCAGTTTTGTTCACTTCAACACTGCCCTAGTCAGTAGTTCAAATTCAAGAGGATAATTGGAGGTGGGATAGAGAAAATTTTAGGAGGACTTAGAAGTTCTGAATTTATGCTCCCAGTTCTGGTGCACAGAGTCAAAAAAATTCCTGACTTCCCAAGCCTAAGCCAGGAGAGATTTGTCCAGGTGGTTGAAATTTCACTCTGAAGAGTGAGGAGCTGCCTGGAGGCGCACCCATCGACAGTATCAGTCGGCTCTACGTATGCAGTGAAAGCCGGTCGTGAGTTGTGTGACTCTGTCTGCATTTAAAAGGAGGGGCCAGTGAGCAGTTCCTAGTGAGGAGGTGGCCGCAAGTGTTTCTATAGCTTGAAGGAGATGTGAATCCACATTCAGGTGAGCGCTCACTCGAATAGTTGGTCAACGGGTTGCCAACACTGAAAGAGGTCGCCCATAATTGGGTTGGAATATATCATCGTTGCTGCTGCCCGTTCACATTGGCACAAAAGAGTAGCATTCACCAAGTTCAGGCTGGTAAATTTACATAAGAGGGAGAAAGTGAGGACTGCAGATGCTGGAGATCAGAGTCAAAAAGTGTGGTGATGGAAAAGCACAGCCGGTCATGCAGCATCCGAGGCTCAGGAGAGTCGACAGTTTGAGCAAAAGCTGGTAAAGGGCTTATGCTCGAAACGTCGACTCTCCTGCTCCTTGGATGCGGCCTGACCGGCTGTGCTTTTCCAGCACCACACTTTTTGACTCAAAGCTACATGAGAGACAACCATGGAGATGGCAGCGTCCTGATACATCAGCTAGTCCCCATATTTCATTTTGGGTTACGATAATAACTCAGGATGATTGATATACATCACATTTTCAATGTACATTGGCACTTCCATTTACGTCCTATCTACCCATCTCTGAGCATGCAGTGAAGCAGTTGAGCCAAGTCCAGAATCCTCACAATGCACACTGTCATGGAGAACATTGTGACTTAGAGGGAACAAGACAGCAGGGTGGATTACCATCAGGAGCATAGCATCTAGGAGTGACAAGAGTAAATACAAGCCTTCCAGGCATTCATCTAGGCCATTTCACAATGCCCTGATCCAACCACATCAGCATCAGGAATTGATGATGTACAGAACATGCTTTGTATGTGTAGTCAAGATAAATATGTATGAGTTTATTTGCAGCTAGAAGCCTTATTGGCCCTTGCTAGAATATCTCAAAGAAATGGAACTTAGAGAGCAGCAGGACAGGCCACATCCATTTCAGTGATCTTGGCGATCCCAGGGATGGCAATCCATATTATATGCTAGTGTCCAGCAGAACACATCACTGTGGCCTCAAGAAAGCTTCCACTGTAAACAAAGCAGGGGACCTGGAATCTCTTGAATTGAATGTTGGGAGAGATTCCATGACCTGCTATGCTCCAGCAAGACTAGTTGTTTAGCGTGATTATACAGAGGTATATGTGATGCTTCACATCTGGATGCAGCATCTGTAGCAGGAACCATGGCTCTCATAGCACAAAGGATCTCTGTAGATGTACACACTATGAAATGCATGCGTATGATGCAATACCTTTTGATTCGAGAGATTTCTCTCTGGCAGCACTATACACTTGACTAGAATCACACTTTATGCTGCATCTGCAGCATAAGAGGACTCATCCTGCCATGGAGATAGTTCGATTGGAGCAAGGTCCCCATGGGCTATTAGAAAAGTGGAAGAGATAGCCATAGAGGTAATCAGAGTGCCTGTGTGATCCATTGTCTTGCTTACTAATGCTTACCAAGAATTTCTCATATTCCCCCCTCATCCCAACCCCATCCCAATCCTGGGGCTACCTTATCATTTGTGCATCAGGAATACAGAGATGTCGAAACAGATGGCACCCAATCTGACCATTCTGTGTCAGCCTGGATACTAGAACATTCAGAGTTGGTGTTGCACAACAGAATGTAGGATGTGTCTGAATCAGACGGGGCTAACTATTTGGAAACAGATCTATGGACATCTGGCAGAGTTCTTGAAACAAGGTAAACGGAGGTGTCCATGATGATGGTAGCTTCATGTTGTCTCAGGCATTTGACCACATGAGCTCCAATAATAAAAGAATATGGATTTCATGGAGAGACTTATGTCGTATTATTTAGATTGGATACAAGGACAACTCTCACTTAGTATCCTGGAGCAGTCCATCAGAGGATGAGCACTGATATCCATGGAATACACAGCTATATTTTCTTAACAGGAAGGTCACATTCATGGTAGAATAATTACTGGAATGATCCACTACTGCAATCCTATAGCTAGCAACGTTGTCCTGGATGGTAGCAAACCTTTTGAATGTTGTTGGAGCTGCACTCATCCAGGCAAGTAGAGAGTTTTCCATCACATTCCTGACGTGGTGTGTCTTAATCATGATGAGATGATTGATGCACAGTTGTGTATAAAGTAATGGTTCTGAAAGAGTTAATGTTGAAATTAAATTAGCTCCAACCAGTCTGATGGTGGATATAGTATTTGGGTGGAGGCATTCAGTTCTACGCCATTGTAGGCTGCATTCTATACAGCTTGCAAGAATCCTAGATGTGCAGTTGTACCTAAAGCTGTCATGCAATTGACCATTCTGATAAATAAGGAGAGTGCCTCTTTTGTATAAACTCAATCATGGTGTATTGCCAACTGTTGATCATTAGACAGGCCAAAGTGCAAGCGAAGTAAGATTGGTGGCTATGAAGAATATCAAACAACTTTTAAACTGAAGCACATACTGTTAGAGGTGGCAGAAACCTCAAGACATATGCGTGGTGACAATGAGGGTAATTCCACAGCAGTTGCCATGGTTCTTTTTGTCAAAATGAGAAAAATATTACCTTCCTGGAAACTGTGCCTCCTTAGTCACAGAAAATAAACCAGCCGGTCTAGATTGTAACTTGAGAACCTCATTGTGTGAGGCAGCTTGCTCTCATACTTTTAATATTTTCAGATCTGATGAGGACAAGTAGCCACCATACCTTTAGGAAAGTTATGTTTTCTCATTTGTGTTTAGTCCTTCTGTACCTGTACACAGGCCTGGTTCCTAAAGGTTCTTCATCTGTGAGGACTAAGATGGCAGTGAGCATGATGCCATCAAAGAGCCCCAACCTGATAGATATTATGCTCATTTTACACTGAAACGATATGACTGTGTAGCCAGGAAATAATATTGGGCCCAGGATTGTGATGCCAGTTGCAACAACACCATGTTCAGGACACTCTGGAGTGAATACAACATTGCTTTGAGGAGATTTGCATTAGCCAACACCTAAAGGTTTACTATTTTCAATGTTAAGTATGGAGCTAACTCAAATTTCTCTAATTGAGAAATTTCTTTAATTCCAAATTAATGCCACTTCAAAATGTTATACACATAATACTGAGCACAAAAGACTTTTTCTCAGTTAATGAATTATTGTAAGGTCCATACGAACTTAAAATAGGTGAATTTTGTGAGCATTTAAACTTTATAAAATTGAATCTTTTTTTTATTGGCTAAGTGCCAATTTGGTCAAATTTCATCAAGGGTTTCTCTTCTTGAGACCTGGAGAATTTTCTCACACTGTTGTCCCACACACACACCTCGTTACCCCGTCCCTATGGCAGCCTTTATTTCTGATGCCAGTTTGGTTCTTCCACTCAGCAGATCCAGAGGAACTCATCACTTTCAGGATTTTGTGGAGTAGTTTGGAATCCCTGGTGCCAGCTCCAACTTTTAAAGGCCATTAGATCTGCAGTGCAAGTGGCAGATGATTGATTGGTTGATTTGATTTATTGTTACGTGTACCTAGGTACAGTGAAAAACTTTGTTCACGAGCAATACAGGCAGATCATAGTAAGCAAGGACTTACAGATCACAAGGTGAGGAAAAAAATACCTCGAGGCATACAGGTTGCTCACTACAGCGACCCCCTTTGTGGATAGGCAACTGAATATCCTGATAGACGGGAAGTTGCAGATAGGGATTTCCTCTTCCCACCAGGCTGGCCAATCGGGTGCAAAGTTGCTGCCCATATGGGTGTGATCTCAGCTGTCTGGAAGAATGAGCAATAGTGAAGGACACAGGTCAATAGTCTATCCTACTCGACCAGAATAATTGCCACTATCTTCTCTTTGCTATCTCACACACACTCTATCTCTGTGACTGCACTCAGCTGTCATCAAGGCTCCTGCTCTGACCCTCTCACCATTACCTACAAAACCTTCCTTGCTCGCTCTCAGCCAGCCCAGCTTCCCCTCACCCATCCCAGCTTCCCCTCACCCTGCTTACGCCCTCACTCGGGTCACCTCACTGCCTTTCCCTCCCCAGCATTTAGGAGATGTGCCACCCCTTTTCCATTTCACTCAATCATCCATTTCTCTCATTTAAATGAGAAAGCAGCCCAGAGCATGGAGGAAGAAACCAAGACAGGGTGGTGAGCTGCCTGACCATTCGGCAACTCATCTCCCGCGAGGACAGGAAACCTGGTACAAATGTGAGGGGGGGGACCTGCCCCAGTGTGAAAAGTGCCCTTGCAGCAGCATTTTAATGCTAATTGCCTGAGCATCCAGAAACACAGGGTGGAAAAGCAGAAACGTCCTGCAACTAATTGGAAAGGTGCCATTACAGTCCTTAGAAGCTGGCAGGTGATGGATGGCAGCAGTGAGGGGGGTGGCGGGTGCGTTTGCCAGGTGTCCTGGAGCATGCCCGGTGTTGTTGCCAGGTGTCCAAGTTGGCTATCCCAGAAGGTTTACTAGGACCCACTCCGACTTCCACGTCAGGAATTGTCGGTGCCGCGTTTCCTCACAAGCAGTGTGCTAGGATAGGGACCCGAATGAGGCGAGACTTGCAGTTAACGAGGCTGAGAACAAGTCATAATTCCCTTGAAAAGGCATCTTGTTTCTCCCTAATGAGAACCTTGCCGCAACGTCTAAAACTCTGTTTGAAGATGCAACAATTTGCTCCCAAACCCGAGAAGGGTCTTACATGGGTGATCTTCCCAAATCTCTCACCGTAGCCCTCATTGTTCAGGTCTCTGTAAGATTCCATCCTGTTAATCCCTGTTAAAAAGTAAAATCCATTTCTTTTTAAGCAAGATTTATCAGATTTCTTGATACCATTTGAAAAGTAGGTATTTTTCCATTGAAAGAAAATCCCTTTAAATTTTCAATTTTGTGAAAACATGTTGAAATTATAATTTTACCAACCTAATTATAGACTCTTAAAATGTGCTTTTCCAATGCCTTTTTTACTTCAGCCACCTATTTATATCGTTTTTGTGGTATAGTGACTACCACAACTGACTGCTGTTTTCGCCCACACTACACCGTGCTGCTAAGACCTTGCAACAGCCCAAGTGGAAGGGAATTACCCCTTGAGCTAGCTCCAATTCCTGCCACCAGGATTGGTCAGAGACCTCTTCAATTCCAATTGAGCCAGCTAACCACAAAATCTGGGCTGTAGTGAGGGTTGGAAAGAACAGTTGATTGCAGTAATATGTTCTGCATTGCACAACATGAATTAAATTGTGGCTTCCTATCTTGCCACTCTGAACAAGGTCATTGAACTTAGCTTGGCACTGAACCCTGGTTGACTCTGCACACTGCTGCTGGTATTTGCTTGAACAGCCACCTCCTACCGAATTCTGTGACCCACCCCTGAGCTTATCTCATGTAGGGGAATGAGAGATCTCTGTGATTGCAGGGTACATCAGGTCATCAGGGTACATCAATTCATTGAAGTCCAGTGCCTTGCTGTTGCCATAATTGCACTCTACTGTTGTCTTCAGTGCCCACTATCAACACCCATGGTATTGATAGCTTTCCCATTTAAAGGCCTTTTCAATGACTTTAAGGACTAGTGGCTGCAGCTGGTGACCTCATATTGGGGGTGTGCTAGATCTGCCATTCTATATGATGGGCGTAAAGCCAGGCGAATTGGGCACTGGTGGACTGAAAATTGCCTGATTTGTATGGCCCAGTCAAATATGGGCTCCATTAAGGAGCTATGACTACCAGAAATGTCTCTGCATCCTTGTTTGTGTGCAGAAAATCCTGACCCCTCAACATTAAGCTCTCCATGCTGTGTGCTAAGAGCAGCATGACGCCATGTAGGTGAACTGAGCTATTATCCAGCAGGAACAGCTATCCCACTGCATGTAGTGCCAGTGTTATGAATTATCATCCCCATAGCCATTGGTTGCTAGGTTGAAGTACAGGAAGGTAGAGACTTGTACTTGGCTGCAAGTCAAATCCTGAGGTGCAGAGAAGTGGACATTACACACTTGTTGAGTTTATATCTGACATTCAGTTCTGCATTTCACAAATACCACATTCAGTACTGGACAGTTGGCCCATAATACTGAGATCACAAAATTGTTACAGCCCATAATGAGGCCATTTGGCTCATTGTGCCTGCCCTGGTTCTGTTTCCTGACCTTGCCCATGTCCCTGTGCATTTCTATCATTAGATTTTTGTCCAGAGGCTCAGATATTTGGGGGAATGAAACCAGAGTGTTGGCTGGAGTTACAATACAGACTGGATCTCATTGAATGGCTGAGCCAACACAATGGGGCTGAATATCCTTTTCTTGTCTCTATGCTCCTAGAAAGGGCACAAATTGGTAAAAAAAAAGTTATACACGATAATAGAACATAATTTTAGTGCACAGTGAGACATGTGAAGAAACATCTAAAGCATGACTCCAAAAAGGAAAATGATGTCACCTGAATGTCTAAATGTGAGCTGGGTGCAATTTTAATACCAACAGCTGAGCTCAACTGATTTTAAAAAGAGACTAACTGGCGTGATGAACTTTAAATGATGTACAATTATGAGCGTGAGGCGTCCATGTTTGGCAGTTATATTTGAAATAAACATGGGTTAATTGCCTTTCACCAGACCGTAGTAAAGGATTTTTCAAAATATGCAGCTTAAATGTACAGACGGATGGAGCAACAGGATTAGGGGATGATATTTTATCTGCCCCATGCGATTGGCTCAGAGGCGTGGGTGTGTACTGGTTAAATCACAGAGAAACATGTTGGAGTACAGCCCTAAGTCTTCACGACACTAGGAAAATGTCTCAGGAGCAGTTAGACACCTGAATTCAGAATGGGCAGGATGCTAGTAGTTGAGGTTACTAAACAGCCAACCAACAACAATTTTGAGACGTCTGTTAAAACCTTTCGTGGGGTACATGGAACAATCATGGCTCACCTGCCAGAAGGAAGCAAGAGCTCTGTGAGGGTTTCTGGAGATGGCAGTCTTTGTACGCAGTGGTATAGCATGTTCAGACAAAAAAAGGGTTCAAAATGTGGTGGCACTGCACACCGTGTGATTCCCATATCAGGGATCGTTTATTGGAAGGATGTTTCTCAGGCCTAATGCAGTCTGTGGCAGTGATATTGTCTGTGGTACTCAATGCTTACATCTCCAGGATACTTTTGAGGGATCGCACTGTCCTGGCCCATCACTGCATCAAGCTTCTGATGGATGCCATTCCCGAGGGAGTAGGGTGATGCATTGAGTATTACATTGGTCAGACCAGTCAGGCTAAGAGGGTGATAGGACTTGGGGCTATTGCAGGAGTTTATCAGGGACAGGGATAATTGACAGGTGCACTAAAATTATGTTCTATTATCGCATATAACTTTTTTTTTTACCAATTTGTGCCCTTTCTAGGAGCATAGAGACAAGAAAAGGATATTCAGCCCCATTGTGTTGGCTCAGCCATTCAATGAGATCCAGTCTGTATTGTAACTCTAGCCAACACTCTGGTTTCATTCCCTCGAATATCCGAGCCTCAGGAAAATAACCTAATACTGAATGTGGTATTTCTGAAATGCAGAATTGAATTTCCGATACAAACTCAACAAATGTGTAATGTCCACTTCTCTGCACCTCAGGATTTGACTTGCAGCCAAGTACAAGTCTCTACCTTCCTGTACTTCAACCTAGCAATGGCTATGGGGATGATAATTTATAACACTAGCACTACATGCAGTGGGATAGCTGTTCCTGCTGGATAATAGCTCAGTTCACCTACATGACAGCATGCTGCTCTTGGCACACAGCATGGAGAGCTCAATGTTGAGGGGTCAGGATTTTCTGCACACAAATAAGGATGCAGGGACATTGCTGGTAGGCACAGCTCCTTAATAAAATCCATATTTGGCTGGGCCATACAAATCAGGCAATTTTTAGTCTACCAGTGCCCAACTAGCCTGGCTTTATGACCATCATATGGAATGGCTGTCCACAAAGTAGCAATAAGACTTTGGGAGCAAGAAGAGATTCCATTTGCTGAATGTAAAATTAGCCTGTGCACACTATGGAAGGACTGTGAGGAGCAGTCATGACTCACTCTTGGCTGTTTACAACTGTGCACTCTTCCACAATCAAACAGGATAACAACTACAGTCATTACCTTGTGACTATATCACCCACTCCTCCATATTTTAAGACCCACCTGCCATCCTTGCGTACTTGGAGTGGTAGGACATCTTGCAGCAGATCCTGATATCTGATTTATTTTACTCACCCATTGCACAATAAAGCTTATAGATGAGTTTATAATATGGATGTTGGTGCTCACTCCTGTAGCCACCCAGTGATAAGTTGTATATTGCCCTTCATAAGGTGTTTTTCCTTTTCTCTCTCTGTCTCCTTATCAATGAAAACAATCATTCAGATGCTGGATATAGGACACCTCTCATGGTATTGACACTCTCCTCCATTGTCTGCTCATGGAGAACAGGTCCTGGGAGCTCTCACAGATCCTCACATTTTGCACACTCCTGCTGTAGAATCAGCAACATTGTGATGATTCCTGAGGCTTGATATCTGCAAGTAACTGAGCATAACTGGACCTGTCGTCAATCCTCCAAAGGGAACTGACCACAGCGGTCACAGAATCCATTCCCTGTTTTTGCGTATGTGTGCTATGCTTATCAGTTACAGGCTCCATTCTAAGCATGCGTCAATGCCCACTGGTGCTACTGGAGGATGGACAATTGATGTTTTTCTGTCCTCTGAGATCCTCCTCAGAGCTCTCATCTGTTCCTGCAGCCATAGTCAGACCCCTATCCCCTAGAGGGTCTACAGGAGAAATGGATGATGTCAACGAGTTGCACTTTTAATCAGCCCTTGCTGACTCTCCTTGATCTCGAGCTTCCAGTGTTCACCATAGCCCACTAGGGCTCTATAATTAGGACTTAGTGGAAGGTTTGATTGCTGCATGCATTGTTTTACCTACTTTCCATGAGGTCCAGATCAGCCTCACACTCAGTGACAGGCTGTTCTTCTGCAACCTATCCTCTTTTCCTTGCCTCCTCCTTCACCTGTGTCACTACAGTACAGGCCACCAGCTCCAGGTCTCTCTTCTCCCAGGCATTGTGAGTGCTTCTCTTGCGATCACATAAATGCAAAATGCCTCTCATATCCCAGCTACATTTGACAAGTTGTACCACCTTCAATGTCCAGTCTCACTGGGAGGGAGGCATGCTGCAAGTGAACATTCAGTCTTGATTCAATATGAAGATCAACACTGACTGCCTAGACTTCCTGTATCAATGGACATTGGTCCCTGGTCATTCATAATCCATGTTGCCACCTCACCCCACATCTTCCATGCACCATTGAGTTCATTTAGGGCTGCAAGTTGATTGCAACGAAGTTGAATGTAAATTTATTGCCACTCACCTTGCCAGACAGTACCAGGTCATTGAAACATTCCTGGTACTGTACACCCACCACCACCAGCCATACCTTCTTTCTGAGATGCGCTGACCTTCTCCACTTACACATTGGAAAGATAACTGATCTCTATTCCCTCACTGCTGCTCTTCCTTATGAAGATCTTCTTCTTTATGCATTGCTTTCTGGGTACCTTAAACATTGTTATTGCGTAAGAAGAATTTAACTCCTTACCATGAAGTTTAAGGTGGCATCAACCGTGCTCAAATAATTGAGAGTCACTGCAATTTCGCTCAAGTGAAAGACATAATATTTTTAATTGCAAATACTTGACCCACTGTCAGACTATTTCCATCAGAAAGCCATTTTATTTTTTACTGTTTAATTGTAGCTGTTGAGAAATCAAGATGAATGCTTAAAACCATATCACCAAGATCAAAAAGTGCAAGACAAGGCAAGAATTAAGTAACGTTTCAAGGTTGGTCGTATAGCAGCAATGAAAAGTGGAGATGTAACACGTTCTCTTGTTTGAAGATTATGGGAGCGAATGACTTTGAGAGGAAAGCCGTGACATAACTATATTAGGACACACAATGGATACTCATGCTCCAATCCCGAAAGCTAGCTGGTGAAGGATGATACTGGTGCCAATCAGTCTATTTATGTACAGAGTGAAACATTATTTGCACATCTTAACCAAACCATTGTTTTAGTATCTCTACATCTGCTCAAATGCGAGCAAACACCCAACTAATGATCTCCAACTACATATAACTGAGGACAATTGATATCTAATTTAACAGTCAGAGCAAAGACAAGAACACCAATAGTCATTGCTGTGATACCATTAAGTTAGAGTAAGACAACAAGTGGTACAATAGCGAAAGGATGGAAGAAGGTACAGGGAGAGGGATTGCAATAGTTTTCTTACATCACATCCAAAGGAATAAGGAACCTTTAGTATTTTTAATGGTTTTAGACTTAAAAAGGGAAAATTTACATGACTGTGGGGACAGGATGTGGTTGATGGACTAATTAGATAATTTGTCAAAGAGCCAGCACAACCTCGAGTAGCTAGGGCCTCCTCCTATCTTGTATGATTCTTTCTTTCATTTCTAGTTATTTATCCTTGAGTAGAAGCTTATCTTTAAGTTTAAGCTAGTGCCTTTAAGAGCTGCAGGGGCAGGTTGGGCCAGGAGACTGGATTAATCATAGGAATTGGAGAGTCTTGTTAAAGGAATGCAAGGGTCTAATTTCACCAAACTCTGTATGTATCATTTGAACTTCTGGGGAAGTTGGCTTTGACTTGCATAATTCTATATTGGTCATTTCTCTATTTCAAAATACAAAGGAACCCTTTCAGATCATAAAGTGATGTTTTTCAGGAGGGGTATGGATGAAGTTGTTGTCTTTTATGGATGCAGGGAGAGGAAGCAAGTGTTTAAAATATTGTTGCCTCCTGACTTTCTGCTCTTGGCCAGCGGTGAAAATTGGTAATGTTATTTCCTCATGCAGTCTCCTTGATAACAGCATGGGGGATGAAACTGCAAACATCCATTGTTCTGGTCTGGACAGACACACTGATATATGAAAAAGCAGCTTCATGTTGACTTTAGCCACTAAATGTGGTGGTCACATAACAGAGGTATCTCTGATGTAAATCTCAACCTTTTCTTTGGGCACTTCTTTGTTGTTCTTACTAGCTAAATGTGACTGGCATGCATAATGGATCCATGAGACATGTTGGTATGCCACTTAATACAATAGGCAGGCTTTCCTTGCTCATATTTACCCTCTTCTAGTGTAAGTGAAATGAAGAATGTGTACAAAAGCATAAGAACTGGAAAGATAATTTGACTCAATCTCTGAGTGACTTCAGTTTCCTCATTGTATCATTTGCCAGGCAGGTTTATTCATTCCTGATGAAGAGCTCTTGCCTGAAACATTGATTTTCCTGCTCCTTTTCCAGCACCACATTCTTGACTCTGATCTCCAGCACCTGCAGTCCTCACTTTCTCCAGGTTTATTCATTTGATGAGTGATTTGTGGCTGCTCCCATATGGGATTCTTCACTGTTACATTTCAATCCACAGGCTGATTGGCTTCAAGAAATTTCAGTTCAACAATTCTATCTCACTGTGTAAGTCACTGCAATTTTGAAATAGCCAGCAAATGGTGATTGGTAAGCAAACACAGCATATCATACTCTTGTGCTTGGCAGGTTACTGCCTCGCAACTGCCACAGGCATTAATCTCAACGTTGAAAGAAAATTGAGGCTCTAATCTCTCGGAAACCAATATGAGTTTAGCCAAGTACACAACTGTATATTACCTTCTTTGAAATTATGTCTGGACATTCAAAAGGCAAACAGATGGTGAGATGCCCAAAGTCCAGCCATAGGGGCTTACAGCACAAAGGGACAGGAGGTCTGTGGAAGTGTTTTGTTGAGTAATCCAAAAATATTCCATGTGCTCTTTCCTAATTCTGTAACTTTTACTTATTAAGACACTTATTTCTGTTTTCCTTTAAGGACACAGTGGCCTCTGCCTGAACTATTGACAAAACATTCCATTCTGCAAAGAAAAAATCTCTTAACCTTATCTCTGTTCTGACTTTAAGTAATCATTTTAAATTGATCAACTCTGGTCACTAAATACAAGACTAGAGGTTATAACCTTTCCATTAGCACAATATTCTAATATTTGGTCAAATTAGCACTACTTCCTTACATTGGTGTTCCATAATGATGAAGTTAAGTTATCTCAATAACCTCTTTCAATCATTTGTTTGCACCACTGAGCTGTCATTTCATGAATTGTGCCTTTGGATCACAAAACTATGTTCTTTGGAGAACCACAGAAACTTACAGTACAGAAGTCTATGTACTCTGACTTTGCTAGCCACGTCCTCTCTGATTCATTACTAGAGCCCATTGCCTTTGACAATTTACTGGAATTCATTGCCCATCCTCTCAGGCTCTTCCTTGGACCTACTGTCTGTAGCCTTTTGTTAGTATCCATTGTGCATGGCTTTTTCTCGCTGAAGTCCATAGCAATTGCTTTTTGAAGGAACCCATCATTTCTTCCTCTTTGGTAGAACACTTGTTTACACAGTCCCTTTCATTGTTTCCCTGTTTACAACATTCAAAGAGTGTTCCCATTCTTCCAACTTCCTGTGTTTGCTTGTTCGTACCATTAATCATTTCTTTTGCCTTTCATAGTTCACAATACCTGTTAGATTAACAGCAGAAGATGCATTCCTTCTTATTCCAAATCCAGTTGATTTATGTGCGGAAGCAGTTTCGACAATGTAACTTTCCAATCATTTCCTAATCTTTTCTCTTTTCCTGATTCCCCAGGAGTTAGGAAATGCAACCAAAATGTAGGGTTTGGTTTGCTTTATGTGAAGGTATGCAGCAATTGGCTGTGCAAAAAAAAATGTCTTCAAGGCTGGGCAGCTCCCTCCCAGTAATTCTAATAGTCTTCCAAAGAGCCTTTCCAGAGGTTGCAGTATAGTGGGACGCACACTGCACTATACTGTGTGAGCAAATGTTACACTGCTCCAGAAGCTGCTGTTCTAGAAAAAGCAGACTTAATTATCTGTGCTGAGGGGGAGAAGGTGAATCTCAAAAGGGCATTTTTCGAAAAAGATTCCACGTACTGAAAATGAATTAGTTGACAAAAGGAAGCTTTGAAAGTGAGTAAGAGTTTAACAATGAATTTTAGAAACAAAGAGCCTTTAACAGAAGGGTGGCTGTATGGCAGAGAAGTTTTTGTCTGTTAATCGGGAAGCTTTTGTGCTTGTAAATCTATTGATGTCGCTGAATTATGATGACTACTATTAGCATTTTAAGGAAGAGTTTTTCTAAGCTTTCAAGTAACAAAAGTTAAGCAACAATCTGCAAGGTACAACAAATGCAATTTGCACAGAGGAGTACAGTGACTTTTTCTTTAATATGTTCAAAATATGAAGATTTAGTTGCTGTATACCACAGATGATGGGGTATGAATTTCTTTGGGTGATATGTGTAAACACTTAGTTACAGATTTCCTCTTTTTTTTTATATCTTTTAACGAGACTATAAACATGCTCTGAAACTGAACAGGGAATGAAATGTTATTATGCACGGGAGAGTCTCACTTTGTACCATGAGCAAAAAGTTAGGTTGCTTGAAGAAAATAAGTGAGGAACAATGTATTGATGAACTGATAACAGTCTGTGTCGTATGAGCAAGTAGCATGGAGAAGACAAATTTCTCAATGGTTGTTAAATATAAATTTTTTAAAAATCAAGAATTCTTCATGAAAGTGGTGCAGTTGTTTAGGGCATGGTATATATTCATTGGATTAAGGAAAACGGATGATATTGTGGTGAAGAGGACTATATTGAAAGAACAAAGCTCAAAAGTACATTGTTAGCAAAGGGATAATACAAGGCAAGCAGTTGTAAGATGAAAGAATAAGAAATAATTAATTGTATATAAAGAGATTAAGTAGAGAAAGATTAAAGAGAAAAAACATGTTAAATATACAGTGAACAAAAAGTAAACTTTCTTAATGTATTAGCAAAGGTCAAACGGTAAAAATCTATTATTTTAAATGCTTTATGCACAGCAGGCATTTCCTTTTAAGCATCATACTACCTCCTACAGTTTTGCAGTCACATGCAACGTCAGACTGCCACTGTGTCTCTGCCCTATGTGAGCAATGCCAAAGGTGATCTGTTTGTAGAATGGCAAAATAATACTCATTGCAATGATTTGTACGGCTGCCCTCAGATGCCTCCTCCTTTTCGTTACTGAAATGAAACTTCATCTTGCTTATCAGTCGAGGTCCAATATAAATGAGCTGCTCCAAATCAGGATTTGTAGAACATATGATGTTGCAACACAATAGCTGAACAATACCGCTTCTCTTTTTGTTTTGTCTGATGATTCAACATATTTTTCATCACTGTTCTTCCTATTCCCTCAAAAAATAGGTCAACATCTAGCACGGCGATTCAACTCATGTTCAAAGCTCATGAGATTATTAAATTTTTTTGAGGTATTGGGGAATGGGTTAAATAAAAGATGAAGAATTCTCAATATAAGTACTGAAACAAACCCCATGTGACAGAGTGTGTTAGATTGACTTAGTTGTCTTGTTGTGTTCTCATGCTCCTGCTTTAAGTCTATAAAACTCTTCCATTGATGCGTGATGAAGCCATCAGCAGACAGTGAAGTCATGATATACTGTATCTGGTGGATATAAAGACATTATAGGGAATTGGAAAAATCTTGCATGAGCTTTCCAGTTTTCTCAGTTCATCATCAGCTCAATTAGTTCATCATCTAAGTTGAATGACAAAAAGCTATTTAAAACAGCTTCAATTCAATTAATTGCTTTTCTCAGCAAGTGAAAATGTCACAATGCGTCATTATTTAATGGAAAAAGTGATATAAATCACCAGATGCTGAGAATGAGATATTTGAAAGCATTTTTTTAATGAAGTGAAAGCCTTTAGAGAGTTAGGGTGCTACAATGGAGTAAGACATTGTCCTCTTCCTACTGAACTTGGGTTGAAATTCAATTCAGATTAACAGATAAGAACTTACCTGTTCCATTGTCTATATATTGGAACAATTTTGACCTAGCTATGTTTGGGTATAGGCTGACGGCACAAAACTGCCTTAACTGCAGCACTAAATTAGCATCTGCAGGAGCATCTGCCTGAATTTGGAACTGGTGGTGCAGGGTAAGAGATATTTTAAATTTAATTATATATTAATAATCCTTGCCTTGAGCACAGTGCAGAAAAACAAAACTTTAAAAAAACTTGATTAGAAATTCTTCACAGCAGCATAAAAGATTGCAGGACTAAAAAAGATCAAAAATGTTAGGTTATGTTCTTATTATTTTTCCACACTGTCTCTGAACCAACTTCTAAACCAAACATATTTTCACCTTTATTTATGGTTACCGACCTTTTGGCTGGTTTATTTTCTGAACGCCTCTGCATTGTTGAATGAGTTAATGAGGAAACGGGATTTTATGGTTCGTGCCTCATGAAGATTTTCATTTCTTGAATAGGGGTTGGTGGCAGTAACTCAGTTTCATACAATGTAAACTCTGGAATTCTTCCTAAACCTCTCTGTCTCCCTACCTCTCTTCCCCACTTAAAGGCATTCACTAAAACAAGCTTTTTTTGGCCACCTGTCCCGATGCCTCTTTATATGGCTCAGTGTCAACTTCTCTTTGGTAATACTGCTGTGAGCTTTACTCTATTAGTGGCTATTTAAATGCAAGTGGCTACTGTTGATAGTATGGAATTTGTAAACTTCATCCTATTAAATTGCAAAACTCTTGGACTGGAATTATGGATTTTTCCTTGGAACTGCACGTTAAGACAAAATGCAAATTGTTGTTCTTGAATTTTATAAGGAAAGTTACAGTAGATTTTAGTTCATTTTCTTAAAATCTTGAATCCTTTGACCTTTCCTATTTAACATAGTGATATATCTCTCGATTCAAATGGTTAAGTTAGACAAATGTTTCTGTGCCTTTCTGAGAATGTAAATATTTAATGGGTGTAGTCTGCTCTTAGTTGATTTGCAAGTTCATCTACTTTGATGTTACAATGAGGTCACCCAGGAACAATGAGACTTTCGGCTTTTTGGAGTGTTGTTCAAATATTTCAGGTGCATGAGTCCTGGAACTTGCCCAGGTTTTCCCAAATTGTGCAACTTGTGAGGCAGCTTTAGTTCATAAAAGGCTAAAAGAGCGATAGCACAGATGGGGACTCAATTATTCAGTTCGAAGTCCATTTGAAGAGCTAATTTTAGTGTCGTCTAGCTACGAAAGAGCTGGGAGCACATTTACTTTATAAATACTTGGTCGAGTTTCAAGATTTTTCCAGTAAAGTAAAAAAAATCACAAAATTGTTCAATACGGGAGTCATTTGGCCATCACGCCAGTGCTGGCTTTCTGAATGAGCAATTCGTTTATTGTTTATTCCCTGCTCTTTCACCATAGCCCTGTGTACTTTTTCAATTATTTATTGGGAATGCTTTCACCAACATTTCAATCTGTGTCTCCTAGATCAAAATTGTATAATGCAGCCTATTAATTTGCATACTTGCTTTTGTTTTTGCTAGTTAGCTTAAATATGTGTCCCTTTGGTTACTGACCATCCTGCTAATGGAAGCAATTTTTCTGCTCTATGCAATCAAAATGCTTAATAAAAATGTAAGGCCTACACAGGCTGTAGCTATATCTACCAGATTTCTGGTGAGAAAGTGCAATATTACTTTCAGCTTGTAAACTGAAAAGAAATTCCTATTTGGGGAAACATCGTTGCGGAATGCTAGTGCACATCCAAGCAGCCTGTTTGTAAAGGAATCGAATTAACACGATTTCTGGCTCAGTGGACTGTCATTACATTTTCAAAGTATGATTAGAACAGGAAGGTTTAATAGGCTTGATAAATGGAGCGCATACATTGCAAACCTGAACTGAAGTTCAGTCAACAACAAGCCCTGTAAGTGAAGAGTTCTCTAGCTCCAACAAGCCAAGTTGTAATTAGTGGTAGAGATACTATGTCACTGCAAATGCAGTGTTTTTTTGGCTGAAGTTCAACAAGGTGAAGAAAGGCAAACAGAAGATGCAGGGTGAGGGACAATCATCTTAAGTATAGGCTCAAGTACTTGACAATGGCCATAAAGAATTAAGATTTCAGACTGTGGTCTCGAAATTCAATAAGGCTGCAACCATTTTTTTAGGTGGCGAACAGTTATGTATCTATGCCTGAGCAGGAACGATGCACTCATTTTGATGCACGTATATATCAAATGCTACAGTTGATCTCCACAGGGATGCAAATGTCTTCTAGAACTAGTTAAAGCAATGAATAACTTGTACAGATGAGGCTTCTTGTTTGCCAAGCATGTTGGAGGAACATTTGCCAACTTTTAGTGCCTGATGAATTATATGCCAAAAATATCCAGCAATGTACAGTGCTAACAAGCAAGAAAAAAAGTCACCAAAATTATTTCAAAGAATCATGGAGCACTTTGAGCTGATTGCTAATTTTCATAATTTCGGCCTGATGATTATGCTCTCGGTGTTCTGAGCTTGTCTCTTGACTCTGAGCATGCAAACTACAACATCTCAGTGTGGGTCAGTGCAATCTATCCAGCTCAACGCATGGTATTAGTAAGGGCGTTGGCATCTTGGGAAAGGACAGCACTTTCCTCTCTTATGGCCCTAAGCCCTCAAACCTGGGACTGTGTTAGAATTTTTATCGGTCTATTTTAGAACAAGATACAGAATTGGCAGAACACTCTAAGAAGGGAGAGACAAAGTATTGTGGTTGTAGACCAGTAATCCAGAGTGCTAGGGTGATTAATCGAAGAAACATGGATTCTAATTTCATCGTGGTAGATGGTGAAATTTGAACAGGATAAAATCTGGAATGAGGAAAAAAATCCGGTATAATGTGCCCACCTTTACTGATTGTCATAAAAACCCACTTCGCCTCTTGGGGAAGGATATCTGCCATGCTTCCCCAGTCTGGTCCACATGTGACTCCAGACCCACAGCAATGACTAGTAGCGGCCCTCTGAAATTGTCTAGAGAGCCAATTTGACCTGGGGAATCTTGGAATGGGTGCAAAATGGTAGCATTACTAATTATGCCCGTATTTCTTGTAATCTGTCAAAACTGGTCCCAAATGTAAGATGGCAGCCTTCTATGGTTGCATGGCAGTTGTGGGAGTTGTCAGGAGAGACTTTGTGATGTTATGTCTTACTGCTGTATTAATGGAGCAGACAGCTGAATCCCTGTTCGGTAGAATGTTTTGTCTGAGGTCTTTACATAAGTTTGAACTACACTCCTCAGTGACATTGCTTCCGAGTTCACAGAAAGACTGAGATAGACTCACAGAAATAGCATTTCCTCCATCTTAGCCTTCCACAGTAGATTTGACTGAATTCCGGCAACACCTCTAATGTGTGATCACTTTGATCACTTCTCACATCTTCTTGATCTAGCTCCTGTAGACTTGTGATTCACCCCTCCTCTAGCCGTGCATCTGAATTACAAATGATCCCAAGATCTGAGCTAATGTTGCAAGGGTGAGATCGATTGACATTTGATGGTGCATCTTTAGCATTGGAATGAAATAAAGGAACATAGATGGACTTTTTAATGTAAAGGAATAATGATGTGAAAGTTTCAATCATCTGTCAGTTTATTGTCTGGATCTTTTAGGGTGAGAGAGAAGCAATGAGGAGAGTATAAGGGCAGGTTTTGACAAAATCTTTCTTTGTGATTGTCAGTTGCCATGGCATGACTGTGCCCTTGCCCACACCAACAAAATCTTTTCCTGGAAAAGGTGCACAGACAACCTTGCTGTACAAGAAAGATCAGAGTGTGTTGGCAACAATCTTGTGAGATCAAGGAATAGAGCACAGAGGACTGTACTTAAAACTTTGAGTATAGCAAGACAGATCTAAAAAGCAGTTAACCCTACATGTGTGAAATGGGGTTTTATAAATGGAAACGTTGAAACAACTTACCATAACCCTTATGATTTTATACGCTTCTATTCAATTGCCTCTTAACCGATTAAAGGTAAACTCTCTCATTTCATTAGATAATGGTAATCCCTTTTCCCCAGAACTCGATAAATAAATCTCGCCTGTACTGTCTCCAAAACCATCATGTCCTTTTTAAACAAAAACAAAAGTTGCTGGAAAAGCTCAGCAGGTCTGGCAGCATCTGTGAAGAGAAATCAGAGTTAACATTTTGTGTCAGGTGACGTTTCCTCAGAACTTTATAAAATCCAGTGGCAAGAATTGTAAACAGTGCTCCAACTGACGCTTCAAAGATATTTGGTATAACTTCCTGATTTTCTTTTCAATGTTTCCATTTCTAAAACCTCATTTCACACGAGTAGCATTAACTGCTTTTTAAATCTGTCCTGTTATCCTCAAAGTTTTATGTACAGTCCTTTCAAAATTGTGCTATTTATCTTGTACTGTTTCCTTATTCTTCTATCGTAATGTATAAACACTGCATTAACTTTCATTTACCACATATTGCCCAGTCCACTAGCGCATCCTATTATCTTCCTGACACATCCCAGATCATGTCATCTACAGATTTCAAAATTATGTGCTGCTCCTCCAACAGCTCTGGCATTGAAATACATATCACCTTCTGTAGAATCTTATCTGTCCATTTGCCTTACCTCTTTGGAATTTTAACTCATGGCTCCATTTTTTTCATTCTCAGGATCATTGCCAATAGTTTCTTGGAGTTCAAAGTTTTGATGCGTTGAGTTATCTTGAAGATCCCTTTACAGTGCTCTCTTCTCTGGCTTAATAAATCTGTGTTTGTAATTCAACTGTTATAATAGCTTCCCGGTTATCACCAATGGGACAATATAAAATTCATTGATGGGGTCACCTCACAGAACGTGTGCCAGCATCTAACTGGTTTGAATGATTTTAAATGTGAAAAGCTTTGAAGATGTGCATGTCATTGTTGTGGGTTACAGGGCCCTTGCTAAAATATGGTCACAGATAATAAGCCACGTGAGAGCTATAAAGGGCAAGTGCCTAGTCCACAATAGGCTAATCAGCAATATGCTGTGGTATGCATATTTGGGTCATCCACCCAGAGTTGCTGTTGAGTTACTTTGGCCTGTTGTACATCTCCAATTTTAATCATTTTGCCATTGGCAACAGCTCTCAGCTCTTGAATTCACTCCTAAAGAGCTCTGAGTTTCTCCCTCTGTCTCTGTTTTTAATATGTTCCTTAAAACCGTCCTCAAACATCTGGTCATCAATCCAAACATCTCTTTATTTGGATTAGTGTCAAATTTCATTTGCTAATGCTCCAATGAAGTGCCTTGGAAAATTTTACTGTGTGAATGGTGCTATACAAATTCAAGTTGTTGATGTCTTTCTTATCCTGAGGGTGTGCCATTTCCCCTGCACGGGTTCCAGGTTCTGAAGTCGTGATGTGCAGCATTTACTCTGGCTGCCTCTTCCTGCCAGGCAATGTAATTGCTGGACCCCCTTGGAGTTCCAAAAAGCAGCACCTGTCCCCAGCACCCACATTACCTGACAGTACCTTCACTTTGTTAGTCATTAGTCGGAGGGTTCTATCATTACATTGTTTCATCCTTGCAGCCTTGAAAAGGGTGGAATAATGACCACCCACCACCACCACCACCATTATTTCTTACATGAAATCTCTTTCAAAAGTTACACTTGCAATTGCTTTTCCAGAGCTTCTTGCACTTCTTTTTTTGCCAACATCTTCACACTGCCAATAAAATATGACCGTGAAATGTAGTTATGATTACCTTTTGCTCCTGGCTGAATGCACTGCTGGGAAAATCGATGGCAAAGTTCGAGGAAGGAACTTAATCAAACAGCAAAGAATTGAACCAAGCTGAACAGGAGGTCAGAACCTTGGCCAGCTCACATATCCCTGCTGGTGAGATCAGCCATGTTCACTCATTATTTCTCCCAGGAACATAAGGAGAGTAGTGCATGTGGACATTTCCAAGGACTCTGTCAATGCTAGTTTTTTTATTGAAAAGGCAGATGTTTTGTGGACTGTTCTGTCACGCTGGGAGGCTTAAGTTGACCACAATGATGGATTTGACATGAATTTGACCACTGCAAGGAGCAATATTGTTATCCTCTGTCAGACCCAGGATCCTGTACAGATGGGGTAAGTGGACAACTTCTTGTAACCAAAATACTTTTCATAATATTACAGCAGACAGTTCGGAACATTTGTTAGAGGGTCTTATTCATTGCAAAACAATGCATTTTTGAAGTAATGAAGGTCATGAAATTTAGAGTCATAGAGTTATACAGATCCTTCAGTCTAATTAGTCCATGCCGACCAGGTAATCTATGTAAATCTAGTCCCATTTGCCAGCATTTGGCCCATATCCCTCTAAACCCTTCCTATTCATATACCCATCCAGATGCCTTTTAAATGCTGCAACTGTACCAGCCTCCACCACTTCATCTGATAGCTCATTCCATACACGCACCACCCTCCGCATGAAAAGGTTACGTCTTAGATCCCTTTTATATCTTTCCCTATTCACCCTAAATCTATGCCCTCTTATTCAGGATCACCCCACCCAGGGAAAAGACCTTGTTTATTTACCATATTCATGCCCCTCGTGATTTTATAAACCTCTATAAGGTAACCCCTCAGCCTCTGACACTCCAGGGAAAACAGCCCCAGCCTATTCAGCCTCTCCCAATAGCTCAAATCCTCCAACCCTGGCTTGGAGGTGCCAGTGTTGGACTGGGGTGGACAAAGTTAAAAATCACATGATGCCAGGTTATAGTCCAACAGGTGCTTCCAACTACACCTGGTGTTGTGTGATTTTTAACTTTGTCCAATCCTGGCAACATTCTCGTAAATCTCTTCTGAACCCTTTCAAGTTTCACAATATCCTTCTTGTAGGAGGGAGATCACAATTGCAGACTGTATTCCAATAGTCTTCCAATATCCTGTACAGCCACAACATGACCTCCAAACTCCTATAATCAAAGCACTGACCAATAAAGGCAAGCGTACCAAATGCCTCTTTCAAACTGAGGGTCTGGACAAAAACAGAATATTATCTTCTGTGACCAGACAAAAATCTATCTCGGGCTCTCATGATTTTCCAACAAATGTGGCTTTGAGTTTGTGTCTGTGGATTATGAAGTGAAGATGTGTGTACAACCACCAAGCTTAGTTTTCTCAACTATCTAAATTACTTCAACATGAGAAAACCTCTATTACAAAGTTTATGAATGTTCTACATACTATTCTGAAAAAGTAACATTTTCAGCTGAATTGCATTATTTCATATTAAAGGTGATGAAAATTGCAGAGTACTATGTTATCACCAATATAGTGTAATTTGCTTAGAAGATCACAATGTATATTGGTTAGAGGGATTGTGATTCAGAGACATGAGGCCATGCTGCAGCTATACAAAACTCTGGTGCAGCCGCACTTGGAGTATTGCGTACAGTTCTGGTCATTGCATTATAGAAAGAATGTGGAATCTTTGGAAAGGGTGCAGAGGAGATTTACTAGGATGTTGCCTGGTATGGATGAGCCTTATGAAGAAAGGCTGAGAGACTTGAGGCTGTTTTCATTAGAGGGAAGAAGGATGAGAGGTAACTTAATTGAGACATGTAAGATAATCAAAGCATTAGATAGGGTGGACAGTGAGTCTTTTTCCTCGGATGGTGATGGCTAGCATGAGGGGACATGGCTTTAAATTGAGGGGTGATAGAAATAGGACAGATGTCCGAGGTAGGTTCTTTACTCAGAGAGTAGCAATGGAATGGAATATCCTGCCTGCAACCCCTCAGAAAATGAACAGGAAATGACATCACCACAAACCCCAGGAACCCCATCCAGGACAAACATATAAATAGAAAGCAGGAGGCTTCGCTTCACTTGGAGGTTGCCACTGATGATGTTACCTAGCCAGGTAATGAAACATCTGGATATCAAACCTACAGCTCAGTGAGCAAACCTACACCCTAAACAGTAGTACACTCACTAACGTTAAGGGCATTTAAATGGCCACTGGATAAACATATGGATGATAATGGAATTGTGCAGGTTGGATGGGTTTCAGATTGGTTCCACAGGTCCATGCAACAACGAGGGCAAAGGGCCTGTACTGCGCTGTAGTGTTCTATGTTCCATATTCTCTCCAGCTTGATGAAGCAGCTCATCGTATAAGGATCTAAAGTGATTATTAGATGATTGCACTGTATAAGATACTCAAACTTGTCTGTCCATTTCCTGCATTTCTTTTTGTCCTCACTTCTTTCCCTTCCTCCCCCAACTACGATATGGTTTGATTTCTCCTTATCTTCCAACCATCAGCCTCCTCAGTCAACGGAATGTATTTCACTATTTTCATCATTTCTGCTTTACATACATGGTCTCTTCCCTGTCCTGTCAGTATCCTGAAGGTTCCAACTTCTCAATCAACTGCAATATCTTCTTCCATTAGCATTCAGTCTCCACAAGGAAGAACAGGAGAGGTAACATTTGCCTTTAAAGCCCTTTCTCTCTCTTACCGTCCATGTCTTAAATACGCCTTCCAAGTAAATTTACTTCTACTTATTTCAGTTTAATAAGCTGCATTTGCTGATCATGATGCAGTATTCTCCATGCTGGAGATATCATTTACAAATTGTGTGACCATTCAGTTCACAAGCCTAACCTGAGCTTTGGCTACCTGTTGGTTTAATTCCTTGCCCCACTATAACCCTGACCTCTCCATTCTCTGACTTCTACACTGATACAATGGAGCTCAATGGAAGCTGAGGAAGAGCATCCTGTCTTATGATTAGGCAACTTTACAGACTTTTGGACTTAAACATTGATTTCAACCATTTCAAATGATAAACCATTGCATGAATACTGATGTTGGTAATGATTCTGCTGTTGTCATTTCTCTAGGCACATATTTAATTTATTTTTTTACTTATCCCATTAACATCTTGCTAACTTTGCAACATTATCATCTGTTTTGACATCTTATATTTCGTGTCTTCTGCTCCAATGCAGATCTTACGCGTTTGTTCTTCCCCGCCCCCTCACCACCCATACCCTTCTTTCCCTTTCTCTATACTTACTTAAAAATTGCAAAGTCTCGAATATTTTCCAGCTCTGATTAAAGGTTGTCAATCCGAAATATTTTTTCTCCACAATCAGTATCGGGCGTCTTAAGTATTTCCAAGTATTTTCATTTCAGATTCCCAGCCCCCAAATACATCGACTTCCTCGTGATCAGAACCCTATCCATCTCATTAAAGGTGTGATGTAAATACAAGAGCTTCTTCTTTCTTGCAAAACTGGCACATTTAGCTTCTGCACCTCATCCCACGTGACATTTAATGAAAATGTGTTTGTACTACAGTGTTTCTGAATACAATGCTAAAAAGATTTCTTTACAATTTTCTGAAGGCTGATGGGGGCTGGTTATTCAAGTTCTGTGAATTATATGTGCTGCGCTGCTAACTGATTCCAATCAGACCAAATACAGGATGACTCACCACTTGTTATGCCCTTTTGGAAGATCAGAAATTTTATCTACAAACCTGACAGTCATTGGTAATCTTGTGGGTTTGTGAAGTGCTCAATTGCTGTGAAGTGCTGCTGTGTTTACTAAGTAAATGGTTTGAGCAACATGTGGGTTAAAATGCTTGTCACCTCATGAATCATGGTAAGTTGCAGTTTGATGGAACTGCTTCCATGTAATTTTTCAATTGGCCTGACTATGATCTGAACAGGAGGTCTTTACGCTCTTGCGGATATTTTCAAGGTCTGAGCTCTGTGTCTTTTCTGGGGAAAAAAAGAAATATTGGGGCAGTTTATTTTGTGGTAGAACAACCCTGACTAAAGGATCCTGCAGTCTGCCAAGGACTACCATTGGCTGTGAGCGTCAAATTAAACTTTGCAAATGCCACCTCGCTCTCCCACCTGCACTACACCTCAATTCCCATTTTTAATTATTAACCTGAGAATCTCCTGAACTACAACTGGGTAGGAGATACAGGACTTTGAAGACTCCTGTGGTCCTGGGACAAGCAAACACATTCTATTTTCACCAAGTGAATGCCAAAGTTAATCTATGTGCATAGCACTTCATCTGGCATTGCAGCCTCACATGCACACATATATAGAGGTCAACTGCGTGTTTGTCATGATTGCAAGGGAGAAGCAGGCACTTTCCATTTTGCTCTTTTGAACCTGATTCCCTGAACTTTGAGCACACTGAATTGTGCTTTGCAGCTCCTTTCTTACTCTGTAGCTGTTTGCTTCTCTCTCTCTCTTTTTCATTATTCCTGTCTCCCTTTTTAATCTCTTACTGCTCTCCTATTCAGTCTGTCACATGAGTCAACTGGGTGATAAATTAATACCTCTAATCAGCCACATACCTCATTCCAGACCACTGAGGATATGAGAGCAACTGAATGCTTCATCCTTTTGAAATGTGAATGATGTTTCAACCAATCAGGATAAATGTTACTTCATAAGTGCAATATTTTACGTGTGGGGCAAAGTGTGACATTTCTCAATTACGTCAATGTTACATTTGGAGGTGTAATAAGCATGAACGAGGTGCAATACCTTTCATTTATTTATATTTTTAATTATAATTAAGCTTCTACCAGTCAAGTTAAAGGATGGTAAAGAATGACACACAAATTTAACACCCAGTGTCAGCATCAAAGGGAATGTCAGGTCCAGAACAGGCTATGGCCAAAGAAAAGAGGTTTGTCTCCAAGTCAACATTAATCTCAATCTCAGAGAAACACAATCAACTGCTGTTATTGTGCTATTTTTCAATTTTCAGTAACCTTATGGGTTATTAAAAAGACTGCAATTTTTGTGCCATGTTATCGATTCTCCATCCACTGGCAATATGTCTAACATAGCTTGTTGAGTCCAGGGCATCAGCTCAGCTCTGATGTGTGGGCCTGCTTCCTATGAAAGCATGATGAAGATTGCTGACACTGTGCACTTTAACATAGGAACGTAAGAACAGGAGTAAATAACTGAGCTCCCCCACCCCATCCTTGGGCGGCACGGTGGCACAGTGGTTAGCACTGCTGCCTCGCAGCGCCAGAGACCGGGTTCAATTCCCGCCTCAGGCGACTGACTGTGTGGAGTTTGCACGTTCTCCCCGTGTCTGCGTGGGTTTCCTCCGGGGGCTCCGGTTTCCTCCCACAGTCCAAAGATGTGCAAGTCAGGTGAATTGGCCATGCTAAGTTGCCCGTAGTGTTAGGTAAAGGGGTAAATGTAGGGGTATGGGTGGGTTACGCTTCGGCGGGTCGGTGTGGACTTGTTGGGCCGAAGGGCCTGTTTCCACACTGTAAGTAATCTAATCTAATCTAATCTTGATGCTACTGCACTACTCTGGATCATGGCTCATCATCTATCTCAATGCCAAGTTCCCAAATCTCTTGATATCATTTGTAAATAGAAATCTATCAATGCTTGTCTTGTATGTACTGTGGCTGAGTTACCACAGATCTCTGGTGCAGAGAATTCCAAAAATCATCAGTTTCTGAGTGAAGAAATTCCTTCTCATTTCAGTCCTTAACGGTATGCCTTTTATTCTGTTCTGTCGGCTGGTTCTAAAACCCACAGCCAGGGGAATCATCCTCTCTGCCACCCATCCTGTAGAACCCTTTAAGAGTTTGTCATTTTCTAATGAGATCGTCCCTCATTCTTCAGAACTTCAGCAAATGCAGGCCCAATCTCCTCAATCTCTCCTCACAGGACAGTCCTGCAATCCCAGGATTCAGTCTAGTGAGCAAGCATCACATTCCCTGCAAGGGAAGTACTTCCTTCCTTAGGGAAAGAGACCAGAACTATACAACACGTCAGAGATGGACAAAGCATTGTTCTATTCCTTTTCTTTTATTTATTCATGGGATGTGGACATCACAGGATGGAGCCAGTATGTATTGTCCTTCCTAGCTGCCCTTGAGAAGGTGATGGTGAGCTGCTTTCTTGAATTGCTGCAGCTTATTAAGTAAACCCACATTGACCTGAGGGAGTGAGTTCCAGGATTTTGGACTAGTGACACAGAAAGAACAGTGAATACATTTCCAAGTCAGAATTGTGAGTGGCTTGGAGGGGATCTTGTATGTGGTGATGTTCCGATTTATCTACAGACCTTGTCCCAGAGATGGTAGGGGTGGTGGGTTTGGAAGTCTCTGTAAAAGGAGTCTTGGTGAATTGCTGCGGTGCATCTTTTAGATGACACACATTACTGCTCCACTGGTGAAAGGAATGTTTGTGGATATTGTGCAAATCAAGTTGCTGCTTTGTCCTGTTTGGTATGAAGCTTCTTGAGTGTTAGTGAATCTGCGCTAATCCTGGCAAGTGGAGACTATTCCATTATACTCATGACTTGTGCCTTATAGATTGTGGACAGACTTTAGGAAATCGGGAGGTGAGTTACTCACTGCAAGATTTCTAGCCTTTGATCTGCTCTTATGTCATTGTATTCTGCTGGCTAGTCCAGCTCAGTTTCTGGCCAATGATAATCCCACAATGTTGGTAATAGGACATTCAGTGATAGCAATACCATGGAACATCAAGAGAAGGTGGTTAGATTCACTCTTGTTGCAGATGGTCTTTGCCAGGCACTTGTGTGGCACAATTGTTGCTGCCATTTGTCAGACCAAACTAGATATTGCTCAGAACTTGCCACATTTGGACAAGGACTGCTTCAGTATCTGAGGAGTCGCTAATACTGCTGAACACATTTCAGCCATTGGTAAACATTCCCACTTCTGACCTTATGATGGAGGGAAGATCATTGATGGGATACTGAAGATGTTTGGGTCCAGAACATTACCCGAAGCAGCTCCTGCACTGATGTCCTGGAACTGAGGTGACTGACCTCTGACTAGCAAAACCATAAATGTTTGCACCAGGTATGACTCCAACCAATAGAATGTTTGGCCCCGGATTCCCATTGATTCCAGTTTCGCTAGGGCTCCGTGATACCACATTCAGTTGAATGTAGCCTTAATGTCAAGGGCTGTCACTCTCACCTCACCTCTGGAATTCTCTGTTTTGTCCATGTTTGAGCTAAGGCTGTAATGGGGTCAGGACCGGAGTGGCCCTGGCGGAACCCAAACGGGGCGTCGCTGAACAGGTTACTGTCAAGGAGGTGCTGTTTGACCGCACTGTTGCCAACACCTTCCATCATGTTATTGATTGAGAGTAGACTGACTGTCGGTAGTTGATTAAGTTGAATATGCCCTGTTTTTTTTTTAATACAGGACATAAAATGGGAAATTTTCCACATTTACAGGTAGATGCCGGTGTAACTGTAACAGAATAGATGGCTAATTCTGAAACACAAGTCTTCAGTGCTATTGCTGGAATATTGTTCAGGCCCACAGATTTGTGAGTATCCAATGTGTCCAACTGTTTGTTAATATCACTTGGAATGACTTGAACTGGCTGAAGACTGGTATTTGGATGCTGGTGAGGAGGCTGAGATGGATCACCCATTCGACACTTCTGGTTGAAGATTGCTGCGAATGCTTCAGAATCTATCTTTTGCACTGATGTGTTGGGCTCTTCCATCATTGAGAATGGGGACACTTATGGAGCCTCCTCCTCCAATGAGTTGTTTATTTGTCCACCACCATTCCCAACTGGATGACCTTAGACCTGACCCATTGATTGTGGAACACATTAGCTCCGGTTATCAATTACTGTTTGTGTTGTTTGGCAGGCAAGTAGTTCTCTATTGTAGCTCTACCAGGCTTCAACCTCATAGGTCCAGTGCTGTGGCTGGATCTCTTGCACTCTTCACTGAACTAAGGTTGATCCCCTGGCCTCATGGTAACAGCAGACTGGAGAGTGAGCATAAGAGGTATAGTTAGTAAGTTTGCAGATGACACCAAAATTGGAAGTGTAGTGGATAGCAAAGAAGGTTACCTCAGTTTACAATGGAATCTTGATCAGATGGTCCAATGGGCTGAGAAGTGGCAGATGGAGTCTAATTTAGTTAAATGCAAGGTGCTGCATTTTGGGAAAGCAAATCTTAGCAGGACTTATACACTTAGTGTTTTGAACAAAGAGACCTTGAAGTGCAGGTTCATAGCTCTGTAAAAATGGAGTCACAGGTAGATAGGATAACGAAGAAGACATTTAGTATGCCTTACTTTATTCATTAGAGTATTGAGTACAGAAGTTGGGAGGACATGTTGCGGATGTGTGGGAAACTTGAAAGTGTTCAGAAAAGACTTACAAGGATGTTGCCAGGGTTGGAGGATTTGAGCTATAGGGACAAGTTGAATAGGCTAGGGCTGTTTTTCCTAGAGCAATAGAGGCTGAGGGGTGATCTTATAGAGGTTTATAAAATCATGGGGGGCATGAATTGGGTAAATAGGCAAAGTCTCTTCCTTAGTATGGGGGAGTCCAGACTAGAGGGCATAGGTTTAGGGTGAGAGGGGAAAGATATGAAAGAGACCCAAGGGACAACTTTTTCACGCAGAATGTGGTACGTGTATGGACTGAGCTGCCAGAGGATGTGGTGGAGGCTAGTACGATTGCAACATTTAAAAGAGATTAGGATGGGTATATGAAAGGAAGAGTTTGGAGGGATATGGGTTGGGTGCTGGCAGGTGAGGTTAGATTGGGTTGGGATATGGGTCGGCATAGACAAGTTGGACCAAAGGGTCTGTTTCCGTGCTGTGCATCTCTATGACCCTGTGACTCTATATGCCAGAACATGAGGTTGTATAATGTATCAATTGTCTTTCCGCTGCTGCTAGTGGCCCACAGCAGCTCATGGATGCCAGTCTTGAGTTGATAGATCTGCATGGAGTCTATCCCATTTAGCACAATGATACACAGTACAATGGACAACACCTTCGAAGTGAAGGTGGGCATTCTTCTCTCCAAGAATTGTGCAGTAGCTGCTCCTGCTGATTCTGTTATGGACAGATATATCTGCAGCAGGCAAATGTGGGAATGTGGTTGAGTCTGTTTCTCCCTCTTCATCACCTGTTGCAGATCCAGTCTCGCAGCTATGTCATTAATGTAGGATCAGATTAGATTACATTCTGTACAATATGGAAACAGGCCATTTGGCCTGACAAGCCCAAATCTACCCCCCCGGGCAAGTAACCCATTCAGACCCTACATTTACCCCGACTAATGGACCAAACACTATGGGCTTGGCCAATTCACCTGACCTGCACATTTTTGGACTGTGGGAGGAAACCAAAGCGCCTGGAGGAAACCCACACAGACATGAGGAGAATGTGCAAACTCCATGCAGACATCTGCAGCCAAGCCATTTTGGCTTCCTCCAAGTGATGCTCAACATAAAAGAGAGCTGATTCATAGCTGAGAGACAGTGTCACATAGTAATATGCAAAACAAGGTTTGCACATGTTTGACTTGTTGCCATGAGACTTGATGGGATCTGAAGTCAATGAAGAGGAGTACTAGGTCATCTCCCTCCAAGGCTGCAGACCACTATTCCACCATCTCTGTTCCAATGTGGTGAACTCTGCGCAAGGAGGGATTCGATTAGTATGACTATGTCAAGCTGTTAACCATGAGACAGCTCATCCAATTTTAGCAGTAGCACCAAGACATTAGGAAGGAGGACTTTGCAGGATTGGCAGGGTTGAGTTTGCCATTATTGTTTCTGCAGCCAAGTTTGGTACCATGTACTCCGTCCAAGTCCCATTCCCTTGCTGAGGCTTTTTAGCAGTTTGTTAACAAGACTGGGTAAGAATAGCAGCTTTCTGAAAGGACATCAGTGATGGTTTTTAAATGAAAATTAACAGTACTTTTATGACGATAACTAGACTTATAATTCCAGAATTTTGTTTTAACTTCACATTCTATTGTCTGTCATATTGGAATTTTAATCCAGTTCCCCAGAACATGACCTGGCTTTCTAAATTACTAGTACAGCAACAAAATTGCTATGCCATTGTTTCTCCAAACCCTGAATGGAAACAGCTCCTTATATATACTTCTTGATAGTTCTGTAGTCAAGAATGTCAATATTTTGTTTGAATGGGAAGTTGATTATTTACCTTTTTGTCTATCAGCAAATGTGATGCTGCTAGACCACATTTAGAATAGTTTTGAGTATTTTGGTGAGGTTGTGACATGTTCAAATCCACAAATGGCTTCAATTTGACAGAAATGCTCATTAACAGTCTATGGCCTGTTTTCTTTACAACCATTATCAGGCATTCCAAATAACTCGTCTAAGACTCAGATAACTGCATCAAGAGCCGAGGTGTACAATTTCACGACCTCTTTCCATCAGGAGAAATATTTAATGACAATGAGGCAAGGTCTTCCACCAAAACAAATCGATCTGTGCCTACATATTCCCACGTTGTATTGGAGAATATGGTGGACATCAAAATTTCTTATTGCTCTGGTCTGTGGGTGGCACAGAGCTCATAACTATTCCTAAGCTTTGCTGGTGTCGCTTCTCCTGGACATCTTTGCAAAGTGAAACTAGAATGACTAGTTGTTCATCATACTCCAGCATGTTGCCCACAATTGTTAAACACCTGTCTCTTGGTGGCATCTTCCATGACTGTGGGAGCACCTTTCACATGAATACTGAGGATCTTCATCTCTATCTCTCCCTACCTTCCTTAACCCTGTCTTTAACTCTGTGCTGTCAGGTTAACTGTCTTGCACTTGGTCATGGATGAGCTATGACTTATTTCACCTCACCTTTGACAGGACCAAAATCATTACCTACAGCCTATGCAGTAAACTCAGTTCTCTTCGTAATGACACATGGTGAATAAATTGAACATCCCATTCAGACTCAAGATGAGCTTTTTTCCCATGTCTTGCTCATCACAGAGGTCACCAACTTCACCCCCTGGTCATTTCCACTTCTACCTCAACATTTCTGCTGGCACTGACATCATCTATGCCCTCACCACCAGATTTGCCTGTTTCAGCACCATCCAGGCCAGTCTTACATTATGATTGATTGATTTATTGTCATCAGATATACTGAGGTACAGTGAAAAGTGTTATTTTGCAGGCTATACAGCTGATTGTACCATACAAATTTCCTCAGGGTAGCAGGAGAGAGTGCACAATACAGTGTTACAGCCACAGGGAAAATGCAGAAAGAGAGATCAGAATTAACATTTGGGAGATCCATTCAAGAGTCTGCTAACAGCTGGGAAGAAGCTGTTCTTGAATCCATTCATAAGTGTATACAAACCTTCAGACAGAAGAGGCTAGAAGAGTGTATAACCTGATTATGTTGGTTTGTTTTCCTGCGGCAGTGGGAAGTATAGGCAGAGTAAATGGATGCAAAGCTAGTTTGCATGATAGACTGGGCTGAGGTCACGACTTTCTATTGTTTTCTGTGGCCTTGGGAAGAGCAGTTGCCAAACTACACTGTGATTGCATCAAGATGGAATGCTTTCTATCTAGAAAAATTAGTAAGGATCCTTATGGACATGCCAAGTTTCCTTAGCCTCCTGAGGAAGTAGAGATGGTGCTGTGCTTTGACGTGAGTGCACCAGGACAGACTGTTGGTGATCATCACTCCCAGGAACTTTCCATCCTTTGTAGATATCAGCTGATCCAAAAACCTTCCTGGCCAAATTCTATTCAGCCTATAATCTACACATGCACGTCCCCAGTCCTTGCTAACCTCCATTGACTCTTGGGGTTGAAGCTTTAAATGGAATGGGTCCAAATTGGAGCTGGATAGCATGCAACTTGGTGCCACTGATCTCTGTGCTTGCTCACTGCTACGGTCATGACCCTGAGCCATTTACAATGATGACAGCTTGGGGGTGGATTGGTGACCCACCAACAAGCAATGGACAGCCAATTTAATCTAATGATTTTGATTAAGTGGTGTATTGATTGGGATATTCCGTTCAATAAAGGCAGCCCACATTGTGAGCTCTGTGCAGGAGCATGCTGTATAAACTAAGGGTTTTGTTCGGATCATGGTTAGGCAGTTTAGTTTTTTAATCATTGGAAATAAATGAACATTGCTGCTTTAGTATGCCACTCCCATCTTGCTTGGTTGGGCTGTTGATCTTTGAGTTCTGGCAGGCCTTGGTTGGTTCTGGGTCTTGGCCCCATGACAATTTCCACTTCCTGTTCCATATACTGAATATAAATCCAGCCTTCAACACCTCAAATGTAATATTTTTCTTCCCTTTATTTAAATCAAGGTGTTAAACCTTCTGATTCTGTATTAGTCTGCAATCCTAGAACTCTGTCTTCCTTTTAACACTGGCCTCTTCTGTACCTCCCTTCATGCATTGCACCACTATTGAAGAATTCCCTCCCAAAACTAGCAGGCCTCTTCATCTCATCTTCTTCATTCTAGTGTCTCCATAAAATAGACCCCTTTGACCAAGTTTTTGGTTACTCACCTGAACAACTCCTTTACTAGCATTCATTTTGTATATGTTTCAGTGCGATATTTGTGTAATTCTTTGTGATATTGTCAAAATAAAAAGGCACATAAATATAAGTTCATGTCACTATTTGTTTGAAGTGTGCCATGCAGTTACCCATTTGCTTAGCATGCTTTATATACTGTAGTTTTTAAAATTTCAGACATCATAAATATATTGCATTATACAGGTGATGATTGTGCCAAGAGATATGGTCACATGTTTAGTACAAGTCAATGCAATTCTAATTGACATATATAATAGTTAACTGTAACTGACTTGGTGAGAATTTAATACCACACTTACTTGATTTAATAAGGGCCAAATATGTTTTGGAAAGGCGAGATTATGAAAGCTTTACATTGGAAGGACACTTTGTGACCACCCAATAGCCAAGAGTTTGTGTGGGATAAGTACAAAATTAGCTTTGGATTGGAACAACTTGCAGGAATGTGGACTGTCATTGAAAAAAAATTCAAGCCACATTATAATAAATTGTTAATTAATTTAAATAGTATTGAATAAAGAGTGAGAGATGAACTCAGAACAGACTTGATAATGAGACACAAGATCTTTCTGTGTGGGAACCACTCGCCTGCAATATCCGTACACATTAGATAAGTATAGCTTCAAATATCAATAGGCCTGACTTTGTCCTGCAATCCCTATATGAATAGATTGTAGTCCCTGCTATACGCTTAGAATTCTCAAACATGTACATGCTTTGGGATTGCCCTCAGATATCAACTTTCTGGAAAGCCAATATGGACTTTCTCCAATTGTGCAAGAGGCTGCCTCAGACATTCCATCATTGGATTGTCTTCTACAGCTGGGACAGATCTCACAGAGGATGAGTCTGCTTAATGTGTCAGCTCATAGATATAGCCTTATAAAGTGAAATGTTTCGCAATTAATTGCACTTCTAATCTGGGTCAGAGTTGTCTATGGCTGGACTCTTCTGCAAGGATTCAATAATTCACAAAAAAAAATTCAGATTTTTAGAATCTGGAATTCATTCCTGATTAGAGTCAGACTGATGAGTCTATGTCTGCTCTGTATAACAGTACTGATCCATAACCACAGTCTGGAAAAAAAACAAGGGAAAAGGATGATAACAACCTGTGGGATGTGTCGGCTGGCTTGAAAATTTCAGTGACACGCAGATAATTGACCTCACCACTCTCTTTATCGTTCTTTTCTTGAGGCAAACTGGTTCAAGGAAAGGTTCATTTTAAATTCTTTTTACTGTGCAGCTTAATTTTTTGTTTGTGTCCCTAGAAGATTGCATGTAAACAAACTGAATGGCATTAATAAATGCCAGATTTAAAAATAAGAATTGGTATTTTGTTTGTCTAACAATGAGGTCTATACAAATATTTTTCATTAATAGAATGTAGATCCAATCCTAGCCTGGCAATGAGTTGTTCTTGTCAAGTAACAAAAGGAAACTTTTCTGTCTTCTCTCGATTCTGATGAAGGATAACTTCGTTTCTCTCTTCAAGGTTGTCTGTCTGCCGCAGAATTTCCAGCATTTTCTGTTTTTTATTTCTTTCCCTTCATGCATTTTATCTTGTTTTTGTAAATACATAACAATCGATTTTACCAAAAATTAAATTAACACAAAAGCCATATCCTCCAGCTTAGGGTTGGGTATGGGTTACAAAAATACAGGGTAGAAATCCTGGATTATGATAAAAGTCTCAGGGCCATGGAATATAATTTCACAAGACATCAATCCTTACTCTGTTGCATTTTTACATTGTATTTGATTTTGACAAAAAATGTATTTCAATTTTTTTATTTGTCATTTTATCTAATGTTTCTGATCTCAGTACTCACCAGGGAATATTAATCCTGTAAATAGAACTCTTTCCAATTTTCGACCATCAGTGGGAACATTACAAAACTCCCCTCAAGCTCCAAAGAGGAGTCACTGGACTCAAAATGTTAACTCTGTTGCTCTCACTACAGATGCTGCCAGACCTGCTGAGTTTCTGATGTCCCGAATCTGCAATATTTTGCTTCTGTTATCATAAAATTGTAGATCATTTGGTCCATTCTGTCTGCTCCTTTTGATCCTAAAATAATCCAGAGCTAATCCTGCTAATCCGATCTCTTCCTGTAGCTCTGACTGCTTCAAATACAGAGGAACCTCAATTATCCAAAGGACACGGGCAGGGTGCATTTCGTTTGGTTAATTAAATTCCGGATAATCAAATGACAGATAACATAGTTTAGCCAAGCAGCGGGAACTTGCAATCCTGCTGGATAATCCGATATTCAGATAATTGAATGCCGGATAATCGAGGTTCCTCTGTATTTAGCCATCTCATTTTAAATTATATAATTGTCTCTGATTCATCTACACTCTGCGACATAGTACAACATATTTGTATTAAGGATTTTTCTTAACCTCCCTTAGTCTTGCTACAATTTTAAATATGAACTTGGAACAGGAGTAGGCCATTCAGCCCCTCCAACCTTCTTTACGATTCAATAAAATCATGGCTGTCTTGATGTTAAACTTAAACTACATTTCCATTTGTACCAAACTGGTGACCTTTGCAATAGATGTAAGAAAAATAAGAAGTGGACTTTCATTAATCATCCTATCAGAATTCTTTATCATTTTAAATAGTTCTATTAAATATCATCTTATATTGCTTTTCTCCAGTAAGCTAACTGAAGAGTTAGGATTACAGTCAGAGTGAAGGTTAGTGCCAGAAAATATATTTCAAGGGAGTCCTGAAGGTCTTGCTGGAGTGTTTGGTGTCGTTCCACTTTAGACATGCCAGAACCTCACACTATGTTGCTCCAGATAGTGCAGTTTCATTAGCAAAGACCCACCTCTTATGACCACACCAGTAGGGAACCAGCCAACAGGAGACATTCGTAAGGCCAAGCGTGCAAGCATCTCTCCTGCACTCATCTATTCAAGTGTGTCTAACATGTAACTCATTCTTTTGGGATTTAAAATGGGCCAATTAGCCATCTATGAACACATTTGTGCCTGAAACTTGGTGACTGCTAGTTAATGACATTGTCATCTTTGACTCCAAAGGCTGAACATGACACGAGATGGACAGAGTGTCTGCCCGGTGTGATTTCAGCAGAAGACTCCATCCATTTTTATGATTGAATCTCATTAAAATAAAGCAAGAGTACGCTCATCATCACGCATGCTCTTTATTGGTAGATTGCCAGTTTACAAGGACGGAGATCTAGTCGGCTAGTAATAGCTTAACAGCGGCTTGAGGGACTCTTAATGTGCAGTGGTAGTGACCTTCCTCTAGGCTAGAAGGCTTGTGTTCACATGCCATCTGCTCGGCAGTGTGTCTGAACAGATTGATTAAAAATGAAGCTTGAAGCTCTTTAAACAGGACAGTTTATCATTCAAAAGTGGTAACAAGATCATTCTGTGACCAGTTTGTCCAAAAAAATGAGGTCCTGTCTTTCTTCAGTAACCCATAGGCATTCCACAAAATTTACTCTCCAATCAATGCCAACGACATTGCTTCAAAGACCTAATTGCATCGCAGAGACTTCTTGTCAGAACTAAACAGATCCATTTGACACCTCTATTGCTGTCTGCACTTTCTTCTACAGCACACAGACTGAGGATGGGTATCCTCCTCAAGACACAATATCACTTGGTCTTATTTTTCGGAGAACTAGAGCCAGCACACTAATTGCTGTTCTTCCTCATTCAGTTGGTGAAATATAAGGTTCTGCACTGGTTGTTTCAATTAGTGGAGATAATCAGGATCAGACCCATATGGAAAGTGAGTCTATAAAATGGCTGACAGGGAGTAAGCTTGGGCCTTAGTTTCGCTGAAAAGGCTTTAGGGACCTAACATTCAAAGCGAAAATGTTTTGGTTTAAAAAATTTATTGAATGCAACAAATGATCGCTGAGGAGTGATTGCAATGTATTGAAGATTGTGAGAAAACCCATTGTCAATTTGTTTGACTGTTTGAGGACATGGCATTGTGACATTGCAGGTAAATATGGAGTATTTGGCCACCTCAGTGGAAGATATGCCCGCAGCCCCATGCAAAGTCTTTACTAAGTTTCTGTGAAACAGCTGTATATTATAATCATCTGGTTTCTTTACTTCTTCTATTTCATCAGTGATGTATTAGTCATCATGTCCAAACGATTGCCAATTGTCCACATTGCAGTGTAATTTTATATAAGAAATGGGAAACTACTATCAGATGGAGCACTCTGGGTGGGCTGCATTTATAGGAAACACCATTGTAATGATCTTGTTGCTTGAAGAGTCCAGTGACCTCTGATGAAGATACTGATTAATTATTGAACAGTTTGACCACCAAGCATGGGTTCCCGAGATAGCTCATGAACCAAATATTGATGGAGAATTAGTCCAAGATAAAAATGTCATTGTCAGTATCTCGGAAAGAAAACACATCAGTTGAACATTAAGATCTATTTGCAAAACTAAAGAAGATAGATTCAGTGAAAAAGGCCGTACAAAACTAAAGATATATTGTACAAGGTTCCATTGATTTATTAATTTTTTAAAATTCAACCTATTTTGCAAATCAACCTATTCAGAGATGGTATTACATACCTCTGGAGCACGTGGGACTTGAACCTGAGCACCCATTCCAGGGGTAGGGATGCTACCACTGCACCACAAGAATGTCTTCTCCCATTGATTTATATGGAGAAATAGAAACCAGGAGTAGGTAACAACTACTTGGCTCTTTGGACCTGCTCTGTCATTCAATATGAACATGGCGGGTCCTCTAGGTCAATACCATGTTCCTGCTTTCTCCCCTTGATACCTTCTAAAATCTAAACATTGATCTATCTCCATCTGTGGGAGAGAATTCCATAGGTTTGCTGCCCTTTCAGTGAAGAAATGTTTCCTCATCTCAGCCCTAAATGGTCCACCCTGTATCCTGAGACTGCATCCCCTAGTCTTAGACTCCACAACCGGGGAAAAAAAGTCCTCTCTGCATCTAGTCTCTCCAGCCCTGTTTCAAACAGATTCCCTCTTGCCCTTATAACCCTTCATGAATACAGGCCCAGTTGAACCATCTTTCCTTATAGGACAATCCTGCCAAGTCCATTATCAATCAGTGAACCTCTGTTGCACTCTGCTATGGCAAGTACATTTTTTCAGGTCGGGAAACCAAAACTACACACAATACTCCACGTGTGGTCTCACCAAGGCCCTGTATGACCTCAGTAAGAAATGCCTCTTCTGAACTCAAGCTCTATTGCAATGAAGGCCATCTTTATATTTGCCAACCTCACTGCTTGCATTGACCCGTGCACAAGAGCTATTTGCACATCCTCACTCACCAATATTATTACTATTTAAGTAATCCTCTTCCTTCCTCTTTTTCACAATGAAGTGTATTACTTCACATTTAGCCACATTGTACTGCCTCAACCATGTGTTTGTCCACTCACTCAACTTGCCCAAGTCACCTTGGAGCCTCCTTGCATCCTCCTCACAATCCTGCTCAGTTTTGTGTCATTAGCAGAGTTAGAAAGTATGCATTTGGTGCCCATATCCAGGTCATTTATAAGTATTATGAATAGCTAGGGCCCAAGCATTGAACCTTGCAGTATTCCATTAGTCACAGCCTGCCATTCAGAAGGGTTACACCTGAAACGTTGATGACGTCTCCACCCCGTGATGCTGCCTGGCTTGCTGTGTTCTTCCAGCCTCCTGCCTGTCTACTCAGAAGAAGACCCATTTATTCCCACTGTCTGTTTCCTGTTTGTAAACGAATTCCTAAATCATGGCAATATATTATCCTTTATCCCATGTGCTTTAAATTTATCCACTAACCCCTTTTGAAGGACATTATCAAAAGCCTTCTGAAAATCCAAATACACCACATCCATTGGTTCTTCCTCATCTGTTATATTAGTTGCATCCTCAAAACATTTCAGTAGATTTGTTAAGCAAAATTTGCACTTCATAAACCCATTGTAATGTCCGATTAATGCTTCCCAAACATTCTGTAATTTTCTAACATCATTTATAACAGACTCTAGTATTTTTCCTGCTACTGGTGTTAGGCTAACTGGTATGTAATTCCTTGTTTTTTTTCTCACCTTCCCTTTTTAAATAGTGGGGCTATAATTCTCTATATTACATAGAAAGCTTTTAGACTGGTTATTGCCAATAAAATACTTCCATCATTGTGCATTCCAACTGCAGCAACAGACTGCTTACTGTTACTCTTCCTTTCAGTTTTTCAGACCATATAGAGACAGATGGATATTATCAACATACTGGCCTAAGAAGTTAACTAGTGAGAGTAAAGGTTAATGGATGGAAATTTATTTGGCCATGAATCAAGGACATTGACCTCAGCACCCAAAGTCCTGATATATGCTGAGAGGATTAAATTCTAATATTTACACCCATTTCCTGACTTTCAGAAAAGTGTTGCTAAGCTTCCTCAAAATAAACTTTTCACCAAAATCAAAGAAAAAGAGAAAGGAGTTGGTGAAGGGGTGGCGGGATAATTACATTTGCAAAGTGTCTTCAGGCAATGAATACAGTTTGAAGAGATGATGAAGGCAAACACTGCGTCAAATTAGCAAGCTGCGAGATCCCACAAGCAGACTATGAGCTACGTGATCAATTAATCTGTTTTTGGTGTGTTAGCAATGGAATAATCCTACCCAAGACAGTGTGCAAACTCATTGTTCTTCTTCAAATAATCATATAAATCAAATTAAATCAGACAATGAAGAAAACCTTCAGCCATCTGATCCTTCCACATCATTAGTCCTTACTTTGTTTTAGCTGTACAATATGTATTGATAATTGCAAAGTATCTAAAGACACACAATATAAGCCAGCTGTTAGGAAAACCGGGTAGCAACGTTCGCAATCCAGGCGCACATACAGAAGAAAGACACTCAGAAGAAAGATTCTGAGAGGCTCCTCAATGATTCAAAAAATGTCTGATACATTTCCACGATTTCTTGCCCATTACTTCATGAGACCCAATCACATGCCCTTATTTGTACCTTTATTCTTTACATGCCTGTATAGAAAGAAGATTTACCTCTGATCATGTTCCTTCACCACTGCCCTGGTACCAAACCATCCCACCACGTGCCGTCATTCTCTGACCTTCTCAACTTCCCATTTCTTTCTTTAATACTTTCTCCAATCATGAGTTATTATTAAAGATTACCAGTGTCTCACCGTTATTAAACCTGTATCTTTTTATTTTTTTCTGTATGTTTGATTGTGAACTGAAATTGGAAAAGGACTATTTTAAACACCAACAATTGTAGAAAGCATTACTGTACATTTTAAAAGAGTTGAAGAGTGTGTTGCTGGAAAAGCACAGCTGGTCAGGCAGCATCCAATGAGCAGGAGAATCGATGTTTCAAGCATAAGCCCTTCATCAGGAATGTACATTTTAAAAGCATGTTACCTGATTTTGTTTAAGTTGTTTACCCTGCTATTTGTTCAGGCAGTGGGGGTGGTTGCTACAGATGAGCTGCAACCAGGTGCAGGGATGGGGTGTATGAAGAGAGATTCAGCCTGCAACAAGTTGCTGATTGGTCTCTGGGGTGAATAGCCTGTTGTAATTGACAAAATCCTCTCATTTAGGGTTTAGATTAGAGTGATATGCAAAAGTACAGCAGGTCAGGCAGCATCCGAGGAGCAGGAAAAGTCCTTTCATTTGCCAACAACAATGTTATCAGCTCACAGGTGGCTGAACAGCTTGTGGGTGTGAATGTTTGAGTAAGAAGCCATCAGGCTTCTGAAAAGTAAGTTGTCTTCTTCCCTGAAATAAAAGAAAACCCTCAAGTCTGAAAGCTATTTATTTCCCCCATTAATTGCTGTAAGTTATGGCTTTTAACCAATAAGTCAGAGATTTCATAAGTGTGAACCAGTTACCCTGTACCTTCTGCAAACAAGTGAAAGTACCTAGAGAAGGAAGATCAAGAGAAAAAGGTCATAGTGAACCAAAAATATTATCTAAGCATACCCTGTGGGTGTGGATCACTGAACTGCCTTCCTGTCTTTCCCTCCACCCATAATATCAATGTTTTTTTTCTTGTCAGTCTCTGTATGTAAGACAGAATTTTACAAGAAGGTGAGAGTATAAACAATTAGTTATATGTTGGCAGTTCATAATTGTTTGTCTGTAGTTAGAATCTATTTGTTTATAATACAGTGGTGCCTCAGAATCTGAATTTAATTTGTTCCAGGAGGCTGTTCGGATTGCGAAAAGTTTGGATTCCGAAACTATTTTTCCCATAGGAAATAATGGAAAGTGAATTAATCCGTTTCTGGACCCAACAAAAAACATTTCCAAGACAGTTTTAACTGCAAATACACATGGTTGAGGTAAAATAAGATGAGTAAATGACCTAAATATCAAGTAATAATAATAAAAACAAGAAATAAGTGTACTAACATGAAAAAAACTTCATTTACCCTTAGTGAGGAGTGCTAATGGTGCATGTGGAAGCTGGAGAGGAGGAAGGAGGGAGAGGGTTTACTGCTTGGAAGGTGAGTCACCTTCCATAATAACATCAGGTAACTGTACTTCTGGAGTTTGCTTTTTGACTCTTTGTTGTCGTAACACTAAGACCACTTGTAGAGGGCTGGGGCTCACTGGACTGGCTTTCTTTAGAGAACCACCTTACCAAAATTGTCTGGTGTTGGCGACTTTCCTGAATTTTTCTGAAGTGGTCAATCACATTGTCATTGAACATGCTTATGCTCCTGTTGACCATTGCCTTGTTAGGATGTCACTTTTCAACAATGGCCTGTGTTATAGACCACAGGAAGCACAGTTCCTTAATTTCAGCACTGGAAATGTTCCCACTAGCGCCCTCTTCCTCCTCTGAAGAAATTTCCTCTGCCACTTCTTCTTTCTGCGTCTTGTGGAGGTGCTGACGTTCTTCTGTGGTGAGTTCATTCTTGTGATCCTCCACTAACTCCTCCACATCCTCTTCACTCACCTCCAAGCCCATGGACTTGCCCAGAGACACAATAACAGGCACAACAGGTAGTTCTTCGAAGCCTTCAAAGTCTCTCCCTGCAACACATTCAGGCCAGAGTTTCCTCCAGGCAGAGATCATTGTCCTCAGAGACACTTCCCTCCATGCTTTGTCTATGATTCTTGAGCAATGGAGGATATTATAATGATCTTTTCAAAAGTCTCTGAGGGTCAGTTCAATCTCGTTTGTCACCTCAAAACATCTCTGGAACATAGCCTTGGTGTACAGTTTTTTGAAATTTGAGATAACTTGCTGGTCCATGGGCTGGATGAGAGGAGTGTATTGGGGGGCAAGAACTTCACCTTGATGAAGCTATGTTCACCCACCAAATCTTCTTCCAAGCCTAGAGGATGAGCAGAAACGTTGTCCATCACAAGAAGAACCTTCAGGGGTAGATTCTTTTCCTCAAGATAAGCATTCACAGAAGGGACAAACTCCTCATGAATCCACTCAGTGAAGAACTGCCTGGTAACCCATGCTTTCATGTTTGCCCTCCACATAACATTAAGCTTGCTCTTCATAACATTTTTCTTTTTGAACACACGTGGATTCTCTGAGTGGTACACAATCAAAGGTTTTATCTTGCAGTCTCCACTAGCATTACCACACAACAAGAGAGTAAGCCTGTCTTTCATTGGCTTTTGGCCGGGTAAAGACTTCTCTTCCTTAGTTATATAGGTCTTCCTTGGCATCTTTTTCCAGAAGAGGCCTGTCTCATCACAATTGAACACCTGTTGTGCCACAGTGTTCACAAACTCACTACATTTCTTCACAAAATTTGCCGCTGCATCCACATTCAAACTAGCAGCCTCTCTATGCATAACAACACTGTGGATCCCTGTTCTCTTCTTAAAGTTTTCAAGCCACCCCGTACTAGCCTTAAACTCATCACTATCAGCACTACTTCCAGGCACGTCTTTTTTAAGGTCAGCATACAGAAGCCTGGCTTTCTCACAAATTATGCCCTCAGAGATGGGATCACCAACCAACTGTTTTTCGTTTATCCACACGAAGAGGAGTTTTTCCACCTCCTCTATAAACTTCAATGTCTTAGAGGTCAGAGTCGTAACACCTTTTGCCACACCAGCTGCTTTTATCACTTCTTTATTTTTCAGAATCGTACACATGGTCGATTTTGGCATCTCAAACATGGCAGCGAGATCAGACACACGCTCTCATGCTTAGCGATAAGTTCTTTCTTCAACTCAATTGTCATTCTCATGGACTTCCTCTTACTTTTATTTGCTTCACTGTTCTTCTTGGGTGCCATGGTGAATGCACAAGGGTGATCATTTAAAAAACCAGTACAAATCAAGATGAGATAAACTAGTGATGGACACACGAGAGATGCTTCTGGGGACGAAGTGAACAAACAATGTGCGACCTGAATGGTACGTGGTGTTCGGATTCTGAAAATGTGTTCGGATTTTAGGGCAAAATTTTCTTGAAATAATTGTTCGGATTCCGAGTTGTTCGATCAATAGGGCGTTCGGATTCCGGGGTCACCACTGTAATTGGTAATTCTTGTTAAATGTGTTTTCTGTCACCCTGGATTTAAATGGCAGGTAATTTAGGGAATGTTGCATATTTTTATATAATCTTTAACTTTGATTACAACTCTGGGAATACTAGGGTTTGATTTCCAGTGTGCTAATGAGGAATAATACTCTATATTAATTTTAATAATTCAGCAAAATTAACCATCCCTTTGTAATTGCAAAGCTGATAGGTTTCCTATACTGCTAGTAATTTTATTTCAACATACAATCTAGAGTAGATTACTTACAGTGTGGAAATAGGCCCTTCGGCCCAACAAGTCCACACCGACCTGCCAAAGCACGGCTCACCCAGACCCATTCCCCTATACCTAACACTACAGGCAATTTAGCATGGCCAATTCACCAGCCTGCACATTTTTTGGACTGTGGGAGTAAACCCACGCAGACAGGGGGAGAATGTGCAAACGCCACACAGTCAGTCGCCTGAGACGGGAATTGAACCCAGGTCTCTAGCACTGATGAGGCAGCAGTGCTAACCACTGTACCACCGTGTCACTCTGATCTGTTCTGTCTTTTAGTGTCTCATATCAGTTTCTCAATTCCATCTGACCAATACTGAACTCAATCAAGATTCCTTCACGATGAACATTTTTAAAGGGAGTCCTGTCTAAATTCGACATCACAAGTGCACACTGAGAGCCTTTGGTGATAGTTAACAGGCCCTTTGGTGGTCATGGTTGTGGGAGTGGATGAAACTATAGAAATTTATGAGAAATTGTAGCAGTAGGAGCATTTTCTGAGAATGTCCTTCATTCATGACCCTGCCTACTCCCACTAACAAACCTGAATCAATGTCTTTGATCACAGCCTGGCATAAATTTAAACGGATGCCAATCGATTTAATTCCAAATATTGATATAATTGTGGATCACTGCATGCAGTCTTTGGATCTTGTGGTGTTATACAAATGGAACTTCAACTTTAAAATCTCACGTATTCCTCTTTACCCATTACTCCACAGTTTCAATCTGACCAATCATTAAAAGCCCAGTGCTGCAGCAGAAACATTATCCTGGTTCCGCTACCTCGTAAAACTATACTTGTTAATATCTGTCTCCAATCTGCCATTCACAACACTGAACCTTTGGGCTTTTAACACTGTTGCACTGATCTAATGGGGTCAGTTAGAGCAATTGTGTGGCAGCTTGTTTGCAAAGCAGAGTAATGCCAACAGAACAGGTTTGATTCCCATATCGGCTGAGGTTACGATGCACATCTCTTATTCTCAATCTCAACTCTCACCTGAGGCAAAATAACCCTCAGGTTAAATTCACCACCCATTCTCTCTCTCTCTCTCTCATGTACCTTCGCTGATATAACCAAAACTATTACTCTTCATCAACATGTATGTTACGCAAGGTCCATTTGAAATATGGTTTTGAAAGAACCCTATTTTTCTTGCTTGTCTTCATTGGACATTTCTCGAATACAGAAAATCAGCCTCATTGCTCTTCTGTGATTTACACCTACTTTCTTGTCGAGATAGTTATATTGCAAACTTACACAGTACTCTCAATTTATTCTAGCCAAGGTTTTCAACAGCTTCAACAAGACTACTGAAGAATTGCCACAACCAGTTTAATAATATACCCTGAATTCTATTCAAGTTGTTTCTTACTTCTTCATGTTGTTAGAGCTCAGTGAGTGATGAGTCTATCAATCCTGTTAGTTTTTCAACTTCTAACAATTGCAATACCATTGACATGAGCTTCCTAGCTTTATTTCCAGTGTGCAATGCCTTACATTTGTCTGCGTTAAATTTAACTTACCATTGATCAGCCAAAATATAAATTCTGCCCAAATGTATTGTCAATTCTTGGCTGCCTCTTCCTAATCCAGAATCTACTCTGACACAGTGCCTCATATAAGTTTAACTAACTAGCAGGGGTTTAATCAACAGAAAGGACAATGAAATCTCTGAGGCATCCTATCCAATCTATTAGTTTATTTCAATTTAACAATTTTAATCTGTTCGAATCATTTAATTCTTTTCAATTAACCAATTACCCCTGTTTTACTTTGACTTTTATTTATAATGAAATCTCTTAGATAAAATTTGGCCATCAGTCTTTTATGAATCTAGATCAGTATTTATTCCAGATATGGGATGCCAGCTCCTTAGAACATCAGAGGTTACTTAGACTTTCCTTTTTCTATTCTGAACTTGCATTGGTTGACATTAGATTGTTTTCATACTGATTACATTTTCCTCCTGATTATTAATTTCATTAGGTTCTAATCACAGAGATCAAACTAACAGCCTGTAGCTGCCATGTGCAGCGTGTTTATCTTCTTTAATGATAGTACTTGGGTCTGGTGAAAGTTATGGATTGTTTCGTATGTCAGGACCCAACTTACACAGGGCCTTCAAGCTTTTCTGGCACAGCTTTTGTGCACAAAGCATGGTAAACATACAAAAACTGTGAACGCTCATAAAAATAGGTACAAATCTGGGAAGCTACTCATACCAGCTCAGTTAGCCTCCAGTCCCCCCCACCACATCTAACAACTTCTTGACTTTTACAAGGAACTGTCTACCTCATATGTTCAGGAGTTAATAATTGTTTAATACATCTGTCCCTTTATTCTAGAGCCATGGTTTAAGGTAGAGGTTTTGCTCAAGATTAATCCATTCTTTTCTAAGTGCTATTATGTACAGCTCTTTCATTGCATTCTCATCCCTGTCTTTTCAACAAAGATGAAACTCAAATATGATTAATCTTGCCTAATAAGTTAGTTACTGACACCAAAAATGAGCTTGATGGCCCTTTTCTGCACCGTTTCTGAGATTTGGCCATTTCCCTATTGTTTCAGTAGCCAGGGCAGCGGGTTAAAGTTGGATTCAGCCTTGTGAAATGTTGCACATTGTCCTTGGCACCGGACCTTTGGCATTAACATCGCTGCCAGTTTTCTTATGGTCTCATCTCAGTTTGATGTGTAAGGCTTCCTATCCACTTTTGGGGCCATGGCCTCCCTCCTGGAGCTTCTTCAATTACCAGAGCTTTCAGGTCAGTGTTGTTAAAACTGGCAGTGTACACCCATAGGAAATGTTGAGGTTGGGTTAGATTAGTTTCCCTATGGTGTGGAAATAGGCCATTCGGCCCAACAAGTCCACACTGGCCCTCCGAAGAGTAACCCATCTAGACATTATAATGCTTCTTTCTGCTTCCTATAAGCTTCCCAATTGAGGAACTGCCTTCACTGCATTATATCTGCATTAAAGGAAGAACTGAATCTCATGGTCTGTGACTCCCTTCCTCCAAAATAGATGGCTATCTAATCCTTAATCTGCTATCTTTATGAAGTGGAGGAAGGACAGTGGAAACTAATAAATAATTCTCATCATTACAGTTGTGGTTGATGCAGAATTCATTATGTTTTGTACTACAAAATATATTGTGTTATATCTTTGCAGCTGTATTTTCAGTTTGGTCAAGTTTGATAAACTTAAATTAGAGCTATGTGACTATCCTCTTATGCCCAGGGGCCTGAGGTTACAGTGAATATACTGTCTAGAGATTAATTATTGGTATTAAAAGGTAGTGGTCAGAGCATCCGAGAGATCATTATATGTTAGCCATAACAGAAAATCTCTAATAGTGTATCAACAGTGGAAGACTGCTTGCTGATGCATCATGGCTGCTGAGGGCTATTTAAGGACAAAGCTTGGGAATGACACAAGAATGACAGAATATGCCTAAAACCTCGCTTCAAAGTTCTGCTGTAAAACACTGGAAACTCGGTGCAGCAGGAAAGAGATCTGAAATCCATAAAAACCACAGGGGTCTTTTAGACAGACACTGCGGAGGCTGTGGGAGAACTAGCAGTCCGGGTCAATGCCAGCAGTGTAGCCTTGAGGACTTGAACACAGTGCTTCAAGACTTTTGAATGACCTCCCACAAATGGTCAAGGTCAATGACTGTAATCTTCAAATGTCACTTCTTGAGAACTAAGCTACCAGCCTCACACACTGTCCAACTCTCAACACCAACAATCCCTATTAACAACACACTTGCTTCATACACAAAACCTTTTCTCCCCCTAAGATACTTCACACTGCTGTAAGCTTCACACCCCTAATTCACAGCTTTGCACACACTGTCAGATTTTCAGCTGTATCACCCAATCTAGACTCACCACACTCACTGACATACTTCCCTCTGATAGGAAAAGGTGCAGCATAACTTCAGGCTGCACCACGATTCAGGAGACCATGGGTGAACATGACTGAGCATATGGCAAGTGGTGACGCTGAAATCATCAAAGGTGACAGACTCCTCATTTCAAATCTTCCTTCTAACATCCCCTTGCCCCTTCATCCCACAATCACTTCAGATTTACAAGCTGCAGATGGTTCATCTTTGCACATCCTGAGAAGAGTTTTAAAAAAAAGGAGGTTCATGCTTACACCATCTGTAAGTTGTAAATCTGAAGATGAAGGAATGAGGGGAAGTGGATATGAGGAGTATTTCCCCTCCCCTCCTAACAATCCTAACCTTTCGAATACACAACAACTGCAACCTGGAGCAGGAGGAAGAGGCATCAAAGGATGTAGAGACTGATGAAGGATCACTGTCACTTAGTTGCACAGTCACAGATACCAGCTCAGATGCTGACACTGTAAGAAGATACGAACATATGAAATAAAAGCAGGAGATGTCCACTTAGCCTCTAAAGCTATTTCCACCATTCAATAAAGTAATCCTTGACCTGTTTGTGGTTAGAATACCAGCCATCCTGATAACCCTCCATATTCCTGCCAGAAAGAATCCAACCATCTCGATCTGAAAAATCATCCATGTTCCCTCCTCCACTGCCTTCAGAAGCAGAGAATTCCAAAGTTGTGCAGTTCCCTGAAAGAAAACTCATCTCTGTGCTGAAATGTCAACCCCTAATGTTAAAACAGTTCTGTCTTATGCTGGACAGCCACAAGAGGGAACATCCTTTCCATGTCCACTTGTCACCCATGATTGTTGCCATCCAGTTATTACAAGCACCCAATATTTCTCTTGTATACTTTATCCCAGGTTGTGGTTAGTGTCGGGGGTCTGCAAACCACTCCCACTAGTGATTACCATTCCCCATCTCCACCCAGTCTGACTTGATGTCTGATTTCCTGAACCAAGGTCATCTTTAACAGTTGCCCAAATGCCATCTTTGATTAACAGTGCTCCCCTTAATCTTTACCTAGTTTCTTATTCTTCTTGAATGTCATATACCCTGCAATATTAAGGACTTGTCATTCTGTAACCATGTGTTTATAATGGCAATCAGATCTTATTTATTTACTTCAATCTTCCCTATCAATGTGGTTACTTTGCTTGGAATGCCACATGCCTTCAGAGGCTTTATTTTTGTCTTTTTGTTATCTTTGTAATTTCTAGCCTTGATATTTGGTGTACTCCTCAGATTTTTCTTTCCTTCCTGTCCCTTCCTGCCACTCTCTAACCCTATTCTTTGATATAATATCTTTCCAAATTTGAACTCTTACCCCAATTATTTAGGTTACAGCTCTCTATATTTCCCAGTTAGGAAGGACAACCCATCAGGCACATACTCTCCTGAGGGTACAGACCCCACTTTCTCCAGTACTGATATCAGTAGAACAATGAACTAGAATCCATTTCTCCCAGTCCAGTCCTACATATTAATCTCTCTAATCTCTCGAACCCTCTGCTCGAATTTTCACGTGGCTCAGATAATAATGCAGGTAGTCAAGTAAAAATAAAAATAGAGATTAATTTTGGCAGTTGCGCTTTTAAATTTAGTGCCTAGCCCTTCATTCAGTCTATGCAGAACTTCTTTGCTAGTGCTATCTATGTTACTAGTAGCTGTATGGACCACCAATCATCAGCAAGTGATATATGATGATGCAGATAATGACACTGGGAACTGGGACACAGTTTCTGGCAGCCATGAACTTTTGGAGGCTGATGGTTTCGAGGGACAGAGGAAGAACCAAACAAAAATGAAGAACTCAGCCATTCAAAAAAAAGGTGCAGATAAAACAAAGGCTGGTGAAGTATGCAGCTCTTCCTCACTCCTCCTTTATGCCAGATGGAGCAGAGTCTGCCATACTACAATGAGATTCCTGACCAGACAATTTGTAACATGGTTGACTATCGTAGTCGAGAGTGTGGTGCTGGAAAAGCACAGCCGATCAGGCCACATTCAAGGAGCAGGAGAATTGACATTTTGGGCATAAGCCCTTCATCAGGAATGAGGTGTATAAACTGTAGTCGTAGGGATGGGCAATAAATGCTGCCAGGCCACCAACCCCTCATTTTAAGAATGAATAAAAAAAAAGTTCCAGTCACAAATCCATCTCCTCAACTCTGCCAAAGCAATTTGTTCAAATACAACTGACCTATATTTTCCTGTGGCTAAAATTACTGAGCTGGCTAATTGCAGGCAATGTTTCTTTTCTTATCTCCAGCATGTAAACTTCTCATGCAGGTGTAAATAAAATGGAGATCCAGGTTACTTCATATCTGACTAGTTTCACTCTCATTTAATCAAAATGTTCATTTTAGTTGAGATAGATATTCTTATTTATTAATGGCTTGATGATGCTTGGCTCAACACGCTGTCAGGTGATTACTGCAGCCATTTCTCAGTCAGTGTATTTCTGTTTAGAAACTATTTCAGTCCATGGAATTTAAAGATCGATAGTCCATATTTTATCATTATCGTGACAAATTGATATCTTTATAATCCCTCGCTAAGAACATTGTGGGTCAATCCACAGCAGGTTGACTGCAATGGCTCAAGAAGGTAGCTCACCACCACCTTCTCAAGGGCAACTAGGGACCAGCAATAAATGCTGGTCAGCCAGTGACACCCACATCCCACGAAAGATCCAAATGTTAAAATCAGATGATGGAAGTTAAAAAGTGATAGTCCATATTATATCATTAGCGTGACAAATTGATATCTTTAAATTCCCTCCTGGGGGGTCAACCCACAGTACATGGTTTGCACTGGTTCAAGAAGGCAGCTCACTACCACCTTCCCAAGGACAACTAGTGACAGACAATAAATAGTGGCCAGCCAGTGATGTCCACACAAATAATTAAAAAGAAATAGGCAGGAGGTGATTCTTTTGTTGCTGAACATTTGCTCACCTTTCTAAGGTTAAGAGAGGCTGTTAGCTGGAGGAATGCACTTCTGTTTTTTTCAAAAAAAAGCATAAATTTAGAGAGAAATAATTTGTGAAAAGAACCACATATTGAACTTTCTTGTTGACAACCTGACTATCCAGCATGGGCAAGTAAGGTAAAGGAGCCATTTAAACCTCCATATATTACAACATTATTCATTCATATGTAATGATAGCTGGATAAGTCCAGTAACAGAAACAAATGTTTTATACTGAAATTGTTAAAATATTTATTCAAGGAATCTCATGTTGTTTCCTAACATCTCTCTCATGTCAATGATCTCATAAGTGTTTACATTGTCATTTTTATCTTTGCAAGGATTTACATTACGGCCATGTTATCTCTGCCTGGTTAAAATATTACTGAGTCAAGTGAACCTATTTACTGTGACAGAAATTCAGAACTGGCAGCTGTTTGAAACTTGTTAAAATTAAAGTTCACAGAGTACAGATAAATGTTGTCTTTAATACATGCTGTTAAAATTATTCCACGTGGAACAAACCATATGTAACAGCCATACAAAATGCATCCAAAAGATGTTTTTGGCTTGTTTCCTATGTTGTATCCTGAAGATATTGTCAACACATAGGGGGAAGATTTCCTCTTGCTTTTTTCTTGCAATGTGATCAACATTGTAGGTCTTTTATTCCCTCAGGACTACAGAAGTCTGCTGCTTTACATTAAAGTGTTGTTGATTGCAGGATTCCTACATGTTTTCTGCTGACAGTATTTCAATGGTAAATTGACTTCAGATCTCAAGTTTTCATGCAACATCTGTGGCCTGTGCTATAACTAACCTCAGAATGTTTCATTGATGCCCAAAATAGGAAAATGCTCCCTGGCATTGACTTCCATAACTTTTTTTTTCTTTTGATCTCCAATTTCCTTCCTTCCTTTGCTTACCTACAACTGTATGTCTCCTTCCAAACATATGCAATAGAGGGACAGAATTAAGACCAGTTGGAGCAAAAGCCTTTCCCACAACATGGTGGCTGGAGCTCCAAGGTTTAAAACTTGCTGACCAATGGACTGGGTCAAAGTCTTGGAACTCCCTTTCTAACCTCCCTGTGAATGTACCTACACCATACAGTGGTTCAAGAAGGCAGCTTCTTAAGAGCAAGTAGGGATGAGCTATCAATGCTGGCACATGAATGAACATGGGAGAAAAAACGCCAATCATTGTCTGCATCCTTGCCTGCCCTCCACTTCAGTACAAGCAAAGAAGTCAGTGCTTTCTGGTACCTTGTTCAGTTGACTATTATGAACTCATGTGAACATTTATAATGATTGTCAATAGGATGCATCACAAAAAAGATCCTGCAGCTGCCCCAACTCCATCAGAGTTGTTTATTTCTCAAAAGCTTGTCAATGTTTAACATTCCTTTCTTTATCTACTTTTTTCTACAATATAAATGATTTTTCAAAATTTAGGATTGAAATTTCATATCCTGACCTCAACCCTAAAATTAACCTCACACTAAGTAGAATCTGTGTCCCCTGGACCAATTCCTACGATTTGTTTTGTCTGAACTTTTCAGGTGGCCTTACTTACCTTTTGGTACTCGTCAATGTGGAAATCTTTCAATTGCTTTGAACCACCGTCAAGATATTTCTAGCTTTTCCTGACAGCACAGATCTTTATTAGGAGTGACGTGGTTTTGTTCCTTTGGGGATTTGAACATTAAGCGCAAGGCCGATATTTGTTGCTCAGCCTCAGCTGCTATTAAGAAGGTGGTAGTGAACTGTGCTGTTGAATCTCTGCAGTCCTGGGAGAGTGGGCACTCTCACAGTGCTGTTAGCAAGAGAAATCCAGAATTTTGACCCCATCATGACAGTGAAGGAACGACGATATCGTTACACATCAAGATGGTGAATAGCTTGGAGAGGATCTTGCAAATAGTGGTGTTTCCATATATCTGCTTCCCCCACATCCCTTTAGGGAGTAGTGATCACAGGTGTGGAAGATGCTTTCAATGGAGCTATGGTAAGTTTCTGCAGTGTGTCCTGTATGTAGTATACATGCTACCACTGTGCATTGATAGTGGAGTGAGTGAATGTTTAAATTAACGGATGGAGTGCTGATCAGTGGATTGTTGCAATCAGCCTTAGACTCACTGTCTAGGATTCCTTTAGGTTTTGTACAGGAAATGGGTTTGGTATTCAAGACATGGTCCTACTAAAATTTTATGTCCAACCACCTGCGACTGTTACTATGACAGTTTCGATCTCACAGTCTATATTCCATTGGCTTTGTTGATTATTGCTTGCTTGTGGTAAGATCATTTATATCAGCAACCCCACCATCTAACACCTCTATCCCCCTCCCAATCCAAATCCCTTTCACAAGTAACGAAAGTGTATTTCAACACTATTTGGCAATAGTAAAAATCACAGCTGAATCCATTCCTGTCCTCAACCTATTAACCTGTAGATGTAAAATCAATACAATACATTTCCAACACTTTAACTGTGCTCAGTTGAGTGCTCAGTCCTCTTGGCCTGAATAATATAGGAGAAACTGTTTCTAGTTTATAAACGATACACAAATTCAGAATTGAAATTTGGCCCTTCTTGTGTTCTTTTCATTAAGAAAACCTAAAACTGATTAATATATATGAATGGAACTATGATATGTGAGGTTCCACAGTACACCAAAGAGTGGGTGACAATCAGACAGAACATCTTGTCTCAGACCTAGCTGATACTAATGATTGTGAGGAGGTTTGCTCCTGAATATTGTTAAAAGGTGGGGATCTTGATTGCTTTAACCAGGAAGGATACTTTTACAACTTTTTGATTTTCTTTTGAGCTCAAATATCATTTGCCATGCTTCTGACCATGTGTGATATTGTGAGACCACCAAAGTATTTTACCTCCTTACCATACCTCATTCTTCTCTTGCCATATCAAAGACTTGTCAGAAGCAGGAATCAGAATTCCCAGTGGAACGACTTTGAGAAAGTTGTGACCACACTGATCTTTTATGACGCTAGGTCACTTTAAACAGCCACGGGGAATTGCTGTGATATCACCCAGGTGCTATCCGTGTGTGGGTTTATGTTCTTCAGTAGTGCAGGGGATTCGTGTATGACAGCTGAGACAGGCAATTCACATTCAATGAATTATTTTTTTTTTAAAGTGCTGAGTTCCTAAGCCATATGTGACAACAGTGAGATTCTTACCCATAACTTGTCACTGTGTGTATATCCTTTAGAATAGAACTGTCCCTGTGCTTTTCAAGAAGGAATATATGTCAGTGAGTGGTTTATGTCTGGGGAAACATGTTCCATGCAACCACAGCAAATCATCTAAGCATCTATAAGTTGTGTAAATAATAGGAGGGAATTGTTACCTCTACCAAAATGCTCATTGTAATTTTAAAGGGACTTTCCCCTGTTCTTACAGGTCAGGCAAACTTTAGCAATATGATCTAACCTTAATATCCCAAATACTTGCAGTTTACTCCACTCTGCACGGTTTTGCACTCTGAAAAAGGTCCAAAAGTGTGCATTCCTGGGGTGGCCTGTGCTGCTTTGGATGCAAAGCAACTTGGAGCAGGACATCAGGATGATCAGCATTCCGTGGACTCCTTAGGGATTACTGTCAGGAACATCAGACTACAACTGCTCAGTGTTCTCATCTGTTTGGCATAATATACCCTGTCATCACAACATGTTCCCCATGATCAATCAGTTCTTCAAACCTGTATTCTTCCCAGAACATGACAAGATGTTAGATTTCTTTGTTCCTGCAAGAAGATGTTAATCAATGCAATAATTGCCAGATTGAATGAGTAAACAAAATTTGCATGACTGCAATTTTTATGAACAAGAAAGTATGATGTATGTGCACATTTGCCTTCATGACAACAAACCCCATATTGAACACAATCTAAACCATTTTTTCCTCAATTTGCCTGTATCCTTTAATGTGTCTTCCTTTCTCTTATTCCGTTACATCTCCTCAATGCAATTCTGGAGCCTGAAGTTACAACACCACAGAAACACTTTTTCACCTTAATCAGTTCTTGTTGCCATTAAACAAAAAAAAAACTGCAGATGCTGGAAATCAGAAGCAAAATCAGAAATTGCTAGAAACACCCAGCAGATCCGGCAGCATCTCTGGAGAGAAAGTAGAGTGAGCGTTTCAGGTCAAGTGATCCTTCTTAGCTCTGAAGAAAGGTGACCTGAAACGTTAACTCAGCTTCCCGCCTCAGGCGACTGACTGTGTGGAGTTTGCACATTCTCCCCGTGACTGCGTGGGTTTCCTCCGGGTGCTCCGGTTTCCTCCCACAGTCCAAAGATGTACAGGTCAGGTGAATTGGCCATGCTAAATTGCCCGTAGTGTTAGGTGCAGGGGTAAATGTAGGGGAATGGGTCTGGGTGGGTTGCGCTTCGGCGGGTCGGTGTGGACTTGTTGGGCCGAAGGGCCTGTTTCCACACTGTAAGTAATCTAATCTAATCTAAAAAGCTTTCTTTCAGAAGCTGAGTTTTTCTAGCAATATCTCATTTTGTTCATGTTGGCATTCACCCTTGAAGTGAGCAAATAGTTCCAATTATAGATAAGCTCAGTGGCTGTATGGTTGATTTGCAATGTAGAGTGATGCTAATATCATAGGTTCAACTCCCACACCAGCTGAGGTTGCCATGAAGGGCTCTCCTTCTCAACTTCTCTTCTCAGGTTAAATCACCATCCAGCGTCTCTCTCTAAAGTCCCAGTTATATTTATCTTTCCAGATTCCATGTCTTCTTAGCCTCTTGTTCTTCACTGATCAATACAGTCCAATCATGAATGTTATTTCTACCTCAAGTGTTAACCCTGGAAGTGAATTTCATAGCCTCACAACACCACATGTGAAAGGATTTCTCCACTTTTCTTTGTTTCTGTGACATGACTCACTCACTGCACCTTTCTCTGAATTTACTTGAGAACATAAGATATAAGAGCAGAGGTATGCCATTTGGCTGATCGAGTCCTCTCTACCATTTAATTATATCATGGCTGATCTGATAATCCTCAACTTCACATTCTGGTCTTAACCCCATAACTTTTGACACCCTTAAAAATCCATCTATCTAAGTCTGTTTCCAAGCTGTACATCCCTATGACTCTAAGTCTTGAACATATTCAATAACCCATCCTTCACAGCCCTCTGTCGTAAAGAATTCCACATTCATTACCTTCTGCGAGGACAAATTTCTCTTCACCTCTTTCTGAAATAGGTGACCACTTATCCTGAGGTTATGTCCGCTGATCCTAGACTTTCCCACAAGTGGGAACAACCTTTCTGCATCTAGCCTGTCAAGGTCCCTTAAAATTTTGTCTACTTCAATAAGGTCTCCTCTCTTCTAAATTCCAAGGCGTACAGATCCAACTCACTCAACGTCTCCTTATAAGGAAATTCCTCCATATTTGGGACCAACCGAGTGAACCTTTCTGAAATCCCTCCATTGCCAGTATATCTTGAATTAGTTCAGAGACCAAAACCGTTCACAGTATTCTGGGTGTCCCTTCCCATTTTTATATTCTTTCCCTATTACCTGTGCAACTTGGATTGCATTTTTTTGTGATTCGTACATGAGGATCCAAATCCTGCTGTGCTGCAGTTCTCTCCAATCTTTCCCTACTTAGACAATATTCAGCTCTTCTATTCCTCCTGCCAAAGCACATAGCCTCAATTTTCCTTCATAATATTCCATCTGTCAAGACTCATTCAATCTATCTCCATCCTTCTGTATTTTTTTTGTGTCATCCTTGCTATTTGCTTTCCCACTGACCATTTGTGTCATCTATAAACTTAGCTATAGTGTATTCACTTTCCTCATCCAAGTAATTAACATATTTGTAAATAATCATGGCCCCAGCTCTGGTCCCTATGGCACTCCAATAGTTACAGGTTGCCATCCTCAAATTGTACCCCAATCTCAACTCTTATAGGTTTATTTGAAATCACAAGCTTTTACAGCCTAGCCCCTTTGTCAGATGAAGGCAGGCTTGATATCCCCTTCATGATGTCCTGTTGACTTTGCTTGCATTTCTAAGTGCTCTGTTATGAACTGTAACATTTTCCAGTAATAGATTTAAGCTAACTGGCCTATAGTAACTGTTTTTTTTGTCTCCTTCCCTTAATGAATAAGTGTCTTAGAATGGCAATTTCCCAAACATTAGGGATGTTGCCAGAATTCTAAGAATTCTTGGAGGTTTGCTACCAGTGCATTCGCTATCTCTTTAGCTACTTCCTTTGATGTTCTAGGATGCAACCCATCAGGTCCAGGGGACAAATCAGCCTCTAGCCCAGTTAGTTTCCAATTAGTTTTCTCTAGAGACAGTTATTAAGTTCATTTCCTCACCCACTTTAGCTCCTGGATTAGTTAGTAACTTTGGAATGCTTTTAATGTTGTCTATCATTTAGACAGATGAAACATATTTATTCAACTCCTTTACCATTTCCTAGTTTCCCTTTATTACTTCTCAGTCCTTGTTCTCTCAGGGAATCTATGTTCACTTTGACATTCTCTTACCTTTTATGTATGTTTTTACATCACTTGTTATTTTGGCCTGATATTTATTTCCTTCCTCTTTAATATTTTTAGTCATCTTTTGTTTGTTTTTAAAGCTTTCTCAATCTTCTGATTTAACCATTGTCTTTGCTACATTTTATATTTTCTTTTTTTAATTTGATACTTTCCTTAACTTCCTTGCTTAATCATGATTAGTATCCCTTTCCTAGAAACATTCTTACTTGCTGGATATATCTTTACTATGATATCTTTACTATGAACTAGTTTCTTAAATATCTGCTATTATTCTTCAATTATGTTTTCTGCTAAACTCCTTTCCCAGTCCTTTCCAGTCAACTCTGCTTTTACCCCGCCATAATTGCAATTATTTACATTTAGTACATTTGTTTAGACCCAGGTTTCTCACTTTCAAACCGAATGCTAAATTCTACCATGTTATGATCACTGTTCCCTATGGGATCCTTTATTTTAGTTATTTTGTTAAACTGCCTCACTAACTATTATCAGATTTAAAATAGCCCAATCTCTAGTTGGATCTTCAGCATATTATTCTCAAAAATGTCCCAAGTATACTATATATTTTTCCTCGTGGCTACCTTTGCCAATTTGATTTCCCAAAACTATGTGAACAACAAAGTCACTCATGATGAATGCATTGCCTTTTTGACATGCTTTCATTACCTCTGTTCTATTCAGCAGCCATCATTAGGAGGTCTTTAGACTATTCTCACAAGTGTCTTCTTCTCCTTATTATTTCTTCCCTCGACCTCAATGGATTCTACATCATCCAATCCTAGACCTTTTCTTGCTATCGTACTTATTCCACCTCATACTCACAAACCATCACTCTTCCTATCCACCTCTGTCCAATTGAAAAGTCACATATGCCAGAGTATTTCATTCCCAGCTTTGATCTCCTCCGCACCACGTCTCTGTAAAATCTATAAGACGTAGCCATTGTTGCTTACATTGTCCTGGATGATATCTGTCCTAAGTCTGATGGCATTAAAATTTCAAACTACAATAATCCATTTGGAATTATGATGCTAGTTACTCTTGGAGTAATCTTACAGAGAACTTATACAAAGCAAAAAAGAACATTCATCATGCACCATAAAGATATGGGGCACAATTTAATAGGGATATGAGCAAAGTGGGCTATGTTGTGGTTTGCACAGAATCAGACAAGAAACCCAGTAAGGCCGATCTCAAATTTGGGAGAATCTCACTCCATCTTTTATGTTTTTCACAAATGGAGTGGTGAGTTTGATGTTAGACATCAGCAAGTTCCCAATTGTTAAATGTTTTGTTGATAACCCAAGCTAACTCATTCAACTTTCTGTCTCAGCAAACTCACCAAGCATTCTAGACATCAAAATAACCCAGCAACAAAACAGGAGAGGGTACCTGGTGAGTCTAACTCACTGCTTACTCCAAAGCCCCTCCATGTTGGCCACTAGGCATCAGCCACCAAGCATCAACGTTTAAGGACACATTCCATGGCCAGTGGCCACATGCACACCATGTTCATGAACATTGGCATCTGGCATGTGGCGGCTTCTAAGAATTCTTATGGCATATCTCCAATTCACTTACAGGTCACTTCTACACTGTAGTGCTGCCCTCTGCCTGCACTACCAACTATCATTGTCAAGCTGCAATAAGGACTTATTCGCAGATACACACCGAGCTCACACACTGGACCAGGCTGCATCTCCAGGCTCTTTGTTCACTGTCATAGTGCACAGTCACTTTGAGTCATTTGGAGCCCTCAACATTCCTCTCTTGCATTGCCATGCCAGAGGCAGAGATAGCCAGCTCCTGATATCAGCAAAGTATGGCCTTGCTGTTTAACACAGGCCAATGGAAGCAATGGTTGTCAGCAGGCCTTAGACAAGTGAAGGAAGATAGTCATTTTTGGGGGCCACAGCACAGTTAGTGAAGGGCAGCAGCTGATACCAGTCGAGGGGCTTAGACACAGTCAGCTAGCCACTTGGTGTTGACAGAATCAGGATGCTCTCCACATAAGGGGTGAAGAACCGAACGTCGGGCAGCTCACTGCCCATCTTGACTCTTTCTGCCCTCTGAGACATTGTTTTCCCATTAGAATAAAAGAGAGGCAAATACTAAGAGAGATCAGAGCTGTTACTTTTGCTATGGGGGGTGGGGGCGCTGTTCCAAATGAGTACACAGCGCAGAGGACATGCATGGCTAGTGATATCAGGGCTTAGATTGGGTGAGTGTGAGTAAGGGAAGATGTTGCAGGCTGTAGCGAGAGTGGTAAAGCAGAGTAGGAGGTGGGTGCAGTAGCAGAGATAGAGTGAGTGAGAGGCAGTGGAGAGAAGATGGTCTCACTTATCCTGGTCGGATGGAGAAGGGGTTATTGATCTTCTTATAGTCCTGGGAATCCCTCCAGATGGCTGTAGGGCTGTACTGAGCAGGGTGGCAACTTTGAACCAGACTGGCAGGGTCTGGTGAGATGGCTGGCACTAATTTCCCCTTCTCTGCCACGTCAAGGGGAAACATCAGGGTCTAAGCCAGGGCTGCTCTGGGCGAACAGTGCTTCTCCAGATGTGCAACTGGGCTTTTAAAGATGGCATAGGCACACATTGCAGATTCTGGAGACTTCTGCAATACCCGAGTGGTGGTTGTTCTGGGAATGGTGCCAGACATGAGGGATGGCATGGGGTGAGGTAGGTAACTAATGGAGTAAGTTTGGTAAGATATGGTGAGAAAACTCTCTGGGTCTCACAGTGAGAAACTCTCCAAAGAAAAATCTTGAGAAATTTGAACTTACTGAGACTAAAATAAGATTCTGCCCAATGCCTTCAAAAAGTAGTAAGAGCATAAGGTATTTATGTGCAATGCACCTACTGAGCATCTGTAGCTTTTCTTAAAGGATTAAGAATGTAAGTCTTCGGACAAATAATATGTCCGAGCCACTTCATTCACCAATCTATCACTATAAAAGAATGAGGGTGGATCTCCCTTGAATGAAACTTTCTAAGCTTGGTCGCTCTGTCATTTATCTTGGCCCTCTCCCTATAAGTCCTGCATAGGCTTCAGCTGCAAGTAGATGACATTTAAGATAATATCAGCAGCTACTTGCCTCCTATTCCCCCTTCCTGGTCCTTGTCCATTAAGTGGAGTGGTGTATAGATGTAGGTTTGCTCGCTGAATTGGAAGGCTCATTTTCAGACGTTTCATCACCATACGAGGTAACATCTTCAGTGAGCCTCCAGACAAAGCAATGATGATGTTTCCTGTTTTCTAGTTATATGTTTGGGTTTCCTTGGTTTGATGATGTATCTACTGTCAGTACTAACTTACATCCAATGTTTGAAGGGTGTCCCTTTGGATTTCTGCCCTCTGTTATGTGAACGTGTGCTACAAAAAGTGGCACATGTTCACTATGTTCCATCTTCCTGAAAGTGCGATAAGGGCCATGCCTTCCCAGGATGCATTATGAGTATGTAAACAAGGGTGGGAATCCCCTACTCATCATTTACTGACTTACTCCATGATCCATTCAGCTCGAATTTTAGCTGGGTTAACATTGACAATAATATGCACCAATCATCTTCTTTCCACCTCAGGCGATTACATTTCAAAGGAGTTTGCACTAAATGTGAGAATCCTCTCATTTTTCCTATGAAACTGGGAACTATATCATTTCATATTGTTAGTGATCAGTAGCACACATCACCTTTACACTACAAAGCACATCTCTTTAATCTAATTTTGTGCTTGTCCGTGCATATATTTTCATTATTCAGTGAGTGTAAGGAAATTAAGATTAAGGCCCTGCTTCTCCAAATTTGATGAGGCCAAATTAGTGCATTCACATCAATTGCGAGTTTTGCTCCTGTTAAATGGAGGTCTTTTTTTTTACTTCAACTGTTGCGATGTTTCACTCACCAATTCAAAGCAATATTGGGAAAAATGATCCCCTACTTTAGCATTGATGCATGACAGCATGACATAGATCTTAAAGGATTACAGAAAGGGCCAATTTGGGATCATTAAGTGCAATGTATTTTGGGGAAACCTCTAATCGGAACAGTCTATTACATGAGCGAGAGTAAGATGGCTCAGATAAAAAACGCCTAAAACACTTTGTAATCCAGCTGGAACCTCATACCACTGTCTTCTTTTTGTTGATTTACAATCATTGCAATTATACATTTCCAGAATTACTTCTCTTAATGATGTACACTATTGGTAACATTTTACATTTATTACAACCATATACAGGAAAACTAAAAGGTGTTTTGCAAGGTGCTAGTTTAGGTGTGTAAGGTAACTTTTTTATTCTCTGTGCATTGATACACAATAACAAATCAGAGTTAGACTCCTAAGAGGAAGTGAAAACTCAGTTTGCCTGTTAGTGCCACAATATTTAATCATAACTCGAAAAATGTTCCAAAATCTTTTTATCATTGCTTGCTGCTTAGCTAAAGGCAAGGTAAACTTGTGCATAGTTATACAGCTAGGGCAGAATAAGAAGATTAAAGTTGGAAACTTGTGGGGGCTTGAGCGATGTGGGCTATGATGGGAAATGTGGCAGAATTGCATGAGAGGCCTATCTCGACTTTGGAAACAACTTGTATCTTTTCACTAAGTTTTGGTGTTGACGTGAGATTCTTGCTAGGCAGTGTTGAGTTTCTACGTAAGGAGGATTGTTGTTTGTCAATGACCTTTTTACTTGCAAGTCCAACCTGATGCAGCTTTCTAATGTATCATCTGTCACGAGCTAATAATTTGAGTCACAGGAGTCTGAGTGGGGACCTGGTGACTTCAGCTTGCTGTTGGCAGCAAGCAGCCTCTTTGTTGGTCAGCACAAAACAGCATCTATTGGGTGTTGGCACCAGTCACTGTGGCCCCCCCGACTTCCCCCACCTCACCTGCTGATATTGGCATCTGATAAGTGCCATCCCTCTGGGATCCTCGTGACACCAGATCATTTGCAGGATGCTCAGAAAATTGGGAACTGCATTTTAGGATGTGATTGGAATTGAAGTGCAGCAAAGACACTTTGTGCACAGAGATAGGCACCCCACCTTAGGGGTTGGACTAGGGTGCACCGCCAGGCTGCTTGCTTGCTCTTTTAGCACTCGCTCACTTAGTAACCACCTGCATGCTCACAGCATCCATGCCTCACCTTGCCTTGTCTTGCTGTGACATGCCTGTTAGAGACTGAAAAACTGCAGATGCTGGAATCCAAAGTAGACAGGCAGGAAGCTGGAAGAACACAGTGAGCCAGGCAGCATCAGGAGGAGGAAAAGTCGATGTTACACCCGAAACATCAATTTCTCCACCTCCTGATGCTGCCTGGCTTGCTGTGTTCTTCCAGCCTGTTGTATGCCTGTTTGCATGTTGGCTATCATGATTGACACAGATACATTTAGGGATCTGTCCAGCCAGGAAATCAACTTGATGTAGAACATGCCAAGAAGTCATGCCAACACCTACAGCATATGCCAGCTGCCTGTGCAGCAACCGCACTGTTTATTTAACAAATGTTGGAAAAAATGTGGAGATTTGTCCTCAATTAAATCTAGGGGCGCCCGCCAGCAAAGACAGATAAAGTGTGCTGTATCAGTGTGGCATGCTGCACTCTGCACAATTAGAGCATACAACAAGGCGATAGATGCTGAAGAACTGGGAGGATAGGAGTAGTCTTCTGAGGAAGAGAGGAGGAGGATGAGATCACTGAGGAGAAGTGAGTGAAGAAGAACGAAGCTCTCCTTTTGCATGACAGAGCTCATTTACAAGACAGGCACGAACTGATTGACACCCCAGTTCCAATCGACGGGAGCTGGATTCAGCTGGCAAACCTGGAAGGTCAAATAATCATTGGTCTTCATGCCATTATTTCATTTTCATCACACTCACTATTCTTAGAGTCATAGAGATGTACAGCACGGAAACAGACACCTCGGTCCAACTCGGCCATGCCGACCAGATATCCCAATCCAATCTAGTTCCACCTGCCAGCACCTGGTCCATATCCCCCCAAACCCTTCCTATTCATATACCCATCCAGATGTCTTTTAAATGCTGCAACTGTACTAGTTTCCACCACTTCCTCTGGCAGCTCATTCCATATACGCACTACTCTTTGTGTGAAAAAGTTGCCATTCTTATCTATGGTTGCTCTTGCTTGGAATTGTTTGATTACTTGCCTGCATGGAACATTTCCCTACTGGACAATGATGAGATGTAGGTTTACAGTTGGTACTGGGGACAGAGTAGCAGTGACTAAGAGGGTGTTCAAATAGTATATGGCTAAGGGCATATAAACAGATTGACTTGGCAGTTAAACTAGTGAAAGAATGAGTTTTTTGTGCCTGAGAGTGTCAGTCATACCTGCTATAGTTTTGTTGACTGCTGTGCCATTACATTACCGGTGAAAGGAATCACTGGATTGGCAACACTTGACCAGGTATCTTTTAAAGATGGGGTGCGTTCCAGGGATACTGGTCATCAGGGGACATCCTGTGAGTTTTACCAGCAATGGTGAGCATTGACATGGGGTTACAATTGGGTGAAAGGGGCACCATTGGAGCCGGGTAGGTAGTTAAAGAGGTGATTATGGTAAGATGCAACAAGAATGGGAAGCCTCTGCGAAACTTGACAAAACTTATACTTTGCCAAAAAAAAGTAAGATTCAGTCCAAGTCTTTAGTCCAAAGTAGAACTGTTATTAGTCAAACTGAGGAAAAAAAATAGTTTCTTATTTTAACACTTGAATTTATTAATTACAAAAGCAGTGAGTTGGGTTAAGAGGACTGATTAAATGGACATGGTGATTGGAAGCTGGAGATTGGACACCTCCAAAAATACATTGACAACATTTCTGGGGCATGAGTAGCAAAGGTTATTATTCCATTGACATTACTGGAACATAAAGTGTGACTCCCTGGAAAGACCAGAAGGTGAGACGTTGGAAAAGAACTTCCGGGCTTGCGGTTGATATGTCCTCAGTTCCTCGACCTTACTGTAGCTTCAGGAGAGTCTGCTGAGGCCACTGCCCAGCATTCAGAACACTGTGAACATTTCTTATGAGTGCATTCTGGAGAACGTTGGGTCACTGGACCTGTGCTTGGCAATTGATGGGCAGAATAAAACAAAGCTGATGGAAGCCTCCATCCCAACCAGGGATTAGGTGGCAGGGATATCCCTAGGATCCAGGATCCTGAAGGCTGAGGTCCCAAACACCAAGAACTACCAGCCAATCAGAGCATCATTGCTTAGGAGCACCATGAGGAAGGCAATGAAAGCTACTGCTAATTTATCAAGCTGAGGGCTAGGATCACAAAAGGTGGCTGGAAACAAATTGCATTGGCGAGTGTGTGGCTCTCAGTGAGCACTCCCTCCCCCCACTGACCTTCCCAACCTGAGACCCAACCTCAGGGACTCAGTGCCTTCAAAGGAAGTGCACCCTTCTCCACGAGCAAGTCTGTCGGGATTTGTTTTACTGGCTCACAGGAAATAAGCAGCGTTGACAACTGGCAGAAACCAGCACATTACTGAAGAGCATTGAGATGAGGCAAGGGGGCACTAGCTGATGGGAGCAATCCCCTTCCCCCTCTCTCTCCTCCATGATCCCCACTCCATGAAACTACTCCCAATTTGCTCCCCAGTTCACTCTTCAAACCTGGGAGTCTTGCTGAGAGCACTACCAAGTGGCAGCTATAGTCTCCTCTGTGGCACTTCCCAGACCAAGACTTCTTATTGGTTTGGCAGCTCTGGGAAGGTGGGATGTATTATATTGGGATCTTCGGTCAGGGGGAATACACACAGTAGTCCTCTTATGTGCCCAAATGGTTCAAGATCAGAGAACATTCCTTCCAAGAGTGAGGTGTCTTGATATTTCTTCAGGCAGATCATGAGACACCTACTGAACTCAGAAGATTGTCCTTCGCTGGCTCCTGGTTGAATGCCAGCAGTGGTTGGGAAATGCCCTTGGAAGAGTAATAATTACCCATTTATGTGGTCGAACTGATGGCAGGGCAGGAAATTCCATCCACAAACCTTCCTGTTATGGTCTTAATCAGAGCAGAGGCAGGTGTGCAGCAGGGTTACCACTCACCACCTCCTGCCTGATAAATGCTCCCATCAGCATATTCCCCACAGGACTGGGCTTTAAATTTTGGCCGATATTTAATTTCAAACAGTGCAGTGTTACAGCTGTGGGGAGGGCCAATGCACAACACACCGTCCAGGGAAAAGAAAGAACACAAGAGGTGAGAGAGAGCGATCTGAGAGTTTTAGTGCACCACTCTCTGCACACCCATGAACCATGTTGTGAACCTATAATTAAAGTGAGCACAGGTCTAGGACATATTCATAGAGGACATTGATTCGGCCTGTCAGAATACCGTGTCTTCTCAGATGATAGACTGTTTAAAGTCAACAGAGAAAACTCTGGAGAACCTCAGCAGATCTGGCAGCATCTATGGAGAGAGAAACAGAACTAGCGTTTCCAGTCCAGTGACCCTTCCTCAAAACTAGTCTGGAAAATGGTGGGTTTTATACTTTTGACAGAGGCAGAGGAGGAGCGAATGAAAATTTAGATGAAATTTTAATGAAATGGTAAGCAGCTAGGAGATCAGGGTCATTCCAAGAGAGAGGTGTTCTGCAGTCACCCAGTCTGTTTGGTTTTGCTAATGTAAAGGAGACTGCATTATGTGCAGTGAATGCAATAAGCTAGATTGAAAGAAATATGAGTAAAGTGCCATTTCACTTGGAAAGCGTGTTTGGAGGCTTGAACAATCAGGAGGGAGGAGGTGAATGGGCAAGTGTTACACCATTTGTGGTTGTATGGGACGGTGCCAGGGTGAAGTGTGGAAAGGTTGGGAGTGATGGAGGAATGGACCAAGGTGTCACAGAGAGAATAATCCCTACAGAGTGCTGACAGTGGAGGGGAAGGGAAGCTGTGTTTGGTGATGGCATCCTGCGAGAGGTGGGGCTGATGGCGAAGGAGGATCCTTTGATGGTGGAGACTGGAGATTGTAGCTCTGTGAGGAAGGGTAAAAGGTGAGGACAGAAGCCCAGGCAAGGTCAGATGTTGCTGAGGACCCTCTCAACCACAGTGGGGAGGGAGGTGCACAGGTTGGGGTTGGGGGAGGGGAGTCCTCCAATGGGATAAAGGGGAAAAAGAGGTCAACTCGGAAGGACCGCAGCAGAGGGAGACAACATCGGAATAGTTGTGACAGAGACAGAGAAACTGGGAGAATGGAATGGAGTCCTTGCAGAAAGTAGACGGTGAAGAAGCTCAACTATATCTTCTCATACCCTACTTCCTGCTTGTCCTGGTGCATTTTGGCCTTTTAAAGGTGGAGCTGGTGCCAGGAATGATGGGTATTTCTGGGATAAGCCAACGGTAAGGGTCGCTCCAGGAACAGTGCGTGGTGAGATGGGATAGAAATGGACTGGAGGGACACTGAAAGGGCATCAACAAGGTGAATTTCGTAAGACCGGGTGAGCAGACATGCTACATCTCAGGGTGAAAAACCTTCCAAAAAAACTCAACGCAACTGGCACTTCGCCAAAACTCGTAGCACTCAATATATTCTGCGTACACGTGAAACAAGAAGACTCAGGTTTCTGTGGTTTGCTCATATCTACTGCACACAAACACAGCAACTTCATACACTGCAGTGATTTTCACTGTTCTAAGGTCAACAGTCTGGTAGTCTTTTCAGAAAGCTAACAGTCGAGAGCTGCAACTAACTTTTGGATTCTCATCTTTTTCTGTGCATTCATTTCTCACCTAAAATTGCTGCACTATTTACACATAAATAATGTGGAGCCTCACTAGCCTCACCATTATTTTGTCAGCAAAGGCTGGCGTATTATAATTTCCTCACAGTTTTCTGTTGTTTGTGTTCACTTCCACATTTTACAAAGGCACCTGGAACACAACCACACATTGTCAAATTTGCATGTGTTTCTAAACTCCGTGTGGGAAAGGCATTTAACATCTTCCTGAGAAAAAAAAACAGGATACAATTACATTATTTCACAAAGCTTATAGGTCATTAATTAAGGATGTATAAGAAGATCATATTAAAATCATCTCTTCCATTTTAAGATGATTCACACATACATTTCAGTCTAGTGGGTCTCTGTTGAATGCAGTTTCCAGTAAAGTTAAAAAACAAGGTCTCTTGGAAGACCAATAATTTTCAGTCAATACACAGAAACTTAGTGTACTTATAACTATGTTCCTGTTTTTGAAAGTTTTATTAGACATGCTATAGACCTTTTGTACATTTTTTTTTGTGTTTTCTGGCTAATTCTGTCCAAAAATGCATTGTTTCTGAAACTTTTTAATAAATAACTTGACTGAAAGCAGTTAAAAAATTGCTATTGTGAATGACTCCAATGCTTATTCCAGTTTTCTCCCTCCTCTCATGAAGATATTAACTCATTCCTGGCTTCCAATTTGGTCAGGTTTCATGGAGTGCTTCACTCTGTGAGGCCTAACGGGATTTCTCATTGCATCGTCCCAATCTGCCTCATTAGCTACCAACTGGGCCCCCCCTCCCATGGCTCCCCATCAATTCTAGCCCAGTTCTCCCACTTGACATAACTGAAAGTTCTTGCGACTGACCAGATATCCCAGGTTAAAAGACTTTGGGCACCTGAGCAAGTGCTGATGTACTGGAGGTGCCCTACATGGGTGATCGATACTGGTCCCAGCAACCTCTGGCAAGTAAAACGGGCACTGGGATTTATGTGGGGAGGTCCTGGAGGATGGGATAGCTCAGAGGAGGGCAGGCTTCATTTCACCAGCCCTTTCCCAAAGAAGGCCACATGCCTGATCCTGCCAGCCCAGTCTGAGGGCACTACCCAGGTAAAATGTGGTCAGTATAATCCAGGTGAGAACACAGTGCAAGGGGATCTGTCACCTTTTCCATTCTGTTAGAGCAAGTGCTACAGTCTGCTGTCTGCTACTTCATGCTCACTCCATCTCTACTGCTGCACCCACCTCCCACCAAGCTGTACCACTATCACTATTGCTTTTAACATAACATCCTTCTTCACTCCTCCTCATCCACCCAACCCCTCAACTGTACCTGGCTTCTTTGCTGCCAACTCACTCATCTGGGACATTTACTGACTTTGCCCTAGCTACACCAGTGCTATCCGCTCTCACTGTGCTCAATCCCTCATTTTGTCACATGCCAGGAGAAAACAGCCCACCTTAATTCAGACAGAGCTAGGGAGGTGGTGGGTGCCTAAGTTTTGACTCCACACCCTCCCACAAGGACAAGACATCTTTTGTGTGGGACGCCAAGGTCGCTCTGTGCTGCAATGTGCTGAAATTAGCACCATTCTCGATTCAAGTGCAACTCTCATATTAGCCTCGCTGTCAATGTCATTCATTGCACATAATCCTCTAACCTTTGGCCACAAATTTGCTGGATATGTCAATGGGCCATGCTCCATTGCTCCAGCCATTGGTCCCTCAGTATCAAGACAACAGAGGAAATGGGGGAGCCTGACCTCATTCGAGGCGCCCCTTTCTCACAAGGAGACAGGATCGTATCAGTAGGTGGCCAGCCAGAGGAGAGACCACACGAAGAGGCCCCAGAAAATCCTCCTCTCAGGGCACAGCTGGGGTGACAGGGCCTTCCAGCTCCCTCACGCATGCCATCCTCAGCCTTGTGGAAGTTTGAGCTGAGGGATGGTGTATTTTCATTTAGCAAGGACAAACCAGGCCCTCTGGACACCAATACACTCACCAGTATCAACAGAGAAAACCTCAAAGGCCAATGGGCTCCAGTGTAGGGCTTCTCCTTCCATCCCAGTTGTAGAAGACACAGAGTGGCACTGAGATGCAGTGAAAGGGAAAGGGAAGAGGTAAACCTCTTGAGGGCACCTAGGTAGCGCGGGTGACGCTGCATTGTGTATTGATGCTCACCTTTGTCAATACTTTTACACATTTCCACATAGTTTGTTTGCTTGCGTACCTGTGTAGTCACTACTATAAATGTCACACAGTGAGGCCAGCTCCCTGTTCGGTACATGATAAGCCACGGACCAATGTGTGACTTGAGAAGCTGCTACCCCAAGTGCACGCAAGGTGTACAGCACATCTGCTAGGGACTCTGACAACTCAGCACCATTCCTCTAGATAATCTGACATTGCTATTGTATCCCAGACCTCAATGTGTAATGGTGTTGCATGAAATAGTTTGCGATGTTAAGAGATAGGGGTTGCATTGCAGATGGAAGGGCAATGCACACGAATGGCCAGGGATGGGGAGTCTGCAAACATGTGCCCGCTAAATGCATCTGAATGTAATGTTATTGCCCTTCGAAAGGGCTCACACTAGTGCCCTGTTACTTGCAAGTTGAAGCCCCTACTCTGTTCAGTTGGGTGTGGGTCACAGCCATTTTGTGTACCATTATGCGGCTGTGGTTTACAGATCGATAGAAGGTGACAGACAGCACTACTCGCACAGTGTCTTCCAGCCTTTGCCTCAAATGGTCTGCAAGTCCTCAGGCATCAGCAACCACTTCCTGGCTGCCCTTTCCCAGAAGCCTGCAGAGACTAGATGCACACCCCTCACCTGACTGGCCACGTCCAAAGACTGATGTCAGAGAATACCCTTGATTTCCTGTGCCTGGACACCCTAACTGACAGGCCCCTCCATGGACTTCCATGAGCAATGCTCTCATTAGATTTGAAGACATGGCCAATGGCTTGCAGCTCACACAACTTGTTTGCCACACAATATGCTGGCACATATTCGTGCGATATTGGTATCATAATGAGCCGCTTGGTGAGATGTCTGCTCTCTTACCAGCTAGTTGCCCATCTCTCTTCCTGCAAGGCTATACAAAACTGGGGTGCTGACTTAGCGTTAGGAGAATAACTGAGCAGTCAAGTAATCCATTCTGTGTGTGAGGTGTCTGTCCCTATGTCCCCAGTGTCCTTATAGCAAAATTTCAATGCTAGTTTCCAGCGCTTTAAAATACGAAAGTAGCCTATAAGTGGATTGGACAGGTGCTGCGAGGATTTTGAGATACTTGCAGTTGTCAGATGGCATCGGGTTTGTGCCACTGCTGCCCATGGAAAAGAGCCTGAGATCTGGAGGAACAAGCGGCAAGTTGGAGTCACTAGGTGCCAGTCCAACTTTATTCCCGGCATCTGGTTTTCTCGCAGTAGGTATCACGATAGGAAGCTGCATGTTAATAAGGCAAGATGTGCAGTAACTGTGGCCAATACCAAGCAATAGTCTTTCCAGTAGGCACCTCAGGCACCCTAGTGACAATCTTACCTCAATGTCCAGATTATGATTGGAAAATGCAGCTAGTCACTCCCGATGTTGAGACTGGCCTCACTGAAATTCTCATGTGATGCGTCCAGGTTCCTCATCATCAGGATCCTATATGACTCCATCCCTGGACCCTCATCTCTAGTCCTTCCACTCACATTGTATTTCCTTGCATCTGAGCTTGTATTGATGATCATATCACCACAGTTACCATTGGTGTTGTCTCCATTTAGCAGTGGACTGCAGAGCAATCATTTATCATTATCATTTTGGTTGCAAAAACTACAATAACTTGCAGTTATATCTCAGCTTTAACATAAGAAGTGTCATCAAACAGAATTTGACACAAACCCAAAGGAGATATTAGACAGGCAACCAAATGCTTTCTATTAAGGTCAGCCTTGGGATTGTCTTAAAGGAGGAATTGTTGAGATACAAAGGGAGGAAAGATTAGATTCCCTACAGTGTGGAAACAAGCCCACAACAACCCTCCGAAGAGCAACTCACCCCCTTCTGACTAATGCACCTAACACTATGGGCAATTTAACATGGCCAATTCACCTGTCCTGCACATCTTTGGACTGTGGGAGGAAACCCACACAGAGAGAATGTGTAAACTCCACAGACTGGAATTGAACCTGGGACCCTAGCACTGTGACGCAGCAGTGCTAACCACTGAGCCACCGTACCACCCAATTTTAGAGTTCAGAGCAAATATTGAGAGAGAACTTGTGAGACCATTATGAGCTCTGATCTCCACATATCCTCCAGCAGGAGTCAGTAGAAACTCTGATCAGGAACAGGAAGACTAGTTGATTTTCATTTTGTTTGTCTAAAGGTGTTTGAACCAAATGTTAGACTTTTCTCTGTCATCAAATCAGAAGTAGTGGTGTTTGCTGATGATTACATGATGTTGAGTACTAATGACAACTTCTCAGATACTGGAATACCCCATATCCAAATGTAACAAGACCTGAAGAGCATTCAAGCTTGGATGGATAAGTGGCAAGAGACATTCATGCTACACAAGCATCAATTAATAGCCTTGTCCCTAACAAGAAAAAAATCTAACCATCTCCAGTCATCAATTAATTGCATAACCCTCACTCAATTCCTGCTATCAACAGCCTGGGCGGCTTATCTCTGATGAGAAACTGAATTGGATCAACCATACACATACAGTAGCTACAGGAGCAGATCAGAGCTGGGAACTTTGTGGCATGTGACTCATCTTCTGTCTCCCCTGTGCTTGTCTGCCATCTGCAAGGCACAAGTCAGGGATGCTCTCTACTTACCTGGATGAGTGTAGCTCCAACAAGATGCACAACACCATATTGGTCAAAGCAACTTATTTCATTGATACTCTATCCACCACCTTAAATGTTCACTCCCTTGACCACTCATGCACAAAGGAAAAGCGTATACCATGCACAAAATGTACTGCAGTAACTTAGCGAAGCTCCTCTGCCATATCCTTTTAAACTCGTGACCTCTACCACCTGGAAGGACAAAGCTTGCATGGGATTATCATAACCTGCCAATTGTCCTCTAAGGTACACCCTATCCTGACTTGGACAAATGTTGCCTTTGTTTCACTGTCACTTGACCAATCTCTTGGAATTCCATCCTTAACAGCACTGTGGGTGTACCTACACCACATCAACAGCAGGGATTCAAGATTGCTTCACCATCACCTTCTCCAGAAAAAAAAATAGAGCTGGAATGCTGACGATGCCAATATCGAACTAAGCCTTTAAAGAATAAAAAAAGTACTTCCTATGCCTAAGCTGTTTGAGAATGTGAAATGCTTGGAGAATATCAATACCAAGATTTGCACTTACATTTTGAAGATGTGGCTAGCTGGATTATTGATATGTGCACTAAAAACAATATTACAATTGATTAGCTTGACTTTTTCATGTTGGGTTTTGGCAATACAAGTTGGGCCGTTTTCCAACTTGGGAATCTGAGCCTATTTCTTCTGCACAGGCCCATCATACCTTTGTCTCCCCGAGAAATAGACAGATGGCATTCAGGTTTCTTAACTACCCCAGGGACAGAGGACTATGGGTACCAAGTCAAGCTGGTTAGAAGGCCTGCATTATTTCACTGGGATATTGTTCATGTTTTCACTTCATTCTCATGCCCTTTAAACCTCATCCCTCATTTCCCATCCACCTCACTGCTCCATCCGTACACTGTCAGATTCCCCCACTCCCTCATATTCTCCATGCCCCCATCATTCTCCTTCATAACCCCATGACTTCTCCATGTCATTCATACTCCTGTGCATCCTTCACATCCTTATGTGTCTTCTATGTCACTTAACCAAGTACAGACCTTAAGAGCCATGTTATAGCATTGGGAATCTTCTAAAATGTTCTTAAAATAAGTAAATTCTCACCATCGAATGTCATCACATATATTGCCAATCATGTTGAACAGAAATACACCTTCTTTCCCATTAGGAAAAAAAAGAAGAGTTGTCATTCAGTTCTAAATATAGGCAACAATTTATTCAAGGAAGATAATCCTTTCATAATCTCTTCAAAATGTCAGTCAAACTGTATACGATATTCCCTGCTGAAAGAAATTGTTTACCAAATTTTAAACCTCATCTGAGCTCATTTTGAATGCCTGGTTATCTAAACAAACCATAATATCTTCAGATAATGGGATCGCTTTAAACTGAAAGGTCAAATAGTATTTGTATTTCTATTTCAAATCAGACATTGTGTCAATCAAAGGAGTGCTGTAGGTGGCTGGATTCTTTTTCCTACATTTCAAGGACAAGGTGAGTTGTTTGTAAGTAACATTTAAACTCCAGTTCTGATCATCATAGGATGCTTCCTGAACATATTTCCCACAATTTTGAATGCACAGTTGTTAGAAACGAAAATCGCTTCTCAATAATCGCTCTAGACAAATTCAGGAAAACAAAGTTTTATTAACAAGTCAAGTCTGCAGAGTCGGGCACCCTTAAAGAAAAGGCGCGCTGAGGCTTACAAAGTCTCCATTATTTATAGGACAAGTCCCTCCTCTCCTTGGCTCCAACAAGCCATGAGGTTCACATTCTTAAAAACATCATTATTTTTATCACAAAGTCTGCAACAAAAGGCTCCAGAGTCTCCAAAGTTTGTTGTTTTTCTCACCCTGTAGTCTTATCAGTCAAAAGCTTTAATCTTGAAACAGATGTCTCAAGTCGTACTCCCATCCTGGAGTCTTATCAGCGAAGGACTCATCCTTCTCTGCTGTGTGAATGGCTTCATTAATCAAGAGCCTGCTTGCTTTTACTATAGCTCACAAATTGTCAGCATTCTGCACAATTTAAACTACTCTACTTTTGAGTATATAAAATGGTTGTTAGAAAAGAAACAAAGGTTTTGTCTTTTATTATAGATCAGTCTGTGGTCCAGGCACATCTTAAAGTTTAAACCGAAATTACCTCTTACACTGTGGTACTTCTCCAGATGGGTTAGTTGCTAACGCATCTGAGCACCTAAACAATGCTGGTCAAGGTAATATTAACTTAACTTCACAGGACAGTCCTTAGATCAATTATTAAAACTCATCTACTTTAATAATAGCTCATCTTATTCCTGGTGGAAAATGAAGCATGCAGCATGCTTATTTATGTTTCTTCCCATTGTTAGATTATCATGGCAAAGGTTACTAACATGTCAACAGAGGATGTAGTTTTAAGGGCGCCATTGTGAATCAAGTATGGCGGACCAGGCGACTCTATTATTTTTATCGCCTCCTGTAGGTGCATTGAAAAGATTTATAGGTTTATGTTCAACTTATTTGGCCACATTATCACTATACCTTCTTCGGTCATCTAGGTCTGGAGTGATATTTGAAGCAAAAACTTTGGGCTCACAGGCAGGAACATTAGAAGTTGTCTTTACCTTAAATTATGACATCTAATAATTAAGTTTCAATTTGTCAAAACATTTAACAGCTACCAGTGAGAATGTTCAACTCTTATGTAGGTTTCCCCAGCGTTCCCAAATGTCAAATAAGATGTGCTTTCAGAAGCTTTGCAAAACCCATCCAGCCCATTGGAAGTACCAGGAGACACGGCAAACATATTTCCCAAGGGTCTGTCTATGGAGACCCTGACATGATTGAATGTGCATGTGTGGGCATGAGCCTAACCTAATGTAGATCTCTTCCCACATACAGCATGATTGAGTGAGACTATTTCAAATCTTGGAGCAGGCTTTCAATGATTGCTGGTGTACAATATGCGTCAGAGACACCTCTGTTAACAGAGTAAATATCAGGGATTCAGCACAGTAGATTTTTCAAGTCGATGTTCAACCTTTTTGAAAAAAGATGTAACACATTCACAAATCAATAGAATCAAGCACTTCACTGTTAGCCCTTTACAGTACACAAACACTTTAGCTTTTAAAGATGGAAGGGGAAATTCATTTTTAAAGCAGTCATTAGCTGCTTTTATTTTAGGTCCAATGGAATGCCAGAGGTATTGGCTTCTGAGTCAATGATCTTGGCAGACATCAGTAACTTCAAAGTTAATTATTCATTTTTGTTAAGATCAGCAGCCAGCAAGCCTTGTAAATAGAGTAAAACACTGACTCTGATATGAAAATATTTCTTCAGTCATAGATTGTACCAATTAACACCAAATGTTATCCTACAAAAAACTACAACAGAACGTCAGTTGAATGAACTGAACTAACTTGAGACATTAGAATGTGTCTTTCTGGGAGGCAGGAAAGGTCAGGAAAAAAACGGACGCAGCTGCCCAAAATATTTCGCCTTTTAGGGAGATGTGACAGAGGTGGTCAAAGCAGAATATTAACAAGGTGAGCAGCTGATTAGGGGCCATTTTTCCAAATTACATTCCAACAAGTAAGGAAGGTTCCAAGGTATGGATCCATGGTTAACTAGAGATGTCAAATATCATATCAAATTAAAAGAAAATGCATATAAGTTTGCAAAGAGAGATGCTGACCTCACTTTCTCCTGCAAAAGGAGATGGGCAGTTCAGAAGATTGGAATGAATATTAAATATGCAAAGGACATCAAAAACATTAGTAAGGAGGGAAAAATTAGTGTAAAAGAGAAAGCGAGATAGAAATATGAATATAGATATTAAACATTTTTGTATATATTTAAATATGAAAAGTGTTCTAAAGAAAGTGAAGAAAGTGAGAGTGAAGCATTAATAATAGAAAGTAAGGAAAATAGCAGATGAATTGAACAGATATTTTACTTCAGTCTTTGCTTCAGAGGATACACATAATATTGCAATGCAGCCAGAGATCAGGAAAAGGCAGGGAGAGAGGAAGTTAGGATAGTCACAATCACCAGAGAACTGATACTGAGTGAACTGTTTGAGCCATAGGCTGACAAGTGCTCGGGTCCTGATGGACTTCACCTCATGATCTTAAAACAAGTGACTAATGACATAGTTGATGCATTGGTTTTGATTTTCCAAAATTCACTTGATTCAGAGATTATCCCGTTACATTGAAATCTAGTGAATGTAACTCCTTTATTCAAAAAGGGAAAGGGGCTGGAAACTACAGGACAGTTGGCTTCAGATTTTTCATAAAGAAAATACTGGAAGCTTTTAATCAAAGAAGTTACGCATAGATAGTTCAAGGTAGATGGGTAGAGTCAACATGGTTTTGTGAAAGAAATCATGTTTGGCCAATATATTGGAGTTTTCTTGAAAAGGCAGCATGTGCACTGGATAGAGGGGAGCTGGTATCTACTGTAATTAAATTCTCAGAAGGGATTTGATAAAGGTCCACATCATAGATTATTGAAGAAACTAATATAGATATCATGATATAGAGTGTAGCATTATCCCTGTTGCCCTCCTTAAACAGAGGAACAACATTAGCTGTTCACCAGTCTTCTGGGAACTTGCCTGTGGCTATAGGGGATACAAAGATACCTGTTAAGATCCTAGCCATCTCCTCCCTAGCCTCCTTCAGTATCGTGGGAAAAATCTCATTCAGCCCTGAGCACTTATCTACCTTAATGTTTTTCAAGACAACCAACACCATCTTTTCCTTAATATTAACATGCCCTAGAATATCAACATACCCCCTTCCTAGTCGTACCATCATCCATAATCTTCACTTTAGTGAATGCTGGTGCAAACTCCTTTAGATAAAAATTAGGAGCAAGAGGGTAACTAGAGAAAAGGTAGGTCCACTCAAGGACAAAGGTGGGAATTTATGCATGGAGCTGGAGGTACTGCCTGAAGTCCTTAGTGAGGAGGTAGTACAAGGGTTAGCATGGCTATCTCACAGTGCCAGGGACCCAGGTTCAATTCCAGCCTTGGATGACTGTCTGTGCAGAGTCTGCATGTTTTCCACACTGTGTGCTCCAGTTTCCTTCCAGAGGTAAAAAGTTTGGGTGGATGGGCCATGCTTAAAAATTGCCTTGTAATGTGTAGGTTAGCTGTGGCTAAACCCCCTTGGCAGTGGTTATGTGGTCTGGGTGGAATGTCCTTTGGCATGTTGGTGCTGACTCAATGGTCTGAATTGCCTCTTTTGATACTGTAGGGATTCTCGATGCACCTTATAAGCTTTGCCCCATCTTAGCCCCTGGTGCTAAGGGAGTCCCAGTCAATATTTGGAAAGTTAAAAATGCCCACTACTATAACCTTGCTTTTTTTTATATCTTTCCATGATCTGCCATCATATCTATTCCACTATCTCTGCTGGCTATTGGAAGGCCCATAGTATTACCCCATCAGAGTGATAGCACCTTTCTTATTCTTGAGTTCTAAATATGACTCCTTTTTCAGAGATAAGTAGGAAAGGAAGTATTCATAAACACATAAAGAGGTTACAACAAGATACAGATGGGTTAGGTGAGTGGTGAAAGATTAGGCAAATGGAATATAAGGTAGGTAAATGTGCAATTGTCCATTTTGGCAGGAAACATAAAAATTAAATCTATCATCTAAATGGTGAGAAGTTACAGGGCTCTGAGATACAGAAATATCTGGATGTCCTGTAACATGAAACAGAAAATATTAGTATGCAGGTACAGTAAGTGGTTAGAAAAGCTAATAAAATGTCATTATTTATCATGAGGGGAATTGAATGCAAACGTAGGTAGGTTATATTTCAGTTATATAGGGCACTATTGAGACCATACCTAGATCACTGTGCTTCGTATTGGTCACCTTATTTAAGGTAAATGAGTTAGGGGCAGTTCAGGGAGGGTTCACTCGGTTAATATGTGGAATGTGTAGGTTGTTTTAGGGTTCAAGGTTGGACAGACTTGACTCGTACTCACTGAAGTTTGGAAGAGTAAGCGAAGCCTTGATGGAAACAAATAAGAATAGCCTTGGCAGGGTAATTATGGAGAGGAAATTCTAGAATGAAAGGGTCATTGGAAATGAGAGGTCACCCATTTAAAACTGAAGTAAGATGTTTGTGTTTTTCTTAAAGTCGTGTGTACTGTCTTCCAGAGAGGTTGTAGAAACAGAGTCCTTGAATACTTTTGAGACAGACAGATTTTCTTTTCCCCATGGATTCCTCACAGTGTGGGGACAGGTCATTCAACCCAACAATGAGGCAGCACAGTGGCTCAGTGGTTAGCACTGCTGCCTCACAGCGCCAGGGACACAGGCTTGATTAATTCCTTAGGCTACTGTCTGGTGTGGAGTTTGCACATTCTCCCTGTGTCTGCATGGGTTTCCTCTGGATACTCCGGATTGAAAGATGCGCAGATCAGGTGAATTGATCATGCTAAATTGCCCATAGTGTTGGGTGCGGTGCATTAGTTAGGGGTAAATATAGGGTAAGGGAATGGGTCTGGGTGGGTTACTGTTCGGAGGGTCGATGTGGACTTGTTGGGCTGAAGGCCCTGTTTCCATACTGTAGGGAATCTAATCTAATCAACTCTCCACAGAGTATCCTGCCCAAACTCACCATCCTGCCCATAACCCTGCATTTCCCATGACTAGCCTACACAGCCCTGTACACCGTGGGTAATTTAGTATGGTCATCCACCTTAACCGCACATAGAGTCATAGAGATGTACAGCAGGGAAACAGACCCTTCGGTCCAACCCGTCCATGCCGACCAGATATCCCAACCCAATCTAGTCCCACCTGCCAGCACCCGGCCCATATTTGGACTGTGGGAGAAAACCAGAGCAGCTGGAGGAAATCCACATGGAAAGTGCGCAAACTCCACAGGGACAGTCACTCAAGGATGGAATTGAACCCAAGTCCCTGGTTCTGTGAGTCACCAGTGTAAACCATTGAGCCACTGTGCCACTGTGTTAAGCAATGGGCTTAAAGGTTATCGGGGTAGCCAGGAAAGCAGCTTTGAGGAAACAATTGGGTCAGTTCTGATCTTATTGAATGACAGAATGTGGGTCTCAATGGCCTATTCCTGCTCTTAATTCACACGTTTGTATGCGACAAGTGGAAATGTTCCACAAGAACCATCTCCAAGTGAGGAGTTTGAATCCTGAAGATTGTGGAAGTTGAAGTAGGGAGAGTGGTTTATTTACAGATCTTGATTGAGTGGCAATGCCAAATCCGGTAATATGCAATGCGAACCTAATTAACAACTTTGTAGCAAAAGGGTTTCGAAGCCGGAGTGAACTTAATATAGAAGAAAATTACATTGAGCTTGTAAGTGATCTAGTTGGATCGAGAACTCAGATCTTAAATCTAAAAGCAGCAAGTTGCGTACACATATGATATGAGTTGACTAAAGCAAAACTGCATGAAAAGTTAAGATTACAGGTAGGCAATAACTTGTATTTATAGAACCATTACATAATTTATAGCAAATATACCTTCCTTTCAGGTGCAGAAAAATCACAGAAAGCGTGGCATATTGCTGGACCAAGAGACCAACGTACAACTCCCACTGGCTCCAGAATTGTGTAAAAACATATTTGCACAGGTTGATTAGCAACGTAAATTAAACAAACAAAAAGATAGTTGAAGGTGAAGCTGTTTAAAAGTGGTAGCATTGTGGCACTGCTGCCTCACGTTGCTTGGGACCTGGATTTGATTCCACCTTTAGACTGTCTGTGTGGAATCTGCATGTTATGTGCATGAGTTTCCTCCCACAGCCCAAATATGTGTGGATGGGCTGTGCTAAAATTGCCAATTGTGTCCAGGGATGTGCAGGCTATATGGATTAGCCATGGCATATGCAAGGTTAGAGAGATAGGGCAGGGGTTGGGTCTGGGTGGGATGCTTTTCAGAGGGTCAGTAGGGAATCGATGGGTCAAGATTAGATTAGATTAGATTACTGACAGTGTGGAAACAGGCCCTTCGGCCCAACAAGTCCACACCGACCCGCCGAAGCGTAACCCATCCATACCCCTACATTTACCCTTTTACCTAACACTACGGGCAATTTAGCATGGCCAATTCACCTGACTTGCACATCTTTGGACTGTGGGAGGAAACCGGAGCCCCCGGAGGAAACCCACGCAGACACAGGGAGAACGTGCAAACTCCACACTGTCAGTCGCCTGAGGCGGGAATTGAACCCGGGTCTCTGGCGCTGCGAGGCAGCAGTGCTAACCACTGTGCCACCGTGCAAATGGTCTCTTTCCACACTGTAGGGATTCTAGGATTCTATGATCCTGGCTAACAAGAGTTAAAAATATTAGATATGGAGGAAACTTTTACTGCTGGCAAAAAAAGTATTAACCGTCATAATTTTAAAAAATTCAGAATTCAACAAAGGAAGACCAAAAATTCAAAAATGAAATAACAGAAAATATGAAAACAGGAAAGAAAAGGTTTGCAAATATTTAGCAACCTCATGGCCACTGGATGTGCTCAAAGCACGATGTGGCCAATGAAGTTCCTTTTCAACTGTAATCACTGTCGGAAACAAAGTTTAATCAGGTCAGTTCCCGTGATGACGGGACTGAAGTGCATGGATTGAGTAGACGAGACCTATATTCCTGGAATTTAGAAAAATGAGATGTGGTTGAATTGAAATGTGTAAAATTCCTTAAAGGCTTAGTAGAGTCGATACTGAGAAACCTTTTTCCCTGGCAGGAGAACATAGAACATGAGATCACAGTCCCAGAATAAGGGATCAGTCAGTTAGGACTAAGATGAAGTGAAATTTCTTCACTCAAAAGATTGTGGATCTTTCTAATTCTTTACACCAGACTACTGAGATTAATAGATTTTGGGGAACTAAGGAAATTAAGGGATATGAGGATCATGTGGAAAGGTGATTTTGAGATAGAAGATTAGCTGTGAATGACAAAATGGGTTCTTTTTTCTATGTAACATAAAAAATCCTGTGCTGGCCACAATTTTCCAAACCTCCTGTTATAGCCAAATGTCAGAAAGATTGTAATTCTGCAGCCCTGACTAAAACAAGGGGCTTAGGATAAACCTGACAATCACATAGCAGTCTGTTTAACATTGTTGGCGGGGAGCATTTTAGAACTAATCTTGAGGAAATTAATAGCCGTTTGGATGAATAGGTCCTAATAAAAGAAAGGTAGCATAGATTTATTAAAGGCAAATCTTTGACTAACTTGATTACGTCTGTTGATGAGTTAACAGAGACTATTGATAGTACGTGCAGGATAGGAAGGTGATGGCCTAATAGCATTATTGCTGGGTTGTTAATACAGAGACCCAGGTAAGGTTTTGGGAACCCAGGTTCAAATCCCACCATGGCAGATGATGGAATTTGATTTCAAAACACAAATTGGACTTAAAAATCTAATGATGACCATTGTCAACTGTTGGAAAACCCCATCTGGTTCACTAATGTCCTTTAGGGAAGGAAGCTGCCATCCTTACCTGGTCTGGCCTACATGTGACTCCAGACCAACAGCAATGTGGTTGACTCTTAACTGCCCTCTGGGCAATTAGGAATGGCCAATAAACGTGCATCCAGTGAATAAATGCATTTTTCAAATCTGATGTTGTGTGCGTCTTTTTAATTGAACTGTCCAACTCTGGTGGCTCAGTAGTAGTAACTGTACTCCAAGAGGAAGACGCCTGGGTTCAAGTCCCATCTAGTCCAGAGTTGTGTAGTGACACTTCTGAACATGTTGATTAGAAAAAAAAAATTAAAAATTAAATCACCCAGTTCAGACATCTTGGGAGTAAGTAGAACTTGAAGCTAAGTCATAGAGTCATAGAGATGTACAGCACGGAAACAGACCCTTCGGTCCAACCCATCCATGCTGACCCGATATCCCAACCCAATCTAGTCCCGCCTGCCAGCACCCAGCCCATATCCCTCCAAACTCTTCCTATTCATATACCCATCCAAATGCCTTTTAAATGTTGCAGTTGTACCAGCCTCCACCACTTCCTCTGACAGTTCATTCTATAAATGTACCACCCTCTGTGTGAAAAAGTTGCCCCTTAGATCTCTTTTATATCTTTTCCCTCTCACCCTAAACCTATGCCATATAGTTCTGGACTCCCCGACCCCAGGGAAAAGACATTGCCTATTTACCCTATCCATGCCCCTCATAATTTTGTAAACCTCTATAAGGTTACCCCTCAGCATCCAACACTCCAGGGAAAACAGCTGTTCAGCCTCTCCCTATAGTTCAAATCCTCCAACCCTGGCAACATCCTTGTAAATCTTTTCTGAACCCTTTCAAGTTTCACAATATCTTTCCGATAGGAAGGAGACCAGAATTGCACGCAATATTCCAACAGTGACCTAACTAATGTCCTGTACAGCCGCAACATGACCTCCCAAATACTGTGCTGTAAGACTGCTTTATTGATGATGCATACATGGAATTTGAAATGACATTTGATAATTTACTGCCGATTAACTTTGTTGGCATAATTGAAGACTGTGAAATTAAAGGATCTTTAGCAGCCTTGCTGAGGGCTAGAAACTAGGTGTGTGGTGAATGGCTGTTTATTGTACCTGATAGCAGTGTTTCCCAGGACTTTGATATGCATTAATGATTACAAATTCAAAATTTTTGGATATGATGCAACTCCTAATGGTTTTAGGAGAGATTAGCAATGCAGTCCACAAAGCTTGTGGGTTTCTGGCAGGAATATGATGTGGGAAAATGTAACAGTCGGCATTTTGGCAGGAAGAATCAACAAGCTGCATGTCACTTAAATGGAAAAAGACTGTAGAAAGCTGCAGCACGGAATAATATGGGGGGGTCCTTGTGTATGAATCACTAAAAGCTAGCATCAGGTGCAATGGATAATAGGGAAGAGAACTGAACTATTGGCCCTTGTTTCAAAGGGAATGAAGTAAAGAAGTAAGGAGTCTTGTTGAAACTACAAAGGCACTGGACAGACCACAGCTGGAATATTATGAACAGCTTTGGCCCCCTTCTCTAAGGAAAGATATAATGGCATCAGAGGCAGTTCAGAGAAGGGTCCCTAAATTGAATCCAGGCAATGGACGCATTTTCAGATGAGAAGAGATTGAATATTTTGAGTTTGTAATCTGGGGGAGCTTGTAAGAAGGAGAGGAGACCTTACTGAAACATGTAAGATTCTTAGCAGGCTTGCTGCATGTGGAGAGCTCGCTTCCTCTTGTGGGAGGATTTAGGATCAGAGGGCATAATCTCAGTAATCCATTTAATGCCAATTGAAGAGGAATTTCTTCTCTTAGAGGATAGTCAATCTGTGGAATTCTTTACCATTGTTGGCTGTGGTGATGAGGACAATAAACATATTCAAGGTTGATACAGTCAGATTTTTAATCAGTCAGGGGATCAAGTGTTCTGGGGAAAAGGAAGGAAAATAGAGTTGGAGCTTATCAAATTGGCCATGATCTCATTGAAAAGTGGAGCAGACATTCTTGCGCTGAATAGCCTACAGCTACTCCCATATTTCATGTTCATATGGTCTAATAAATTCCAGTAATGAAGAATTACAGCTTGATGGATACAAGGAGAAGCCGTCATTGTTCTCCCTGGAACAAATAACATGATGTGGAGGAGCCGGTGTTGGACTGGGGTGGACAAAGTTAAAAATCACACGACACCATGTTATAGTCCAACAGGTGTATTTGGAAGTACAAGCTTTCGGAGCATTGGCCCCACTAGCTACCTTCATCAGGTAGCTAGTGGGGCCGATCATGGGACACAGATTTTATAGCAAAAGATCAAAATGTCAGACAACTGATGTGATGTATTGAATAAATCTAGATTGCTGTTAAGTCTTTATTACTTAGAATAGGTTGCAGGTTTCGCTTCATTAATATGTAAACCCCAGAACATCTTTCAAGTCACATTCCTGCGATAATTTAAGATTGTCTAAAAAAAAAGCTGACATCTCAGCTCAGACAATGCATTAAAGGTGTGAGATTAGAGTCTGTCTGTATTCCAACCTTGACTCAGATCTGTTCTACTTCCAAAATAGGAATTTATGAAATGTCACATGGACTGACTGCCTACAGATTGTGTGCTTTTGGAACAAAATGGAATATATTTGCAAATACAAATTCACACCAGACGTCTGTGTGTGTGTGTATGTGTGTGTGTGTGTAAGAGAGAGAGAGATCCTGCCCCACTAGCTAGCTGATAAAGGAGCAGCGCTCCGAAAGCTAGTACAGGGTGACAGCCATATCCACGGAGTCGGTTACTGTGGTTTCAGTTACCCATGATTTACCATGGCTCGAGCATATTATATGGAACATTCCAGAGCCAGGGACGAAGGGGCCGCCGGGAAGGTAAATTTCCCATTTAAATGAACGGGTTCACTAATATCTGTGTTTCGGGCTTCCACAGTCGGTCTTGGAACGTATCCCCGGCGGGTATGGGGGTGGGGGGCAACTATTATACTTCCAAATAAACTTGTTGGACTACAACCTGGTGTTGTGTGATTTTTAATGTTGAGCAAACAATATTAAGAGGAAATTTGATGGCAGCACTGGATGATATGAAGGGTTGATGTACAGTACTTATTACCAATGACTGATAACAAACGTCAACAGATTTAACATAATTTTAGTGTGTGGTTAGGATTTGCGATGCACTGCCTGAGAATAATGGTATTTTTGTAGCTTTCAAACAGAAATTGGATAAATACCTGAAGGGAAAGAAAGATTTACAGGGATATAAGGAACCAGTTAAGGAATAGGAAAAAATATTTTGCCCCTTGAAAGAAGCAGTACAGGCTCAAGGGTAAATGGCCTCCTTCATTACAGCACTATTTTGTGTGTCTCTCACCCTCACTTTCTCCCTCTCTCTCTCTCTCATGATTTCCTCCCTCTCCTGATGTCCCCCACTTTCTCTCAATTCCCCACTCCCAATGTTCCCTTCTTTCTCATGATTTGACCCCCTCTTTGACTTTACCCCTGTCTTTTGACTTCCACTTGCTCTTTCGATTTCCCCCACTCTCGATTTCCCTCTGCTTCTCCATTTCTCTTCCCTCTCTCGATGCCCCCCTCATGATTTCCCCCAACACATTATCCATCTCTCTCGATATCCACCCTTCAATTCCATTTTCTCTC